>NC_092780.1:12445207-12748502 GCF_047496795.1 Chiloscyllium punctatum | reverse complement strand
AAACACCATGAAATATGTGCATGGAATTTGTGCTATAGTTATAGAAAACCATCTTTGTTAGTATTCAGCATCAGAAATAAGATGCAAATTAATCAATTTAATTAAACAATTCTGACAGCCTTATGATTCCTCAGATCCAGACACACCAGTTTGAAAATTTATTGTTGAAGATTGCGGTCAGCGTTGTTGAACTCTGTCTGCTGCTATTTCATGTTGATATTTCAGTGCTTGGAAGTGATTGTTACTGTACGGCTCAGTGAGGTATTGATCATCTGTCTATGTTTATTCATGTAATCTTCATCTCTTTTCCAAAAGCAACTAATCAAACTGGCATTAACTACTTTTAAAGCTCCATGAGATCCATATATCTCCTGTTCTGTTGGGAAGGTATATTCTTCTTATTGGGAGTTTTGTTCATGTGTCATTCGAATTATATCCAAGTCTTGTTGCTTTCAGAGTACAGCTAAGGCATTCCCTATATTCTTGCAAATTCCATATTTCTTGCTATTTGAGAAAGGATTTTCTTATAATTTCAATCTGCCAGTACCCCTCCCTCCTTGGACCACCTTCCCAGAGGCTAGATTGGGGTGGAATGGCTACCAACCTGTAAGTGGGCAACGTGTCTGCCTCCAAAGATCTAGTTCAGCCTCCAGCCAACTGGGAAAAAGGTTATTTGAGGACCAGGATGGCACACCCGAGACTGAGATCATGGTTTAGTTTGTGGTGAGGGGCAGCACTATTCCCTGTGCTCCTATGTGTGTCAGAGAGTTGGACAATCTATAGCAGGCACCTCAAAACAATGGTGAAGGACCACCACTGATGTCTTTTCAAGATCTACCAGATACAATGGCAAAAGAAACAGCAAACTAAGAGAGTCCTCTCAATGCCAGCTCAAGAAGGATTAAGGGGCTAAACGTTCAAAACCAGCTTTGCTGGGCAGTATATCTCACTCATACTTTTGACATGAAGTTTTGAAAGTATACGCTCTACTTGCAACTTGCTTGAAATAGAGGACTCTGTAAAGGATGGGGGTGGGGGGGGAGGGGGAGTCGATCCAGTGAAATGTACTGCCACCTCATAGAAAGCCCTGGCTTGTCACTAAAATGGATAAATATAATTTGGGAAAGCACCGAATGCATCAGTTCATTTGGAACTCTCAAAGGTGATGTTGGGTCATGAGAGGAAGTGCAGAAACCTCCCAACAAGCCATCGACCCAAATATTCAAACACCACCTGCCCATGAGAGTGGCAGAGTCAATTATGCAGTGGACTTAGAACCCATTAAATTGGAATGTAAAAACTTCATCCATGTTCCTGAAAAACTGCCTAAAACGAGGAAGACAATGGTAGTTTGTCAGCTGTGGTCTTTTTTAATTTCAAGATTTTTTCGAGCTACTGAGAGTGTCTCAAAATGGAGGCTATCCCTTTCCCTTATCTGCTGAATGACCTAGCTGAAAGCCCACCATCTTGAAGAGCCCATTTGTCCTTTAATTGGACAGCGAATGCACCTCCTGACCACTACCTGGTCAATCCGAGCAAAATCCATATAAAGTGACTGCTCCCAACTCAGTGGGGACATGGAGCTTGCATTTTCCCACAAAGTCAAGCCCCAACTCAAAATGCAAATCCTGCCTTTCAATTGCACTGACATTCAACAGTGTAAATTGAACCAACCTAATAGGTTTGAGCGACAGATAAGTCTCTTCATTCATTTTGGAATCCTCTTCAGTGCTTTAGTATTCTTTAAAAAGACCATTAAAGGCGTTTTATTCCAAAATGCTGTCACTGAAAAAAGTAGCTTTCTTAGTAACATCTGAAGATTATGCTTTCAGGAACTAACTGCAAATAATAGCCAAATCTTTATCTTTTCACTTTTGGTAATAAACATTATGTTTCCCTATAAGCTTGGAGAATCTAGCACTGGGTTACTTTCTAACTTTTGCATTCCCAGACTTAAGAGGACATGTTGATGCCTGGGGATCAATTGGCACTGTCAGTATTTAAAAGGTGTATTACAGTGACAATCTCTGGTTGTGGAAGCAGGCCATTCAGCTATCGAGTCCACACCAACCCTCTGAAGGGCATCCCACCCAGACACATCCCACCCCTGTAACTCTGCATTCTCTATGGCCAACTCACCTAGCCTGTACATCCCTGGAAACTATGGGCAATTTAGAATGGCCAATCCACTTAACCTTCACATCTTTGGACTGCAGTAGGAAACCAGAGCACCCGGAGGAAACCCATATGGACACGGGGAGAATGTGAACTCCATGCAGACAGTTATCCAGTGGTGAACTTGAACATGGATCCCTGGCACTGTGAGCCAGCAGTGCTAACCACTGAGCTACTGTACCATAGTTGATGCAGTCTATGCAGCAGTTTTGTATTCTTCACTGTGGTAATGCGTCTGGACTCAACAGCACTGACAAGATCAAACATTCATGTCATGACACAACATATGGGAACAACAAGATATCCTGTTCTAGTCAGTATTACATTTTGCAATAGATTTGGAGGAGCTGAATTGTCTAGAGGCTCAAGTTACTATTCAATAGACCAAAAGTGATCTAAAGCTAAAGCTTTTCTTATCTCACTGGCCAATTCTGATGTGTAAACTCTGGAGAAAACTCAGTCACGGCTGACAAACTGAAGTTGAGGCCTTGTCCTTGAGAGTCTAATATTGGAACTGTTGAAGCAGCCAAGCTTAGCTAAATCTGTCTCGTTACTGGAATAAACTTATGAAATTACTTTGGTAAAATTTCAGGAACGCAAATGTAAAATTTTCAAGATAATGCTTTTCAACATCAGTAATGAAAATGACACATAATATGAAGGAAAGTTATGGGTTTGGGATTTTCACCCATTCCACCATTTAGAACAGAGACATGTGAACACCAAACCTGCCAAACCAGGGAACGCATTACCCAACTGAGAAACAATTGGGGCTTATTGTCTGACTGGTGGAAAATAAAAAGATGGGTTGCTATAAACTAATGAATAAAAACAAATGATTTTAATTTTACTGAAAGATAGCATGATAACTCATTGCTTCCAAGTCTTTCCAGGACCATCCAAGTTCTTGTTTGATCATGAAATCTGGTGAAACAGGTCTTCAACTCCTTGTTTCACAAACCTCCCCCCAATTAAATTGAAATTAAAATTCAACCCTTTGAGAAAAATAATTTTGAAAATGTTCTCATAGGCAATTACTGGATTTCTTCTTTCCCTCCCTGAATTACTGGTAAGGATATTATCAGTTTCTTTGTGCAGCTTATCTTGGAATGAATAAGTTAGTTGGCTCAAGTGCCCACCATGAAATGTGTCATTGTCTCAAATATTTTGATGGGAAAAGTAGGAAGTGCAAATCTAAATCTTAGTTAATTTTATCCCTAGGGTATTTCCACTAGCTTTTATGTATATTTCTGCTGGTAACAGTTCAAATCTACAATCTCCTCTTGACTGAATTAATCAGCCTTGAATTAAACTGGTGAAACAATTGGCCGATTAGCATGAATGGGAGAAAGTGAGGACTGCAGATGCAGGAGAGTCTGAGTCGAAAAGTGTGGCACTGGAAAAACACAGCAGGTCAGGCAGCATCCAAAGGATCGGAGAGTCAATGATTTGGGCATAAGCCTTTCATCGGGAATGGCTTTTCGACTCCAATTAGCATGAGTGCAATACGAATGGGTATAGGTTTGAAAACTAAATTTTCAAACATTATTTCTGCAAATTTGAATGAAGGGCAGGATTCATCTGCAGGTCTTATTTGGATAGGCAGATGGAGGACTTTTTATTTCACTTTGCCTGAATATTTGTAGATTAAAATGGATGGATACTGGTAACAATAAAATGCAAATACACACTCATTATTCTCTATTTAACTATTCTAACTGAAATATTCTGATGTTGACTGCTCTCCTTTCTAAATCAATCCTCAGGCTATGAATTTGCCTTATTAAAAGGAAAATTACAACCAAATATCTGAGGAGCCACAGCGTCAGGTATTGTGACTTGTGACTTTAATGAGAGGAGGAAAGTTGTGGGGGTGGGGGAGGGGTTGGCTACTTACAGTGAGATTGGGGCCACTTTGAGGTGCAAGTGTGCTGGTTCTCAGCTGGTACTCCATAAATTCATATGGAGCAGAATTAAGTCATTCGGCCCATTGAGTGTGCTCTGCCATTCAATGCTATCATGGTTGATCTGATATCCCTCAACTCCACTTTGCTACCATTTTCCTACAACTTTGATTTCCATCCTGACTAAAAAATCTATCTTAAATATACTGAATGACTCAGCTCCAATAGCCATTTCAAACTAAGCAGTCCAACAGCTCGACCACATAATCCCATTTTTGAGGCGTGAGAGTCAGGCAGCAATTTGGAGTTTTGTTGTCGGCCCAGAAGGAGAGATTATGTGTCTTGTAGCCTCAAACAAAACAACAAATGCTTTTAACCTCTCCCGAACCATTTGGTGCATGGCTTCCAACAGGCCCTTTAAGGATTGGTGTTGGAATTGGGTACATTGGACTGGGAACAGGATTAGGCCATTCAGCCCTTCAGTTCTGCTCCGTGCTCTCAATTTCATTCTCCGCCATGCCACCCCAAACCCGTCCATATCAGCCATTACTCCTTTATCCAACAAAAATCTAATTCCACCTTGAATAAATTCAGTGATCCACCCTCCGCTACTCTCTGTGGAAGAGAAGTCACTGAACAATTCTGGGAGAATAAAATTCCTCTTCTTAATAATAAGACCACTCATTCTTAAACTGTGCTTCTCGATCCAATCTCCCCTACACTTTGAGGCCCTTGAATCCTAGAGCAAATGGCCTGAGTGTTCACAGCACATTGTCCCCCCTATCTTTATCACAAACTGTAAATCTCATGTCCATGAGAGGGCTTTAACTGGCTATTAGAAGTAATCTTTTTCCTGACATGGCAGGTAGCTCAGGACTCCTGATGGAGACTAAGGAGGCAACGTAAAGGAGCAGAGAGTGAGCCAGTTTCAGGTCCCCATTGCTAAACTGTGCGGGCAACCTTAAGATTGGCCGTCAACAGGTCGGAACACTCCCTCACTGCATCAAGCCCTCAAGTTGTTGAGTGGGATTTGAACTCATGATGTTTTGACGCTGTGAACATTTGAGATAGACAGTAATTTCTTAATGTTAATTTAGTGGACAACTTAATTAAACTTTCGGAGGTGGGGGGAAATGGGAATCTTCATACAAATGTGAGAGATATTCAGCTGCAAGCATTGTGTACAGCATTGGTGTGGTTGCATGGCTTCCGGGTGGAACATGAGGTTACCAGAAGGTTTGAATTCTGTTGCAAACATTTTACAGAGTCTTGTGGTACAGATTTAGATTCAAGTCATACCTTTGCCAGCAGCATGTTCAAGCAGGTTGAAATATTTTCTTGTCTGATCATAGCAGTTCATGGCCACTGGACTGAAGTTAATTATAGAGAGGAGCTGCGAGGAACACCATCAGGCCTTCATTAGTGACTCAAACCAGGTAATAATGAATCAGTCACCACCACTTTGACAGCCCCTCAACCTCCTTTTAGAGAACGTCAGTAAGGTTCTTGTCATTTTGTGCAAGACGTGTGTCACTACCTCCATGCTGCACCAGACAGATCCCTCCTGGCCTGTACTAGTTTAGAACATAAGAACATAAGAACTAGGATCAGGAGAAGGCCATTCAGCCCCTTGAGCTCACCCTGGCTTTTAATATGATCATGGTTTATCTCATATAGGCCTCAACTCCACTTTCTTGCCTTCTCCCCATAAACCTTGAACGCGTTGCTAATTAAAAATCTGTCTATCTCTACTTTAAATTAACTCACTGTCCCAGCATTCACTGCACTCAGGGGTATTGAATTCCACAGATTCATGATCCTTTGAGAGAAGTAATTTCTCCTCAACTCTATTTTAAGTCTTCCACTCCATGGCTAAGCCAGGGTGTTAGCCACAATTTTAAGATTAATACCATGCCTTACAAATTTCTCCATGTGCTCATTCCCTCCTATCTCTGAGACCTCCTCCATCCAATAGCCCTCTAGAAATCTCTTTGCTCATTTTCAACTTTGCTGCACCTCTCTTCTTAAATATCACTGGCTCTCCACTGTCCTTTAAGATGCACCTTGAGACATACCTAGTTGATCAAATCTTTGGTCAATACATCTTTTTAAGTAGCTGAGTGCCAGAGTTTGCTGCTGCGAATTGACTCAAAACACTCTGACACATTAAAGTCTCTAGCCAATCCGAAATTGTTGTCATTTGTATGGGGTGATGGAATAGGAATGAGCCACTGTGTCTTTAATCTGCTTTCATGTTGCCGATTTTGCAAAGCCCCATAGACCTCCGTGATTGAATCCTGCAGTTGAATTTTCTCTTTGGGGTGCAAAACAGAATCCAGAGAATTTTTTCCCATGGTGTGTGGGCAAACCTGATGGGAAGCAGTCACTCTTTTGGAGTTCAATAGAGGGCCGCCACCTTTAATAGACGTGGAATTGGGGTGCATATCCAATTAATGGATAATGAGGTAGGCTCATGATGCTAATCAGAGCCTTGTTGCAGTCTTCAAGAAAGAACAAGAGGGCACCCTTCAATATGTCAGTAACCTCAGCCACTCCTAAACAAAAGGTCAATTTAAAAAGAAACAAAGCAGTCACTGTGGGAACAGTTGGTGATATCCCTCTGGCATTGGCATATCCGGATCCAGGAAGGGAAGGATGGCCTGTAGGCCTGAGTGAGTCCTTTCCAGCACCACACTCTTGACTCTTGACTCTGAGTGAGTCTTCCCTTACCACATTGTGTCAGGAAACTGCAAAGTGACCTGGATTTCCCAGACCTAATGAGCCTCCATTGAATCAAATTTATGAGATTATTATAGAGTTATAAAATCATTTGGTCTAACTTGTCCATGTTAACCAGATTTCCCAAACTAAACTAGTCTCACTTTCCTGTGCTTAGCCCATATCCCTCTAAACCTTTCCTATTCATGTACCTAACCAAATGTCTTTTAAATAGAACTGTACCCGCACCTAACACTTCCTCCGGCAGTTCATTCCGCGTACGAACCACCCTCTGTGTGAAAACATTGCCCCTCAGGTCCCTTTTAAATCTTTCTCCTCTCACCTTAAACCTGTGCCCTCTAGTTTTAACTCCTTTACCCAGGGAAAAGTCCTTTGCTATTCACCTTATCTATGCCCCTCATGATTTTATAAACCTCTATAACGTCACCCCTCAATCTCCTATGCTACAGGAAAGAAAAGTCCCAGCCTATCTAGCCTCTCCTTATAACTTAATGGTGGAGGGGCCTTGTCAGATCCCTAAGCCTCAATCAAAATGGCTGACACCAGGAGTTGTGTTGGGAGACTGGTCACCAGCCAGTCAGTCTGTTCCCAGCAATGTTGGTTAGGGGTTGGGGGGAGGTGGGGAAGCAAATGCTTCATCATGCTCTGTATTTTCATTTCTTGAAAAGTCGACAGGCAGTAGCCAATACAGAGCATGGGAATAACTATGTGACTCTTTTTGTAGGGAGGGGATATCCTATCTGCAATGAGATCTGCAAATTTTCAGTGAGGGCATTTGGATCAGCACTGATAAACCTTTTCTCGACAATTTCAACTGCATTGTTTCTCTTCAAAATGCTTGCCATGGAAGAGAAAGAAAGATATGTTTCTTTTTTTACAAACATAACAATGGACTGTTGCAGCAATTTATTGGCAAAAACTTTCATCCATTATTAATAACTGAGTAAATTGTCTGAGACAGTTTTACTATATGCTTAAATTTAATCAAAAAAGCAATAATGCATGCAGGAGTTTTAGTTCACAATTGCAGACAATATTCATAGCTACTGTTAATCAGGGATTATTTGTTGTGTGACAGAAATAAGACAAGATTCAAGTCTCTGTTCCACAGTCATTGGTGCCCAACAAAAACAATGTGTATCATCACACTGCTCCTTTAATAGTTGATCTCTTCTTATTGCTGGGTTAATGACACCATTGCAATCGGAAGGGATTTCTATGGTAGTAGCAATAAAAATAGTCAAGAAGGCTTCTTTTGGCACAGTGTCAATCCCTCATCGATGGAATGATGATGTAGTCACCATAGCAACTGACTCTCAAACAGATATTAAGATCTTGTCTATTTTTGATGTGATTTGAAGATAGGTTAAGTTGAGGGGCTATGGGTTTTTTGAAATTTTATTTTTATTCATTTACAGAATGTGGAAGGGCCAGCATTTGTTGTCAATCTGTAACTGAATTTTGATTTGAGTTGCTCCTAGCTAGGCCGGTTAGGAGTCATTGCTGTGGCTGTGGATCACATGGATGCCAGACCAGGTAAGGATGGCAGATTTTCTTCCCTAAAGGACATTAGTGAACTAGATGGGTTTTACAACAACAGGTGATAGTTTCACTGTTGGGACTTCATTGCTGAGACTGCAGGCCAAAGATGTGCAGGTTAGGTGAATGGTCATGGCAATTTACCCGGTAGTGTCCAGGTATGTGCAGGTTAGGTAGATTGGCCGTGGTAATTTACCCCGTAGAATCCAGGTATGTGTAGGTTAGGTGGATTGATCATAGTAATTTACCCCGTAGAGTAAATGTGAGGTGGATATGTACATGTGAGGTGGATTGATCATAGTAATTTACCATGTAGAGTCCAGGTATGTGCAGGTTAGGTGGATTGGCCATGGCAAGTGTGGAGTTATGGGGATTGGTTGGGAGGTAGTGGATCTAGTTGGGATGCTCTTCGAATGGTTAGTACAGCCAAACTATACTCACCTTCAATGCTTTATTAACTGAATTGAATCTCCTCCCCACCCGCCCAAAGTTGTCATGCATTCAAATTAACCCCTGGATTACCAGCCCAGTGGATACTGCCACTGTCTGCACCACACTTTAACTGCTGCAAGTAGTGTGGTGGAGGTCAACCTGGAGCTGATAGCTATGAATAGTTATATGAATTTGACCCTGTGATGATGAAGCCCCAGTAACATAATTCCAAATCAGGATGGTGTGGAAACTGGGAGACAGTGGAATTTTATGGCTGCTACCCACATCTTTCTAAGTGATGAGTTCACAGATTTTGGAATCCTGCTGAAGAGTTCTTGATGAATTGGTGCAGTACATCCTGTAGATGGTATGCACTGCACCCGTGGTGATCCAGTGGTGGAGTGATTAAATATTGAAGGTGTTAGATAGCACACAAATCAAGCCGATTCTTCATGAGATCAAACATCTTGAGTGTCGTTGGTATGACACTGCTCCAGGCAAATGAATATTACATCACACTTTGGAATTGTGCTTTGTAGACAGTGAAATGGTTTTGGAGAGTTCAGAGGTAAGTCATTCAATACAAATACCCAGTCTCTGAACTGCTCCTGTAACCATAGCACTCATCCAGTTAGATTTCTGCTCAATGGTCAATCCCAGGATTTTGACAGTGTGGTTTCAATGATGGTAATGCATCAGAGTACTTAAGGGAGGTTTTTGGACTCTGTATCATCGGAGATGAATTTCTTCATAATAGTGGGGTGTCAACCTTGCTTATCAGCTTATCAGTTTTCCAGATCTTTCTGTACACAAACCTGGATTGCTTCAGATAGGTTATGGATGAGGAATGAACAGTGTGCAATCATCAGCAAACATCCCCACTTCTGACCTTAACATGGAAGGAAGGTCATTGAGGAACCATTGGTCAGATACTATTCTGAGGAACTCCTGTCGAATGTTCTCGATCTGAGATAGTTGGCCTCCAACAACCATACCATCTTGTTGTTTTCTATTTTGGTATATCTTATATTTTAAACATGGCACTATCAATTTCCCCTCTCACAAATACCGTTCCCATTACAATCTGAAAATAAAATGTTTGTGTTCCAGAAGTACGTTAATTAGCACAGAATGTTTTTATACTCACTGCTGAGACAATGGCAGATGGTTTAAAATGAAATAAATATTTGTACAATGTTTCTTCCAAGTTTAAAGCAGGAAGATCTGCATTTTCTCCTCTGACCTTTTGTTTTGTAATGCCCAGCTTTATTCTCTAGAGTGGGTTCTGATTGAGAGCGGTCATGCCAAGACCATTTGTGAGAATAGGAAGTTGCTGGAAGGGGACCTCCGTTACACAATGTCAGAGGCTAAGGCTGTCAGTTAGATATTGCAGATCTTAAAGAAAGTGGTTAAGGAGCTAAAAATGCAGGTGCCAGAAGCACAGGAAAAGCAGATGATAACTGATTTTTCAGTCACTTCACATAAAAAGACATTTTTGGTGCATAAAATAAGTTTGTTTAGTGAATGAAGAAAAAAAATCTTCATTTGATTAAAAATGGCATGGGGATGGGAGTCAGAAGTTTTTTGTTGTCTCGATAAAGTGGCTCTGTGTCCCTTGGATGTATTAAACAGGTCCCCATACTCCAATTTGAATGAACTACCAATATTGTTGGATTCTTCTAACCTCAGTTTCTTTTCTGTTGTTTAAACGTGTCAAATGTGTCTGATTAACCCTTAGCTAAATATTAATGCAAGCTGCTTGGGTTTGCAATTGCTGTGCGACATTGCAAACCATTAACAAGTTTTTTAAGGTCCAAACAGCAGGATCTCTAGATTTGTTAATATTTAATAATTAGTGATGTTGGTATTGTGTAATGGAATCCATTAATAAATTAAAATTGTGATCTCCATTGCTTCAATAATACATTTCAGAAATGATTCTGCAACTATTTGACCCATTAAAGGAATTTTAACTGCCTGAAACAAACAGGAGATGTCAACCAGTTAAGTTAGTAAATATGTGAAACCTGACACCAGCACAAGGACAACGTGTCTATGTTTGGCTGAACTGTTACAGTTTTTGGGCATATGACCTCTCTGAATGTTTTAATTTGTTAGCCAGGCTGCCCACATCAGATTGTGGAAGCTTTTTAAAATTTAATAATTCTCAGTAAGTTTTCCAGGGCTTTGAAAATTTAGCAAAGGTGGGAAATTGTTCCATCCAGCTGGTAGGAATGTTTCCAGCCTGAATTGAGGGCAGGAGAAATTGGAATGCTTTCTCTTGCTCCATACAGACTTGACAGGACCACATCCCTTACACCAATCAAAGTTGAAACAGTTAAGGAAAGAGGACATCTTCCATGCTCCACTTAGAGATTTTATGACTAACAGATTCTGTGGTAAATTTGATGGCAATTAGCTGGTTTACAGCTGAATAAATTGAACTTATTTGTTACTGAAGGAAACATAGCACAAAAGAAGTATCAATATTTAAATGGACTTGAAAATTTTAAGAGACACATAAGATGTCTCTGTACAGCCAGTGGTACCAAAATTCTACTAAGGTTTATACAGCGCAAGAATTTATCTGGACAATCTTGCTTGTGCCTGTTCCGTAGCAGAGCTAATTAGATAGTCTTACTTTTTGTTGTTTCTCAACACATCTGTAAATATTTCCCTTTCCAGCGTTTATCGAATTCCCTTTCAAATGTTACTGATGAACCTGGTTTCACTGTCTTTTCACACAGTTCATTCCGGATCACAGCCGTGTGCTGTGTAAAAGCAATTCTCCTCACCTCCCTTGGGATTCTTTTACTAATCTTAAATCTGTCTCCGTGGTGATTAATCCTCCTGTCATTGGAAAAAGTTTCTTCTTATTAACTCTATAAAAGCCCCTCATATTTGAGCATGTTTACTAAATTTCCCCTTGATCATATCTGCTCGAAGAGAGGAGGTTCAGGAGGATGGATATGTGGGATTACAAGGCAAAAGGATATGGCAGCATCACCAGGGTGAATCCCAGAGTGGGGCAAGAAGGGACAGGGAATGCAAGTATACTGAAGAAAAGCAAATAGTTTCAAAGGGGGAAAATGGTAAAACAGCAAAATAAATGTTTTATCAGTAACATTTTTTTGTTTTTCATTTGTGGGGTGTAGGTGTTGCTGGCTGGCCAGTATTTATTGCCTGTCCCTAGTTGCCCTTGAGAAGATGGCAGTGAGCTGTCTTCTTGAACCACTGGGGAGGAAATTTCAGGATTTCAACCCAGCGACAATTTAGGAATGGCGATATATTTCCAAGTCAGGATGGTGAGTGGCTTGGAGGGGAACTTGAAGATAGTGATCTTATGTATCTGCTGTCCTTGGTATTTCTGGGTGGAAGTGGTTGTGGGTTTGGAAGGTGCTGTCTAAGGAACTTTAGTGAATTTCTGCAGCGCATCTTTTAGATAGTACACACTGTTGCTACAGAGTATTGGTTGTGGAGGGAATAAATAGTATTTGAAAGTAAATAAGTGAATTAACAGCACAAATAGTTGTCAATGGTTGTGATCTTATAGCAATTACAAAGAGATATAGTTCGAAGGAGCTCAAAGTTGGGAATTAAATATTCAGGAGTATCTGTCTTCTCAAAAGAGTAGGGAGGAAGAGAAGGGTGGGGTGTAGCTTTGGTTATTACGAGGTGGAATAATTACTAGAGCAAGAAATTATCTTGGATTGAATGATATATAACTCAAAGCTACAGACAAAAAGATACCAGTAAGGGTAATCTATAAGCCCCCAGACAATACCCTTTTTGAAGGGCAGAGAGTACATTATGAGAAAATGAGCCGTAGAAAAAAGGCAGTAAATTAAGCACAGGTGACTTTAATCTTCACGTAGACTGGAAAAATCAATTGGCAGAGGTAGTCATAGGGAATAATTAATGCATTGTATTTGGAACTGTTTCCTAGAACAACATGTTGTGGATTCAACAAAGGATCAGGCTATTTTGGATCTTGTAATATTGTACATAATAAGGCAGATTGAATAAATAATCTTATATTAAAGGTTCCCCTTTGGAACAGTGACCACAAAATGTTAGAATTTATTATTCGTTTTGAGAGTGAGGAACTTGGATCAGAAACAACCGTGCCAAACCTAAATAAGGATAATTACATAACTATGAGGATAGTGTTGGTTGGAATAAACTGGGAAAGGAATTTAGCAGCAAAAACATGTTGGGTACCAATGACAGATGCTTAAGAAAATAGTTCATGGCTCATAACAAAGATATATCCTAATGAGGAAGAAGGATTCTAGGAAGGGCATAAATTGACTTAACTAAGTAAGAGAAAATATACAATATGACAAAGATTAGTGGTAAACTGGAAGATTGGGAAAATTTAAAAAGTCAACAAAAGTTGACCAATAAAAATAAAGAGAAAATATAGAATGAGGGTAAATGGGCAAGTAATGCAAAAATTGACAGTAAAAGCATTTTCAATACATACAAAAAGGAAGAGAGAGGCCAGAATGAATATAAGCTCCTGAGAGAACAAGGTGGAAATAATAATGGAGAACCAGGAAATGGCAAAGCTGTTGAATAATTCTTTTTATCTTCATGGTGGAGGTCACTAACAGCATTCCAAAAATACTAGATAATCAAGGGGCTATAGGAAGAGAGAAAGGAAATAGCGGTGTAAATTGTAAGTCTTTTTTAGTGAAGTGTCAGCTGCATTGAGTTTTTTGAGGTTGTTAGCTGTGAGACCGATTGAAGTCTCTTACTGTATCTTACCGAACATGCCTCATTAATGACCTCATTCAATTCAAGACCCAACTTACCACATACCGTTCCTGAAACAACTCACCACAAAACAGATATTCTGGAATGCACTGGCATCCTGGCACTGGAGCCATCTTTATAGGCTGTTGTGTGCCCAAATAAGCACTGTTAGTCTGGAGTTGCCCTGCATGGTTTCCGACATTTGACCCAGACATGACAAATCGGTGCCTGTTTTGTGGTCATGGACCTGGAGGTCCTACAGAGTGGGGTCATGTAGAGGTGGGACACTCCTTTTTCCACCAGGACCAGCAGAGAAAGTAGCAGCACCACCAGATTGTAGCAGCCTGCTCTGGTGTTTGGAGGCTACCCTTGACCTACTGTGCTGGGATCTCCCAGATGGATTCTTATCTCCCTTTATGTGACTGAGGACTGCTGACAACCATGGTTTGCTGGTTTTCTGTCTGCGCTGAATGGCATAGAAATATAGCAGTACTGTGAGTCTGGTATCTCTGGCTGAGGGGGCAAACTGCAAAGGTGAGGCAAGGCAAGGAGGCTGTGAGCATCCAGGTAGGCCCTGAGCGAATGAGCAACAAAGAGAGCAAGTGAATTGGCTGGAGACTCAGCCTGGTCCAGCCCATGAGCTAAGTGTGTGTCCCTGAGTGCACAGTGTCCTTCCTGCAGCATTACAATAATAATCGCTAATGCAGCCTGAGGTGCAGCATTGAAGTGCAGAAGAGTCCTCTAAGTCAAGCAGAGATGTAACAGGAGGGTTCTGAGATTTTGACATATATCAGGTGCCAACATGGTTGGTGCCCATGCAGTTTGGTTCTGTGGAGCATATGTTGAGCTGAAGACACAGACACCTGCCCTGATTTCCATGTCAAGAATTCTTGGTGTCTCGTTTGTTTGTTGTGTTTGGTAAGATGTGAAGCTGCATATTAATGAGGCAAGGTGTGCAGTTGATAACAGAGTTTTGCTGCTTTACAGAGATGTACTCGTTGTGATCTTCCAAGAATCCTTGAAGTCTGGAAAAGTCACAGAGGGTTGGAAAACTTATTCAAAAAAGAGAGGTAAAGAGTAACTTCAATTACAACCCAGTTAGCTTAACGTTTCATATTGGGAAGATGTTAGTGTGTATAGTGAAAGATGCAATAGCAGGGTATTTAGAAATACATTATATGATCAAACAGAGTCAATGTGAGTTTATGAAGGGGAAATCATACCTGACAAATTTATTAGAGTTCTTTGAGGAGGTAACCAGCACGATAGACAAAGGAAAAACAATAAAAGCAATTTTCCTGGATTTCCAAAAAAAGTTTGAAAAGATGATGCTCATCAGGCTGTTTAATAAGAACCTATGGCATTGAAGGTAATAAAATAGCAGAGAAATGGGCTAACTAATAGAAGACAGGAAAGTTAGGGTAAAGGGTGTATTTTCAGGATGATTACAGAAGTAGTGCAAGGGGCAGTTCTGGATAAATGAGCGTAATAAATGTACCCTTTCCCATTTTGCGGATGACACAAAACTAGATGGGAAGGCCAGCAGTGAGATTGACGTAAAGAGTCCACAAAGGGATTTGGACAAATTAAATGAGTGGGCCAAAACTTGGCAAATGGGAGATCATGTGGGAAAATGTGAGATTGCATACTTTGACAGGAAGAATAAAAGAGATAAACATGATTTAAAAGAGGGAAGTCCACAGAAAGTAGCTGCACAGAGAGATTTGGGAGTCCTCAGCATGAATCACAAAAATCATTCAAGTCCACTGGGTAATAGGGAAGACAAATTGACTATTGACCTTTACTTTAAAGGGCATGCTGCATAAAAATAGGAAGATCTTGCTAAAACGATACAAACCACTAGGCAGACCACAGCTAGCAGACTGTTTTGGTTCCCTTTTCTGAGGAACAAAACCTGGTATTGGAGGCATTCCAAATAAGGTTCAGTAGGTTGATGCTGTCTTTGATGGGATTTTCGTTCAAGGGGTGATTGAGTAGGTTGAGCTTATATTCATTGGAGTTTAGGAGAATGAATAGAGACCTTATTGAAACACATAAGATTAAGAGGTAGATATAGAGACGTAGTTTCCCCTTATGGGAAAGTTTAGGACCAGAGAACATAATCTCAGAGTAAAGGACTTCTCATTTAAAAAAAGGAACAAGGAGGTTTTTTTTTCTCTCAGAGCGTAGTGAATCTGTGGATTTCTTTACCATAGAGAGTTGTGGAGGACAGGTTGTTAAATACAATCAAGGCTGAGGCAGAAAGATTTTGAATCAATAAAGGAATCAAAGTTTATAGGGGATAAGCAGGAAAGTGGAGTTGGATTTTACCAAATCAACCATGATCTCATTGAATGGCTGAGCAGACTTGTTGGACTGAATGGCCTACTGCTCTCAGTCTTATGGTGTAAGGAGAACAATCCCAGTTTCTTCAGTCTCTGCCCATTGCTAAAGTCCCTCATCCCTGACCCCATTCTGGTAAATCTCCTGTGTACCATCTCTTAGGCTTTAGCATCCCTCTTAAAGTGGAATGCACAGAACTGGACACAATATTCCAGTTGAGGCTTCTAACCAGTGATTTATAATGGTTTACCATAAAACTTATTTATGTTTGTACTTCATGTCTATTTAGAAATTCAAGGATCTCTGTATGCCTTTTAAACAACCATATTGATATGTCCTGCCACCTTGAAAGATGAATTTCTAGGTCTCTCTGTTCTTGCGACCCATTTAAAATTGCACTTGTAGCATTCAGCTTGAGAAATTTATCATTTCTACCTTTGTGTCTCATTCCAAAAAAATTTGTATGATTGAAAATAATTAAATATTGTTGTCATTTTTAAATGTGCCCTACTTTTAACCCTTGGTAGTTTTGATCAGATTCCCTACAGTATGGAAACAGGTCCTTCAGTCCAACAAGTCCACACCAACCCTCTAAAGAGTAAACCACCCAGATCCCATCCCTACATTTACCCCTGACTAAGCCACCTAACACCAAGGGCAATTTAGCATGGTTGATTCATCTGACCTGCACATCTTTGGATTGTGGACGGAAACCGGAGCATCCAGAGGAAACCTACACAGACACAGGGAGAATGTGCAAACTCCACACAGACTGTTGCCCGAGGCAGGAATTGAACCCAGGTCTCTGGCGCTGTGAGGCAGCAGTGCTAACCACTGAGCAACAATACCCCCACCCCTTTTGGTAAGTGGACAGGAAACTAGAACTCTGTTTCAAAGGTGGGAGTGATGGAATGATTTGCTTTTACTCATGGTCGCGAAGTGACTGCATTGAGCTGGTGCCAATATCTGAAGAATAGCCTTGTTTGTGCCAGCCTCACACAGTTGTGAGTTCTACAGCAGCAGCTTGTAGCTATTTTATGACCAACTGGTTCAGTGACATTATTACACAACTCTGGAGAAGGTAGGACTTGAATCCAAGGCTCCTGGCTCAGAGGTAGGGACAAGACCCCTGACCAGCAGTATGTGCGATTGTCACAGATAGATTGTAAACTAATTCTGATTCTCTATAAATTCAACAGAGGCTGGAGAAATCTGGCCTGTGGGTTCACCTATAGCCCAGTATAGACCAACAAAACATGTACCTTGAAAATCCAATTCAATTGCTGAGTTGCATTTCAGTGCTAAGGTTTCACAATAATGTGCAGAAAAGCTTTTAAGACAGCACAGATCCTTGCTTTAGGGACTATGAGAAGGTAACATTTGAGAGGTAGAATTTGCACATAACATACTTAAACACCACGACCATCCACTCAGGTACTGGTTGTGTTCGGAAACCTTTTTCACAGTCATGTTACTGCAATTACTGTTTGCGTGTGATCTGTATTCACATGCTGACATGTTTAAATATGTTTTTTTGTCCTGTATTCTGACTACCATCTGGATTAAAAAATTGACTCTGCTCCCCGAGAGTGACAGCTCTATTTTCCTGAAAGTGTCAGCCCCCCACAGTCAGTTTGGAAGTGCTATCATCCATCTTGTTAATTCAGTTGTGGATCAATTTTAATAATACCCATTTCTTCCTTCTGCTTGAATGTTTAAGTCACTATAGTCTGTGTCTTGACTGCAGGCTGTCCTGCCAGTGATAAGCATCTCCAAGTTATGTATTACGCTCAGAATGTTAACCTGATTTGGGGTCACATGGGACAGTCTCTGCTATTTTTAGATCAAACTTCGAAAGTTAATTCTATACTGGCAGCTTCTTAAAAAATTAATGCAACAGAATATCGCTAACCCTTTGCCATTTATACATCAATTGTTTACCATTAACCATTTGTTTACCCAAACACTGATACAAACCAAATGGTTGGGTTTTTATTTCTGCAGGTTGTGATCTCCATTCCAGTGACCACATTACACAAAGAAAAAAAAAATCCCCAGCGAACAGCTTTGTTAGTAGAAATGTTGCTGGAATGTTTCATAAAGGTGTCTGGCTCTGAACTGGGTGATGGGAATGTAATGGAAACAGTCCAGGGAAATACACCCTGCAAAGGTTTGCCATAATGCTTCATTATGCCAACAAGCTGGCATTTCAGCAGCATCCATAAATGATCTGCCAGGGAATGGCACGACTTGTATTCAATCCTTTCCCAGGAATGCAGATGAGAATGGTATGCTCTGAGCTGCTCCAGAATGAACAGTGGTATGGTCCTGCCCCTTCCATCACGTAGATTAAACTTTATGTATAAAAATAGCACTCCTTGCAACAGGATACAATCATTAATGTTTCTGTACAATAAGCTCACTTCGAGTGACTATTTCAATGCCCTACTGACTGGCCTCCAATATTCCTACCTATATGACTTGAGCTCATCTAATACACTGCAGTTCAGATATTAACTCACTCCATGTCACATTCACACATTACCCCTGTGCTTGTTGATTTTCATTGAGTCTTGGTTGAGCAGGGCTTCTATTTTAAGACTCCCATCCTTATTTTCCTTACGTCACTTCTGTAACCTCCATCAGTGTAGAAAATCTTGAAGATCTCTATACTCCTTCAATTCCACTGTCATGTTCATCCTGATTTTAAGCATTTGAAAATCAGTGGCATTACTTTCTGCTGCCTATCAGTTTTAAGGTATGGAATTCCCACTCAAATATCTCCACCTTTTCCATGTCCTTTGAAAAACTCGAAATCATCCTTTTGGATCAAGTCTTTGATAATCCCTTCTGGTATCTCCTTCAATGACTCAGTGTCAAATGTTGTTTAATAACACTCCTGGTATATAATACTATGATACAACTGCAATACAAATGCAGGTTTTTGCTGTTCCTGTACTGGAAACCTAAGGTCCTCAGACCGAGCTCTTCAGAATCTGTTGCCATGTGAACACAAACATTACTCCATTGCACCATCCCTGTACAATTGCTGTTTGTTAAAATTTTGCCGACAGCATGTCCCACTTTTAACCGAGAAGTAAGCGTTGCTTCACTTCTCATTTGCACTTCAAAATCAATACGTGTGGTTGTGAGGGTGCAGTTGGACAGGGATGTACTGTTAAATCAATATGAGGTGGGATTGTGGAAAACTCTGCTGTTTCATTGTAATAGAACAGAAGAAGAACAAATGGAAGTTAGAACTGACTAAAGTTTTGAGTCACAATGGATGGTGTCCCTATCTCTGAGTAAAAAGCTCCAGGTTTAAGACCAGGACTTGATGGCTAAGGAAGGCTCTGTTCATAGCACAATCAAATAAGTTAAGTTTCAACTTGTAAATTCTTCCAACACAAGGCAGTACCAAGAATAGGAGAGATTCCAGGGTCTTAAGATACTCAAGGGATGAGCATTCGAAATGTTTATGATGCTGATTGAGGAGGGAGAAACTGTCTCCATTTCTTTATTCAGCAAAACACTCCTCAACCTCTGTTGGTCACAAGATTAGCTTAAAATAAAGGATCCAGTTCTCTCGCGATACATTTCACAATTCCAATGTATTTATGTTATAAAATGAGACAATTTAAGCAGACTTCCTTGAGTTAACGAAAAAGTGAGTTTGTTAATTATAAAGTTCAAGGTAAAATAAAAATGCATCAGAGTAGAAATCAGCAGCAAGTAGCAAGGTAACAGTTAAAAATGTTACATGGATCAGTGAACGAAAACATAGAATCCTGGATGTTGGAGATCCGAAACAAAACCAGCATTTGTAAGAAGAAAGAGTAAATGTTTCAAGTCTGGTGACCCATCATCAGATCCATTCTGGTTTTAAGTTTGTCTGTACAGAATACATGGTGAAAGGTTACAGCCTGGGTGATTCTGGCAGTTGATCAGGTGTTTTGAGGAGTCCAGGGTTTGCTGATTAACTCAGAGGAGTTGTCTGATACCCTGTGTGACTATGGATTTTGACTGGCTGGTTGCTTCCAGCAATCAGAGAGATGTTGCATTTGTTTCCTTCGTACCTTCAGGAGCAGGGTGTCTCGTAGATGTTCTCAGCTGTAACCTTCACAGCACACTCTAGCCCAGTAGCACTAGGTCTTGAAAAGGTTTTGGATGGATTTTGGTTAGGAACAGCAGCAAACCTGAGGGGGCTTTTAGCAATGTTGTATGATTGAAAAGCAAGATGACTAAAGGATAAACAGGAGTTATAGTGTGAAGTCTAACAGGGGGCTGAAATGTTTGCAGAGATAAGATAGAACAAGGCCACAGAGGGATTTATGAACATGTGTTTGATCTTCAGTGTGTTAGGTGGAGCAGTAACCACATCATTTTAGCATCCAATCCTGACAGGAGCTCCAGTGTAGGCAAGTTGTTACTCCAGTTAAATTGTGGCAAATACAAAGATATCATTTAAAGAATCAGTTTGATTGTGTCATAGATCATGTTGGTGGGGACTTAAACCTCCAGGATGTTATGCAAAGCTATAAATTAAACTTCAGCTTTTACTGCCCATAACAGACATAACCTCCCACCCCAACAGACTGCAGTGATGCAAGTTGATAGCTCACCACTGCCTTCTCCAGGTCAGTTAAGGATGGACAACTAATTCTGGTCAAGCCAGTGATGCTCTCATCCTACGAACGAATAAAAGAAAAAGTCACTATTCTATTGCCTTTGTTACCAAATAATACTTTGGGACAAGTTGGTCTACTACAAGGTTGCTTTTGAGGAGTGATACTGCATTTAGGGGACCAGCAATAGTTGAAAAAGATTAAGAGAATTTCAGAGTGTAAGGGCAGGACAAACAAGGACAGCAGCCCAAGCTCTGAAGGGAGTGGTGGGTGAACCAGCTTAAAGGGGCAGCTGGTCTTTACTGGCGCTATAATAATCACTGACTTTCCCCAACAGCAAATGTAAAATTCACTTTCTTGGAGGCAAAGGTTTGTTGATCAGTTGAACCAGACTATTGCTATCCTTGAAGTTTCCTCATAGCTGTCACATATTGAACCCCTTCCAAGCAGCAGTGAAAAATCCAAAACAAATGGAGATAAGTTAATTTAGGCGTCTCCATATTGAGTGTGTTGAATAACACAGGGATCAAATCACTGAAGATGCAAAGCAAAGACTTGAATTGATTTGAACTGCATCTTTATACATAGCAGAGGCTCATCAACACAAAACTACTGTGCAGAAAAACCAGGGAGAGAACATAACAACACACTGCACAGTCTGGTTTGGTGCAAATGTCCAAGTGATCATACACTTGCCACAACAATACCTCTTTCACTTCCCTGACTGCAATGTATAATCACAACAAGCTAAACAGTCCAATTAAAAGTCAATATAATAATTAATTTGAATGAGTTCAAATTCCAAGACAGCTGATGGTGAAACTTGAAATCAATTAATTAATCTGGAATTAAAAACTAGTCTAATGGCCCCATGTAACTATTGCCATTAAAAACACATCTTGTTCACAAATGCGCTTTAGGGAAAAGAAATTCTGTCATCCTTCCAATGCTACAAGAGCAGGTCAGAGACTAGGATTTCTGTAACAATCCACTCACTTCCTGAATCTTCAAAATCTGACCACCATCTACAAGGCACAAGTCAGGAGTCTAATGGCCTACAATCCACTGCCCTGAATACATTTATGTTCTAGCAATACTCAAGAAGCTTGACTTCAGAACAAAGCAACCCACTTGATTGGCGCCCAATCTAACTCCTTCAACATTCATTCCCTGCACAGTGGCAGCTGTGTTTACTGTCTACAGGAAGCAATCTAATAACAAACTAAAGCACAGTAGACAGTAGCACAATAAAACAAAGAACTGCAAACATCGGAGATTTGAAACAAAAACATAAATTGCTGATGAAACTCAGCAGGTCCGGGAGCATCCTAGGGTAGAAAGCGGAGTTAATATTTTATGTCTGGCGACTCGTCATCAGAGTCAAGATTAGAGTGGTGCTGGAAAAGCTCAGGCAGCATCCGAGGAGCAGGAAACTCGATGTTTCGGGCAGGAGTCCTTCATTAGGATCAGAATTGAGAGCAGCTAGGAAAAAGTGGTATTAATGCTAAAGGTGAAGGTGGGGGAGGGGTGGGGAGGAAGGACAGAAGTATGCAGGTAGGTGGAGATAGAGCCTAGAGACAGTGGGAGAGAGAGCAAAAGAGAGAGAGAGGGAGAAAGAAAGAAAAAGAAAGAGAGATATAAAAGAGGTAGGTAAACAAGGAGTTTATGGATAGTAGGCTAGGACAGAAGAAAAGTTGAAAAAGTGATAATAAGAGTTAAGATTAAGAGCTTTTATTACTTGAAGATAATATTGTTGGAACTTTACCATAAGTGCATCTTAAACCAAATTGAGAAGGTTCTACAGACTGTAACATTTTTGGTGAAGATTTTGCACATTTGACTCAGTTTAGTTTTGCCCTGCCATTGGCTGGAAAGCAAGCTAAATCTGAGAAGAGGAGCTGGCTTTTAATGCGGAAGACAGAAGTTTGAAGAATTTTGTACCTGGGATTGATGACTGGATGGTTATGCTGAAGGGACTGTCAAACTAACTCAAAACCTTTGTCATT
This sequence comes from Chiloscyllium punctatum, assembly GCF_047496795.1. Classification (NCBI taxonomy): domain Eukaryota; kingdom Metazoa; phylum Chordata; class Chondrichthyes; order Orectolobiformes; family Hemiscylliidae; genus Chiloscyllium; species Chiloscyllium punctatum. Next base: position 12,725,981 of record NC_092780.1, on the reverse strand, counting down.
TATTGTATAATTTATCATTTACAGTTAGTTTCAGCTTGGTAATCAGCCTGTTAATCCATGCTTAACCTATATTGATCCTGGGGTTAAGAAAATGGGTGATTCTCTAGTTTTTTTAATAGTTCCCTTGAAAATAGCAAATGCTGGACATTATAGCCAATTAGATAGCGTCCATGGAGAGAGAGCAAGCTAATATTTTGAGTCTTGCTGTCTCTTCATGGATGCTGTCTGACCCACTGTGATCTTTAGCATTCGTTGCTTTCAGTACAGATTCCAGCATATGCAGTAATTTGCTCCTACACCTTTAGCATTTCCTGTGTTTGATTCTTGCTTGGTAAAAATTATTTTGGTTTAGATGAAAGCATGTGATTTCATTCTTTCAGCACGGTATTTTAGATATCAACTTTAAATAAAACCTTTACTCACCTCAACTGTGATTGTAACAGCTGTAGATGACTGGGACTGAGTTTACATATAGAGTTTGCTTTTTATCCTCCATGGATATATGTTACCGCTAAAATAATCCTGTCTTTGAAAAGAGGGTCTGTACTTTTGGTTATGAGTTCTATGTACTATAGTTCTTAGCTGTTCTATTTGAATTCTGCTTGTGACTGCACAGAGTAAATCCAGACATTAGGGTCTGACTGGTTTCAGTATTCAATTTGAGTTTAGAATAGAGCCTAGTGTCACAGTGTAGGAAACTGTGAGATGGATATCGCTTTTTCTCCCCATTTTGAATATTGCACATTTTCAGCAACTCTGTGCTTCCCAACGGAGGGGGATGATGAAGAAGGGAAGAAATAATTAGGGACTGGATAATTATCAAGCTGCCCTCAATTATCTCCTACTTGCTGTTCAGAAACAGCATTACGAGTATTGTTGACCTAATAGTTCACAGTTGGGACGTGGCTCCGGATCAAAACAATTAAGGGACAACTATTAATTTTCTTTCCAAGGACTCTTGCGGTTGTATTCCTATCTCTGAGATAGGAGACCCAGGTTCATGTGCCACCTGCTCCAGGGGTGTGTAATAACATCCCTGAAAAGGTTGAAGAAAAATACCTAACCTTCTTCCCAAAAGCATCACGGTGACACACAACCTGGGCTAGAATGGGTTTTGGAAAACAAAAGTGAAATAAAGGAGGTGAGACAAGCATCTATTAACTGGTCACACACGCACTAGCAGAGGAGACATTTGCTAACCCATTTGTCAAATGTCAAACGCTTAATGAAACATTCAAACAGTTCCCATAAACATAGCAATAAGTCACTGGCAACAGATGGCGGAAAACACAGTTCATAAAAACATCAAGGCTTTGTGTTCATCCTCTAAGCGCTGTTAAAAAAAATAAATGAAAGGCCTGAAGCCTGTTTCTAATATATGGTGCTCTGACAGAGCATATCAGGTTATTTGTAACAGATTCTGAGGGATTTTGCAGCATTACTATTTGTGTACTTCTTATGAAATGCCACGGATTATGAATGCAGCTCTTTCCAGATAGGACAGAAGCAAGATCAATGCACAAAACTACTGAATTACACTATCATAATGTCAAGCACATGATCCTTTTGCTTATTTTAACTATACGGTCAATTAAAATATATGGTGTAGGACGGTTAGCTCAGAGGTTTAGAGCGCAGTGCTAATAACGCTGAGGTCATGTGTTCAATCTGACACTGGCCAGGTGCAGCATTGGGATTTGCAAGTGGCAGGTTTACACTTGCAGGGTCTGTGTTTGGGGTGGCATGGTGGCTCAGTGGTTAGCACTGCTGCCTCACAGTGCCAGGGACCCAGGTTTGATTCCAGCCTTGGGCGACTGTCTGTGTGGAGTTTGCGTGTTCTCCCCGTGTCTGTGTGGGTTTCCTCCGGGTGCTCCGGTTTCCTCCCACAATCCAAAGATGTGCAGGTTAGGTGAATTGGCCATGCTAAATTGCCCATAGTGTTAGGTGCATTAGCCAGGTGTAAATTTACAGTTGGGGAATGGGTCTGGATGGGTTGCACTTTGGAGGGTCAGTGTGGACTTGTTGGGCTGAAAGGCCTGTTTCTATACTGTAGGTAACCTAAAAGGATCAAAGGCCCTTTTGGCAATGAAGAAAGCAATGTGAAAAATCTATTTATTCCAGTAACTTGCTGCTCTTAACATTAGTGTTCACACCCATGTTCACTCCTCCCTCATTATATGAGTTTTCTCAATCCTAGAAATACACAATGTCTGCAGTGAAATCACAATACCTATATTGATTCAAAGATAAGTTCCAAAACTGCATTAACAAATCAGTTCTTAATGGTTTTAATTTTGAGATAATTAAGCATTCAAAGTTGAGATAATCCCTGGAGGCACAAGTTTACCATCTGATCACTTCACCTGACGAAGGAGCAGCGCTCTGAAAGCTCGTGATTTCAAATAAACCTGTTGGTCTATAACCTGGCATCATGTGACTTCTGATTTTTTTCTCCCCAACCCAACAATGGCACCTCCCCATCATGATCAGAAACAGAAAAGCTTTCAGCTGACAGCATCAAAGCCAACCATTTGCTGAAATAAAGCTTTTTAAATCTTCCAGTCTCTATGCAGGTTAAGGAAAAAGTATGAAGTTGGGTCTTTAAAAAAACAAAAATGGGAATGTACAAACGCTTGCGATTTTAACTGACTGAAAATCTATTCACTTTGTCAGTGCTGATGTCAGGTCTCACCCCTCTTGAAGACACCAGTTCCTGTTGGCTTAATATTGAACGAGCTCCAGTAACGTAATTGTTTATTGGTTCACAGTTGAACCTAAGTGTGACATTTTGCAGGCTATTCAACTTCTGAGAGCATCACTCACTGACAGGTTTACCCCACATTCACATGCATGCACTTAAACAGCCGGATGGGGCAGGGGGAAGGGCAGTAGTTAGTGATAAGGATCAAGGGCCTTGGGTATTCTGTTGTCACTCCAATAATCAAGGACCTATGGCAATAATTTGCAACATCGGTTAGCATGGTAGAAACAAAAACAGAAATTGTTGGAAAAGCTCAGCAAGTTTGGAGGTAGCTGTGGAGAGAAAGCAGAGTTAACGTTTCGGGTGCAGATGCCCTTCCTCTGAGAGACTGAGGAAATGTTTACAAAATTATGAGGGACATGGATAGGATAAATAGACAAAGTATTTTCCCTGGGATCGGGGAGTCTAGAACTAGAGGGCATAGGTGAGAGGGGAAAGATGTAAAAGAGACCCAAGGGGCAACATTTTCATGCAGAGGGTGGTACGTGTATGTAATGAGCTACCAGAGGATGTGGTGGAGGCTGGTACAATTGCAACATTTAAGAGGCATTTGGATGGGTATATGAATAGGAAAGGTTTGAGGGATATGGGCCGGGTGCTGGCAGCTGGGACTAGATTAGGTTGGGATATCTGTTCGGCATGGACAGGTTGGAATTAGATTACTTTTAGATTAGATTAGATTACTTACAGTGTGGAAACAGGCCCTTCGGCCCAACAAGTCCACTCCGCCCCGCCAAAGCGCAACCCATCCATACCCCTACATTTACCCCTAACCTAACACTACGGGCAATTTAGCATGGCCAATTCACCTGACCTGCACATCTTTGGACTGTGGGAGGAAACCAGAGCACCCGGAGGAAACCCACACAGACACGGGGAGAACGTGCAAACTCCACACAGTCAGTCGCCTGAGGCGGGAAATGAACCCGGGTCTCTGGCGCTGTGAGGCAGCAGTGCTAACTACTGTGTCACCGTGCCACCCACAAAGGAATGAAGGGTCTGTTTCCATGCTGTACATCTCTATGACTCTATGACTCAAAACATTAGCTCTGACTTTGCTTCACAGATTTTGCCAGACCTGCCGATCCTTTCCAGCAATTTCTGTTTTTGTTTCTGATTTCCAGCATCCACAGTTGTTTCGGGTTTTAGTCAGTTTAGTGGATATTGGCTACTGGAGCAGATAATGGCTACTGGGGGCTTTGGACCTTCTGCTCAGCTAACCCCTTTATAAATGGATGCAGTTCCCCATGGGCACCCATTTCCAATCTCGAATTGTATGTTTGAGCAATTGTGAAGAAGTAAGAAGGTCAACACATATTAAACATTGATCTTGATTTGCAATATTATGTTATGAGCACTTTGTATTATTAATATTTTTTCACAATAAATTATGGTGATGAAAAAACAATTGGTGCCAAGGATTCTTTGAATAAGGTGATGGATTGAATCTGCCTCACTGCGGTAGTAATTTTCATGCCAGTCAATGCCAGACTTAGCCAAACAATTTTGATGCACTGATTGAAATGTCCTTTCTGTTGGCTGTGCTGTGAAATTGAGAAATTCTACCCACACTTGCCAAAGTATTCAAAGATTTATTAATTTCTGGAATGCAACCATTGTACTATGTTATTAAAAGTCTCATTCATTCCTTCTAAACTATTTGCATCAATCCCAAAGTGCTTTGGAAAGGAAATAGCAATGATTCTTGGTTTATGTTGTACATTAAAATACAAATATGCAATGGCAACATGCATGCTCTCCTATAATTATTGATTTCAAAGCAGACTTGAAAGACCTTTGGCTAGCTATCAGGGATTTCTCACCCAGTGAAATTCAAAACAGACAGGCGAGGATATTGTTTAACACCTCGTCCAACTCATCAGCATTCCCACAGCACGGTGCTATATGCTGAAAACAGGGTTTGAACTCATTGAGTTGGATGCAAGACAGTTATTACTGAGCTGAGCCAACATACAGCAGACCTACTGGGATCAATCCTCTGAGCTAAGGAGTTTCTTCAATGAGCTGTGAGCATGAGGGATAAAAGCAAGACTATTAGCTGTGATCTGCTTTTATTGAAATGTCATCTGGTTGGTTTAATTAATAACTAGGAGATTTTTTTTGGCAGGGGTTGCTAACAAAAGTTCTAGGATTGGAAATTACAATTTCTGGTAATGGAAGAACATTAGTTAACAAGCCCAAGAACCACCTCTCTTGTTATTTTTACAGATTCGGTGTTAAAATTATTGGCAGCAATTGTTTCTAACTAGGTTTGACCTGTGGGATGAATTAAGCAAATAATGTTCTATATGAAAGCAGTATTTTACACCTGATGCAAATGGAATTGGTGTGGAATGCTAAGAAGCTGACAATTCCCCTGATGTAGTACCATTTAAAGAAACAGAAATGCACTCACCTATGAGAATGCAGCGAAAGAACATGAAGCATGAAGAATAACCCATTAGACTTCCCTAGACTATATCTTCTGCTCTATTATGAGTTCCCCATTATCGTGACAGTGATTGCAACATTGAAGGTTCTAATACACTTGAAGTTGCAAAGAAAAGAGACCTAAGGGGTAACCTTTTCACACAGATGGTGGTACGTGTATGGAATGAGCTGCTAGAGGATGTGGTGGAGGCTGGTACAATTGCAACATTTGAAGGCATCTTTTAAATGGGTGTATGAATAGGAGGGGTTTGGAGGGATATGGGCCGGGTGCTGGTAAGTGGGACTACATTGGGTTGGGATATCTGGTCGGTATGGATGAATTGGACTGAAAGGTCTGTTTCCATGTTGTACATCTCTATGACTACGTCTAACATCATGCTATGCAGTTCTGGCTTTATGTGCAGCCCATAGCTGACAGTTCCATTATCCAAGTATTTTACCTTATTTGTCTACACCAATTTTAATATTTCCAATTTTGCACTAATTTATAAAGCTATGCTTTCTTTGAAGAATTTAATTGACAATGGCTCCTGGCTGCAGCTAATGCTAATCCAAATCTCAATTGCCCTGAAGAAGGAGGAAACCAAATGATATCTCGAGTCTCGCTGGTGGCTTGTTAATGTTGTACTCATGTCAAGGATAGACCAGATCTAGAAGTTGAAGTTCTAAATTGGAGAAAGGCTAATTATGCTGGTACTAGGCAAGAACTTTCAAAAGCTGATTGGGGGCAGATGTTCACAGGTAAAGGGATGGCTGCAAAATGGGAAGCCTTCAGGAATGAAATAACGAGAATCCAGAGAAAGTATATTCCTGTCAGGGTGAAAGGAAAAGCTGGTAGGTATAGGGAATGCTGGATGACTAAAGAAATTGAGGGTTCGGTTAAGAAAAAGAAGGAAGCATATGTCAGGTATAGACAAGATAGATCGAGTGAATCCTTATAAGAGTATAAAGGCAGTAGGAGTATACTTAAGAGGGAAATCAGGAGGGAGAAAAGGGGACATGAGATAGCTTTGGCAAATAGAATTAAGGAGAATCCAAAAGGTTTTTATAAATACATTAAGGACAAAAAGATAATTAGGGAGAGAATAGGGCCCCTCAAATATCAGCAAGGTAGCCTTTGTGTGGAGCTGCAGGAGATGGGGGAGATACTAAATGAGTATTTCACATCAATATTTACTGTGGAAAAGGATGTGGAAGATATAGAACGTATGGAAATAGATGGTGACACCTTACAAAATGTCCATATTACAGAGAAGGAAGTGCTGGATGTCTTGAAACGCATAAAGGTGAATAAATCCCCATGACCTGAACAGGTGTACCCTAAAACTCTGTGGGAAACTAAAAAAGTGATTACTAGGCCTCTTGCTGAAATATTTGTACAATCGATAGTCACAGGTGAGGTGCCAGAAGACTGGAGGTTGGCTAACGTGGTGCCACTATTTAGGAAGGGTGGTAAGGACAAGCCAGAGAACTATAGACCAGTGAGCCTGATGTCAGTGGTGGGCGAGTTATTGGAGGAAATCCTGAAGATCAGGATGTATGTATTTGGAAAGGCAAGGACTGATTAGGGATAGTCAACATTGCTTTGTGCGTGGGAAATCATGTCTCACAAACTTGATTGAGTTTTTTGAAGAGGTAACAAAGAGGATTGTTGAGGGCAGAGTGGTAGATGAGATCTATATGGACTTGAGTAAGGCGTTTGACAAGGTTCCCCATGGGAGATTGCTGAGCAAGGTTAGATCTCATGGAATGCAGGGAGAATTAGGCATTTGGATACAGAACTGGCTCAAAGATAGAAGACAGAGGGTGGTGGTGGAGGGTTGTTTTTCAGACTGGAGGCCTGTGACCAGTGGAGTGTCACAAGGATCGGATCTGTGTCCACTACTTTTTGTCGTTTACATAAATGATTTGCATGTGAGCATAAGAGGTACAGTTAGTAAGTTTGCAGATGACATCAAAATTGGAGGTGTAGTGGACAGCGAAGAAGGTTACCTGAGATTACAACAGGACCTTGACCAGATGGACCAATGGGCTGAGAAGTGGCAGATGGAGTTTAATTCAGATAAATGCGAGGTGCTGCATTTTGGGAAAGCAAATCTTAGCAGGACTTATACACTTAATGGTAAGGTCCTAGGGAGTGTTGCTGAACAAAGAGACCTTGGAGTGCAGGTTCATAGCTCCTTGAAAGTGGAGTCGCAGGTAGATAGGATAGTGAAGAAGGTGTTTGGTATGCTTTCTTTTATTGGTCAGAGTACAGGAGTTGGGAGGTCATGTTGTGGCTGTACAGGACATTGGTTAGGCCAGTGTTGGAATATTGCGTGCAATTCTGGTCTCCTTCCTATTGGAAAGATGTTGCGAAATTTGAAAGGGTTCAGAAAAGATTTACAAGGATGTTGCCAGGGTTGGAGGATTTGAGCTACAGGGAGATGCTGAACAGGCTGGGGCTGTTTTCCCTGGAGCATTGGAGGCTGAGGAGTGACCTTATAGAGGTCTATAAAATCATGAGGGGCATGGATAAGATAAATAGGCAAAGTCTTTTCCCTGGGATTGGGGAGTCCAGAACTCGAGGGCATAGGTTTAGGGTGAGAGGGGAAAGATATAAAAGAGACCTAAGGGGCAACTTTTTCAAACAGAGGGTGGTATGTGTATGGAATGAGCTGCCAGAGGAAGTGGTGGAGGCTGGTACAATTGCAACATTTAAGAGGCATTTGGATGGGCATATGAATAGGAAGGATTTGGAGGGATATGGGCCGGGTGCTGGCAGGTGGGACTAGATTGAGTTGGGATATCTGGTCGGCGTGGATGAGTTGGACTGAAGGGTTTGTTTCCATGCTGTACATCTCTATGACTCTATCTCCTCTATTTACATGTTTGCAGCCTGGGTTAAGTAGTCTGCTTACATCAATGGTTCTATGCCTCTAGTTGCTAAGGAGACGCAGGCTGGTCCATGCCAGGTATCTCACCAAGCATGGAGAGTCATCCAGAGGCTAGGAAATGGTCAGGAGTGGAGTCAAGCATTTAAAATCTGTGATGTGGAAACGACACTCTCAGATCTGGGTGAGTGGATATGGATTTGCCAAATCCACAACATGAATTCTTATCCTAACAGACCAATTTTACCATTTTATAATAACTGTGAAATGAATGCAATTTCCACATAAAAATAGTGGTGATAATTACGGACTCACAGAATATGCTTCCTCAATCTTTCTTCTGCCATAGAAATGTTTAACACGCTTGTATTAAGTAAATCCCTTTGTTAATCTCTTTCTTAATCTCTGGGTTAAGTGCATGCAAAGGATCATTGCAATTGGAAAATATTCCCTCACCCCCATCTGACCACATGTAACATCATCAGCATTTTGATTCCAGATTATAAATTGAACAAACCTCTGCAGAGTACTGAGCCCCAGGCCAAACCTCTGGTCTTCAAATTACCTTGATTTGATAATAATGGAGTGCTGTGCCCAAAGTCATGCTGTTGCCAGAGAAGTCATTAATAAATTGTTGATTTGTGTGCTGTTTTCCTGAAGATTGCCCTGTCCAAGTGTAGAGACAGGAAAATTAGTGTGAAGTAGCAAAGAAACATGACTATAGGATTACTGGGTTCAACTGATGGTAAGATTTTGAAATATCAGTGGAGACACAGTGAATATACTGGAAAGATAAGTGAGTGATTACATAGTAAATAGGGAAAGACAAATCTACTTGGCTGTGCAGATCAGGATCAGGTTATAAAATGGCCTGAAATTCCATTATGATGTCAATGCAGCGTCTATTTGTTTTCTCTTTGAATATCTCAGCAGTTGTATTAAGTTTTCTAAAATCTTTTTAGCAGCTTTTGTTCTATATTTTCACAGCTGAATTAATTTTGTTAAATTTACAATAAGTGCTTCAATATAAATGTTCATAATAAACCCAAACTCTAATAAACACGCAGACTGTGTGACCACTTGCATAACAGAATAATGAAATACAGGTAATTTCTGATTGGTTGCTTGCATTGGGCACCACCTTCTGTTTGGTTTCATTGTAGGAATATCAGGAAAGTTTGAAACTATTTGAAATGGACTTTGAAAAAAATTGTGCGGACTCAGTGGGCTGAATGGCTTCCTTTTGTGCTCATTATTCTCTGACTATGCTCAGCAGACAGTAAACTAAATCACAAAACTCCACCAATTTGCATTGACTCAATCCCATCCTGAAAAACCACAATGGAGAAATTCCTTTGGTTCCTGCACATAGCAAATCTGAAAAATCCGTTCAGACAACTATTTTTTGCTGTGATATGTTTAAATAAAATTTTTAAAGGAAAACGTGTCTGATTTTGCCAATTCCCCCAGACAGAAGAAACCTCCACAAGGCCACTTGCAATGTTATGAAAAGTTGAACCCTCAGGGTTGGGAATTGGAAATATCGCCATTCCTTCAGTGTCACAGGGTCAAAAGCCTGGAGTCCATTTCCTTAACAGCACTGTGGTTGTATCTACAATACATAGACTGCAATTGTTCAAGGAGGCAGCTCATTACCACCCTCTCAAGGGCAGTTAGGATGGGCGTTAGGATGCTCTTGAGAAGCTGCCTCCTTGAACAGTCTATGTGCTGTAGATACGACCACAGTGCTGTTAAGGAAATGGAGGTTTGTGGAGGTTTCTTCAGTCTGGGGGAATTGGCAAAATCAGACACGTTTTCCTTTAAAAATTTTATTTAAACATATCAAAGAAAAAATAGTTGTCTGAACGGATTTTTCGGATTTCCTATGTGCAGGAACCAAAGGAATTTCTCCATTGTGGTTTTTCAGGATAGTTTTTCCTGAATTAATAAAAACAAGTGCCATTCTGTTGCAGTAGAATGAACTCATTTAAGATTTTGATTAGAAGCCAATTTATTCTACATATTGCTGTAGTAATGCTTGATCTGGTAATACAGATCCTTAATTTTGGGTAGCAAAATTGATCAACTTTCCTTCAGGACTGATATTCCAAAGAGTACAGATAAAAGTATCCTTCCAGAGAAGTGAAAAGCTTCAATTTTGAGGAAACTGAAGTTCTTGTATGAACGCAATGCCATTCAAAACCCAACCTCACAGTAATGTACAGCTTCACATTATAAAAGAGCATACTAAAAAATGTATTACGTGAAGTATAAATGTTTAACGCACACAGTATTTGAAGCTATGGATTTAAATAGTATTCTTTTCTCTCATCTGAGAAGTAGAATGAATTAATGAGGTAATTTTCTTCTACCTTTTGCCTCCATTCATCTCAAATATGACATGCATAGAGCCATAAAAATGATCTCATTATGATCCACATTTTTAAATGATTCTCAGTATATGGCAAAACTGTCTATTTCTAGTTGCCATGAGAACTTGCAAACATACAAAATAGAAACAGAAGTAGGTCATTTAATCCCTTGAGCCTGCTCCGTCATGCAAAAAGATCATGGCGGGACTGTAAGCATTTTGAATTCCATGCTGATGGAAATACAAAATGCCAATTTGTATGTTTGCATTCCAGCCACCTCCAGTAACCTTTGATTCTCTTGCCTAATCTACCTAGACTCTGTCTTTAAAGCATTCAATGACTGTGCCTCTTCTGAACTCTGAGGTAGACAGTTCCAGAGTCACACAACTCTGTGATAGGAAAAAAACTCTCCTCACCTCTTAAAGGATGATCCTTAATTTTACTGTCGTATCACCTAACTCTGAACACACCCACAAGAGAAAAGTCCTTTCCAACCTTTCAGGATTGTATATATTTCAATTAGTCACGTCCCCATCTTCCAAGCCTACTCCATCTAACCTAATTTTGATGTGGACGTGCTGGTGTTGGACCGGGGTGGACAAAGTTAAGAAAATCACACAACACCAGGTTATTGTCCAACAGGTTTATTTGGAAGTACTAGCTTTCAGTGCACTCTTCCTTCATCAGATAAGTAGTTACCTGATGAAGGAGCAGCACTTTGAAAACTAGAACTTCCAAATAAACCTGTTGGATTATAACCTGGTGCTGTGTGATTTTTAACCTTAACCTAATTTCGTAAGACAACTCATTCATTCTAGATATCAGACTAGTAAATCCCCTTTGAACCATCTCCAAAGCATTTGCCTCCTTTCCTAAGTAAGGAGACCAAAGGCGCACACAAGGTACACAATATAGTCTCATCAATGCTGAAGCATAAGATCCTTACTTTTATGTTCAATTCTTATCATAATAAATGGAGCACAGCATCAGTCTTTGTGATTATGTGCTGTACCTGCATACCAACCTTTTTGTGAAGGTGAAGCTGATGGGGCTTGGAATTGAATGATCCTTGTGCTGATGGGTAGGATGGAGGAAATTCCAGAATGTTGACCCAATGACAATGAAAGGATAGTGATCTATGTCCAAGTCTTTGTGGTATGTGATACAGTAGGCAATTTGGAGGGGGCAATGTTTCATGGTATCCCCTTGAGTAGCTGCTTGTCCCTACTTCTGTGATAGATGTCATAGGAGAAGTTTAAACTGTCAAAATACCTTCATTTTTCAAAAGAAGGAATCCTTGCTAATAACCTTTATTCTTTCATTGGATTTGGGTATCACTGCCCATTCCTAATTGCAAGCAGCTGATCAGAAATTGCCAATTTTCTGCATGAAACAACATTCTCATTATCCCCTTTTGGAAATGGTCTCACAGCTTGAAAGTCTATTAGTTTTTGCTTTTTGTAAGGAGATCTGAACTGAAATTATATATGACAACATTAATTCAGCAGACAAAATGTAGTCCCAAAGACTGACTTACTTGGCCATTTCAGAGGATTGTTAAGTGTCAATTTCTATGCATCTGGAGTTCATCAAGTTCAGTGCAATTAGGAGTGGCAGAACTCCTTCCCAAAAAGGTATTAGTGAGGGAGGTAATTTTTTTATAATTTTGTGGGTATTTCAGATTATTTAGTTTGAATTTAAATTGAAGAACTGCTTGGGTGGGATTTGGATCCAGGACCTAAAAGCAAAAGCCAGGGCATTTGAATTACTAGAAAGTGACATTGCCAATGTGCCACGGCCTCCCTATGAAGCACAGGAAAGCCCAATACAGATTATAGAAATCAGCAAGTATGAACTCAGTGAGCTTTAAGATAAAGATGCTTTGAAGTACCACTGACAGCAACTTACAGCAGCTTTGACAAACCCATACCATGTGTCAATACCATTATAATTGGAATGAGGTTAAATTTACTCATGGTTGTTCCCCCCTCTTTAGGAGTTAGCAACGTTGACAACAATTGCCCATGAATTGAACAGGGAATGTTTAATTCCTCCCAACCACCTTTTGCACACTTGGCTATAATTTAAAAGGATCATTGGGATCTTTCAACATTCAACAGATAGAATTGAGCATATAGCTTGAGAAGCTCCACTCTGTAACAAGCAAGGGGCTGGTAGGTAGGCAGACTCCATGAACTATCCCAGCCAGTACAGGGTTTCAAACACATACTACTGGTATCATTCTGTTCCACACTTGACCCGTCTAAACTAACTGACGCTGAATTAGATACAAAGTCAGAGCTTCCCTCCAAATCAATTTCTGATCATGCTCCATTTCAATCTAATTTGACAAATGATAATGAGGCAGTTGGTAGTCTCAGACTATAGCAATAAATAGATAGTATTACTTGGGCCATCCTGTTTAGCCCCTGCCTGACAGTCAGTGTCACTGAGAAAGAAAGTCTTACATTTATACGGAGCACTTTACATTCTCAGTTCACCTCAGAGTAATTTGCTGCACTGAAGTGTAAGAACAGAATATTGAGTGGGGTGTCAAACACACACGTGATGCAGTGGCTCAAGCTACTCCAAGAAGTTTGTTAATAAATAGGGAGTCGGAGTCAGTGAGTTAGATACGGATGTTAATAAACAAATTTGAAGAAGATCATTGAGGAGGAGTGCAAAGATTTCACTTCAAGCAGTGTATAGAATGGGAGGAGGGGGGAAAATATATACTATTGGTTGGAATGAGATAATCCTTTCATTACTAAAAGAAAAGAGGGACCAACAGCTTGTCTATGAATTTAACAAGTGGTTGACACTGAAGTGGTAGTTTTGGCATTCCCAAGATGAAGCTTCGCTTTCAGTAACTCAAGATGTGAATGGTCAGAACATTGCAGGTAGCACACCATCGGATTTCTAATATGTTCCCAGCAGACTGAGCTCCAATATACTGGTGATTGTCCAGTCTGTCTCACTAATACAGTGCCAAAGGCAATAAAAATTGGAAACCGAGAGAAAGGCAGGTTGATCTAATTATCTCAATCATGTTTTATTCTGGATTTGCACAAATTCTTGATCTTTCTGTATTGTTACTTGAGTTTCTTTCTTCTGATTTGGAGATATTGGAGGAACAGAGTCCTTTCAGATTTGACTATAACTTGGTGTTATGGTTATATCTTGCAGAATATCGACTACATTGTAATTATCCTGTTTCTCCTTTTGTAAGGTATTAGAAAACATAATTAACAAAAAATATTAAACTGTACAAGACGACTGAATGCATGGCTTTTCTGCTAGCAAATAAACAGACTTATGTATGTTATCAGATTTTATGCATCAGACACTTAATGTCCAAATATTACTTCCTACTGTTGCAAACCTATGTGATACTTTTCTGTCAGCAATTAACATTGTGAATCCTTCTGTCAACATTTAATGTTCAGCTGGTAAGTTAACTGCCACAATGTAGTTACAGGATCTGGCCTCTTGGTGACTGTAGGAGTCTTTGAATTCTCTCCAGAAAAATCCTTTAATTCTGTTTTTATATATATTTCTATATAAACTGAACATGGCTAATTTACTCATGCTACATACTTGAGTTAACAACATGCCCATGTCCACCATTCATTGAAATCAATGAGTAATGCGTGTTGTGAATAATGCTTGTTGTTTTTCCTGCCTGCACTGCCATCTTTAAAAAGATAATTGCAAGAATGCCCATTATTCTAGCTTGCTCCAGAGATGACAGCATAGTTTGTTTCAGTCCACTTATCATCCACATACTGCTCCTTCAGTATATTCAGTGATGACACTCAGCGCTTCCTTTCCATCACATCTCACCCCCTCCACTGCCTTTAAATTGTCAAATTGCTTGTCTGACATTCAGTACTGAATGAACACAAAGTTATTCTAATTACATATTGGGAAAACCGAGACCATCGTTTTCACTTCCCTCCAAAAACATATTCTCACACTGCCAATTCTATCCTTCTCGCTGTTACCTGTCTGCGACTAAGCCAGAATGCTTGCAACTTTGAGTCATTGAATCATGAAGATATAGAGCACAGAATTAGGCCCTTTGGCCCATCGAGTATGCACTGGTCAAAAACAAGGACCTAACAATTTTAATCCCATTTTCCAATGCTTAGCACATAGCCTTGGCATCAAAATGCACACCTAAATGCTTCATTCATGTTATCAGGGTTTCTGCCTCTACCACCCTTACAGACAGTAAGTTCCAGATTCCCACTACCCTCTGGGTAAAAAGATCTTTCCTCACATCCCCTCTCACCTCCTGCCCCTTACCTTAAATCTCTGACCCCTGGTCATTGATCCCTCTGCCAAGGAGAATAGTTCCTTTCTGTCCATGCCCCTCATAATTCTATCATGTCCCCCTCAGTCTCCTCTGCTCCATGGAAAATGACCCCAGTATAAATAGTCTTTATGGCAAATATTAAAAAGTAAACTTGTAATAGTCTTATGTTACAACATAGCAATGTTGTAATTGCACCTGCCTGTACCAACTTCTCTGGTGGCTTGTTCCGGTTATGCCCCTCCGTCTGTCCTGTAAGACACTGCGAGTTCATGTCTAAGTTCTGTTAAGTTTACTTGTTTCCACTTCTGCTGTCCACCATCATCTTGACAGAAATAATGCCCTCAATTCCCTTGCATCCAATAGTTCTGCAATTATTTTAAATCTATGTCTTTGATTATTGAGCTCTCTGTGAAGAGAAATAGGAACTTCACAATTTTGTACACCTTTCATCTTCAAACTTTGGAATCGTGTCCTGTATATTTAAGTGTAAGGTACATTTTAGGCCTGTTCTAGATTATGGCTGATCATCTACCTCAATATCATCTTCCTGCACTATCCCCATTTCACTTGATGTCTTTAGTATCTAGGAATGCATTGGTCTCTATCTTCAACATACTCAATTACTAAGTTTCAACACACTTCTGGGATAGAGAAAAGGCTGAGACACTGGATATTGCAAAGACTATGGGCTCAGACACCACTTCCAGCATTACTCCTGCAGACCTGTGCTACAGAACTAGCCATGCCCCTGGGTAAGTTGTTCCCTTACAGTTACAATACTGGTATTCACCCAGAAATATTGAAAATTGCCCACATAGGTCCTGTGCACAAAATGTAACATAAATCAAAGCCAATTTCCAATTGATCAGTCTACTATCAATATTCAGCAAAGTGATGGAAGGGGTTGTCAACAGTGTCATCTAGGTGAAAGTGAGGACTCCAGATGCTGGAGATTAGAGTCAAATGTGTGGTGTTGGAAAAGCACAGCAGGCCAGGTAGCATCCGAGGAGCAGGAATATTGACGTTTCAGACAAAAGCTCTTCATCAGGAATGAGTGTCATTGTGCAGCACCTCCTCAGCACTAACCTGCTCAATGATGTTCAGTTTGGGTTCTGCCAGTACTGCTTCATTCCTTACATCATTATAGCCTTCATCTACACATAGACAAATAGCTGAATTCCCGAGAAGTGAACTTGACATCAAGGCAGCTTTTGACCAAGGAACTAAGGCAAAATTGGAATCAATGGGAATCAATTAGTTGGAGTTCTACTTAGGACAAAGGAAGGTGATCGTGACTTTTGGAGGTCCATCAGCTCAGTCCCAGCAAGTTATAGCAGAAGTTCTTCAGGGCAGTGTCATAGGCCCAATCGTTTTTGGTCACATTGTCAATACACTTCCCTCCATCATGAGATTGGAAGTGGAGAAATTCGCTGATTATTGCACAATATTGAGTACCATTCACAGTTCCTCATCAAACATTGAAGTAGCTCATGCTCATGTGCAACAAGAACTAGACAACATCCAGGCTTGGGGTGATAAATGGCAAGTAATGTTTGTGTCCCACAAGTGCCAGCAATGACATCTCCAATGTTGCCCTACCCATTCAATAGCACTACCCTTGCTAAATCCCCCACTATCAACATCCTGGGCTATACCATTTACCAGAAACTGAACTAAATTAGCCATATAAATACTGTCTACAAGATAGAGTCAGAGGCGAGGAATTCTGTTGCAAGTAACTCACTCCTTGTCCGCCATCTACCAATCACAAGTCAGAAATATAATGGAATATTCTTTACTTGTCTGAGTGAATGCAGCTCCTACCATACTGAAGAAGCTCAGCGCTATCCAAGACAAAGTTAACACTTGATTGGCACCTTATTCACCACCTTTTACATTCATTGCCATGCACAGTAGCAGCAGGTTTTACTGCAGTAACTCATCAAGACTTTTCCGACAGTACATTTCAAACCAATTACTCTGTCACTTTGAAGGACAAGGGCAGCTGATGTATTGGAGCACCACCACTTGAACATCTCCCACCAAGCCATGTCCTATCCTGCTTGGGAACTGTATCAGTGTTCCCTCACTGTTGCTGGACTAATCTCCAAGACCTCCTTCCCAAAATTGCAGTGTGGATGTAGATATATTCTAAGGACTTCTAAAGTTCAAGAAAGCAGCTCATCACCATTTTGTGAAGAGACAGTAGAGATGGATAATAAATGCTGGCTAAGCCAGCCATGCCCAAATTCCATAAATCAATATGAAAAAGCTTTCAGTAGAAATGCGTATAAGGTGTTGGCATATACTCCTCCGTAGAAATTGCATTAAGTCAGCACTTGTCTTTTAAACCTACAAGTTGAACCACTCCAGGCAAGTTCAAATATTATAGCAATTAGCAATTGTTACAACACAGGGTAAACCCCTCTGCTAATTTAAACTAGCCACACGGAAAAGATTCACCTCTTGCTGTTATCTGTTAAAATTTGAGAGGCAAAGAACTATCCCAGAGGTCACTATTTAAAATAAAAATTCACAACTTTATGTTCAACAGAGAATATTAAAACCAACAACTATTTACAACTCCTTTCGCTTAAACCTACCTTTTGCGACCCATTCTACAATACTAGTCTGATAAAAAAAATCCGCTTTAAGATTTACAAAAAGAAAATAATCACATTTTAAAACCAGTCAGCTGTGCTGATTCTCCTTTGTAGATTATTGCCAGGTCAATCTTGATGTTCTGCTGCACAGACTCCCCACAGACAGGTACCTGTTAGAAAGCTCTTCAGCTAGCAGTCTCCATTTGTTGGTCTTTGGCAGTTCTCCCCCTAACTGTTCAAAGTGTCCAGTTTTATACCCCAAAACATTAGATTGTTTCATTGGTTTACTGTTATCAAAATACAAAATTCAAATTTGATTGGATTTTTGTATCTTGTGGCATAATTTAATCTAAATCTGAATTTGTTTTTGTTTCATAGCAACCAAGCAGCTGTGATTTGTTTCAACCAAGTGTTCCATTGTTACTTGTTCAGGACTCTCTGTGCTTTGTCAGTCCTTGCTAGCTTTTCAACTCTTTTAAGGTACAGTAAACCTCTACACCTGCCTAACAAAATTAAAATCAAAATTATGTGCTGAATATAGACTTTCAAACAAGCTGGCTGTATTAACTCTTTTGTGATTGATTTTCATCCATTGATAAACTAATGCCGTAAATTTAGGCTGATGCAGTACAAAAGGCATGCTGCACTGTTGGATGTGCCCTCCAAGGCCCTAGTCCCCCCCTTTCAGATGGAGACAAAAGATTCCCAATTCACTACTTCAAAATAAAAGAGGACATAAGCTCTCCAAGTGCAAGCAGAAAACATAAGAAATATTCAGCAGGTCAGAAGAGTGCTACAGGCTTTCCAACTCATGAGAGGGAATTTGATAGTATTTTTTCATGTTCTATATCTTTTGCAAATGTCATTTATGTCTAAGGAATTTACAGTTGTTTAGTTGCTATTATATTATCTGCGTGGCAATTCCACAATACAGCTGCTATTTTATTTTGCTCAGTGCTGTTTTCAGGGCAGCTAGCAGGTTCATAAACCTAATACTCACTGCTCCCGTACTATTATTTTTCTTGAGTCCTGGGGTAAATGTAACATCTGCATAATTTTGTTCCTGTCTGAGATCTTTTTCCTATGCAACACTGTTGTTTTATGAAAATTACCAACACTATATTATGTTTAGGTCAATTTATGAATTATAAGAAAGACCACAATGTAGCCTGTAGAACTAAAACTAGAAAAAAATGATTAATCATCTGTGCAGCGGCACAGTTAAATCTAGACTGACTCAAAGCTCCCACTCTGCGTCACCTCACCCATCTCTTAAGGGAGCAGCACACACCCCCAACTGCCTACATAACACGTTGATTGTCATGTCTTCTTTCTTAACTTATTGATAAGAAGAACAGATTAAATTTCACTGGTATAGTTTACTTTAAAAATCTCATACAAGTTTACTTAAAAGTCCAGATTACAATTTGCAAATACAGATAACTATGCAATACTTGTATTTATAACAATCCTGTCAGGACCTTGGGATGTTTCATTACATTGACGATGCCATATAATTGAACCTGATGTTGTGACAAGAAAACTAAAATAAATGCCAATTTCTTGAGATAACTGTAACTAAGATGACAGGAAATTTGCTAAAATCTCAAAATAGTATTTAAATATTGAGCTGTAACAATTATCATGGATGCAATATTCCATTATGCAAAACGCTGTCAGGTTTGTTGAAAGTGCCTACAGCTTGTCCAGCTAATTAATATATTCATAATAAGCACATTCAGTGTATTTCATTATTCATGCCCTTAGTCTACTATCTAAGTATAGCTTGCCTGACTATTCCTCTTCAGATCAAATTCAATTTACCAAAAAGGATTTGCATGTATGATCGTTCTTGTCTCTGTTCTTATTAAACTTTAAACTACAAACAGTTCCAAGGAAATTCTAGGCTGCCTGCTCCTACCATAGTTTTGTTCAGGTTTCCATTCAGTGTGCACTGGAACAAATGCTAATATTGCAGCAATAACACTACTCTCAGGTCAGCGGCAACTTTTCAGATAGAATATTATTCCCAATTCCAACAGTGTCTATTAAAGGTTTAATATGAAAAATAATTAAAATAACTTAAATACTCAGAGATTAGTTTGTTTTTGCTGCAAAAGCAGAAAATGACTGGAGTAATCCAATAAAAATCTAACCATATTTATCATTTGATTGCTGCTTTCTGAATTTCAGTCACTTGTGGATCTTTTTATAACTTCGCTTCGTTTCTAATAAACATCATTCTAATCCTTTTTGATTAAAAATTTCCCTTTTGTACTTAGCTTCCCAAGTCCCAAATATCTAAAGCAACTGAAGGGAAAAAAGACAGGCTTCTGTTTTATAATTTAATGCAAAAGTGAAATTCTGCTGATACTGGAAATCTGAAAGAAAACTAGGAATTGCTGTTATTACTCAATTTTCTGGCAGCATCTGTGGAGAGAGAACAACAGTTAATGCTTCAGACCATGGTCACAACATGAAACATTAAGTCTGTTTCTCTCTGCAAAGCTTCTGCTAGGCCTGTTGAATATTTCCAGCACCTTCTGTTTATTAAATTTTATTATGCTTTTCATGTTGTCAGACAGCGAAGTGCTTTGTACTCGATAATTTGTAGTCACTAATGTAACAAAAGAACAGTCAGTTTGCTGATAAAAATGTTCCGCAGGCACCAATACGATTGCAACCATGTAATGGTTTTATTTAAGCGAAGAGGCTTACCTCAGATTACAACAGGATCTTGACCAGATGGGCCAATGGGCTGAGAAGTAGCAGATGGAGTTTAATTTAGATAAATGCGAGGTACTGCATTTTGGGAAAGCAAATCTTAGCAGGACTTATACACTTAATGATAAGGTCCAAGGGAATGTTGCTGAACAGTGAGACCTTGGAGTGCAAGTTCATAGCTCCTTGAAAGTGGAGTCACAGGTAGATAGGATAGTGAAGAAGGCATTTGATATGCCTTCCTTTATTGGTCAGAGTATTGAGTACAGGAGTTGGGAGGTCATGTTGTGGCTGTACAAGACATTGGTTAGGCCAGTGTTAGAATATTGTGTGCAATTCTGGTCTTCTTCCTATCGGAAAGATGTTGTAAAACTTGAAAGGGTTCAGAAAAGATTTACAAGGATGTTGCCAGGGTTGGAGGATTTGAGCTATAGGGAGAGGCTAAACAGGCTGGAGCTGTTTTCCCTGGAACATCGGAGGCTGAGAGGTGACCTTATTGAAGTTTACAAAATTGTGAGGGGCATGGATAGGGTAAATAGGACAAAGTCTTTTCTCTGGGGTGGGAGAGTCCAGAACTAGGGGGCATAGGTTTAGGGTGAGAGGGGAAAGATATAAAAGAGATCTAAGGGGCAACTTTTTCACACAGAGGGTGGTACATGTATGGAATGAGCTGCCAGAGGAAGTGGTGGAGGCTGGTACAATTGCAACATTTAAGAGGCATTTGGATGGGTATATGAATAGGAAGGGTTTGGAGCGATATGGACCAGTGCTGGCAGGTGGGACTAGATTGGGTTGGAATATCTGGTCAGCATGGACAGGTTCGACCAAAGGGTCTGTTTCCGTGCAGTACATCTCTATGACTCTATGACTCTAAGTGGTGTTTGGCAGGACAGTGGCGAGAACCTCGCCATGATATTCTTCGAAAAGACCATGGGATTTTCTTTACACCAACCTGAGAACGCAGCAAGTGCCGGTGACAGTGTAGCACTTTTGTGTTACTACACTGAAGTACGCCCCTGGAATTTGTGCTCTCAAGTCATGAGACTCGGATCTGAATTCATTACCTTCTGACTGAGAAATGAGAGATGATCCTGTTGATCTGAAACTGACAGCTTTTTTAGGGGTTAATTGCTGTGATTCTATCCATGATTTCATTTAAAAAAAAACAATTGGAAGTGATGGCATCATGGTATCATCATAGCTAGTTAGTCTGGAAAAACCTCAGTAATGTCCTGGGGGCCTAGGTTCCAGCTCCACCATGGCAGATAGTGTAGTTTGAATTCAACTTTTTAAAAATTTGGAATTAAGATTCTGTAAAGCCTTTGTTGGGGAAACCCCTTCTGGTTCAGTAATACCCTTTAGGGAAGAAAATTGCCATCCGTAGTTAGTCGGGCCTATATGTGACTCTAGACTCGCACCAATGTAGTTGAGTCTGAGGTGCCACTCCAGGCAATTTAGGGATGGGCATCAAATGCTGCTTTAACATAAATGAAAAAAAAAGAATAATTCAGCCATGTCCTTTCATGAAGTGAAAGCTCATTTTCTGAGCATTGAATCTTTGGTATACTGAAAATCAGGTTGATTTGTCAGCCAAATAAATTATTGTTTCTTAACACCATTGTCCATCAGTAAATTAATTTTTGAGGCAACTTTCTTACGCTGACAAAATCATTGTTGAATTTGTCAATTTTAAAGAAAGACATCAAACATTAGTCAGTCGAGGTACCTACCCATAGGAATAAATAGATCCCACAACTTCCCAAAGACTACAGTGAAATCTTTTATATGGTTGGCACTATGCAGGCTGCCTGTCAGAATATTGCCCACATGGAGATGAAAGAGAAAATAAAGCTGCCTGTAAAATTCACATTTTGCTATTTGCTTCTTGGAAATTTCATCGATTCAGTCTGTGTATGTTTGTGGACCGTATTGGGAAACTACACTGAGTCACTTAACTGTCAATCCATTGAATCTGAAACTGATGTTAACCAGAACTTTAAGGAAATAAGGCGCACATAGAACATAGAACATTGCGCCAACCTGTGAACTAATCTAAGCCCACTCCCCCAAATGATTATGCTCACAATCATTTCAGAACAATGCCAGTTCTAAACAGGATTTGGAGACGCCAGTGTTGGACTGGGATGTACAAACTTAAAAATCACACAACACCAGGTTATTGTCCAATAGGTTTATTTAGAAGCACCAGCTTTCAGAGAACTGCTCCTTCACCACCTGGTGTTGTGAGAATTCTAAACAGTGGTTCACTCCAAAAAAGGCTCAGAAGGGCAGGGCTGATTTTCTTGGTGAAATCAATACTTTTTAAAATACATTCACAGGATGTGGGCATCACTGGGCTAATCCAGCACTTATTGTCATATTGATGGGCAACGCGGGTCACTTGCCATTCAGACCGGGTAAGGATGGCAGTTACCTTCGCTAAAGGACATTAGTGAACCAGATGAGCTTTTCCTGACAATCAGCAATGGATTCATGATCATCATTAGAAGCTTACATCCAGATTTTAAAAATTGAGTTTAAATTCTATCATCTGTCATGGTAGGATTTGATTCTGGGGCCTCAGAATATTACCTGGGTCTCTGGATTTATAGTCTAACAATAATGCCACTGTGTAACCACAGGCTTGGAATACGTGGGCGCAGATTTGAGTGATCCTGGTTTAAAATCTGGAATATTTCATTGCACTATATGTGGTCACTTGAATACTCAAATTTACGAAGTTTTGTCCCATTGGGTATGTACTCATTAAAGGGGGTTTGGGTCTGGCTTGTGTTAAATTTCTTCTACTGTAGCATTTTATAGATGAGCATATTTGATTTTTAAAGATTTACTGACAGGATCTGGGCATTGCTGGCTAAGTCAGCATTTGTTGCCCAACCTAATTGCCCAGGCGAAGTTGGTTCTTCTGGAGTTGCTGCAGTCCATGGGTAGACTCATGCACAATGCTCTTAGGAAGGCAGCTCTAGGATTTTGACCCAGCAAGGACATCAAAGTCATTACAATCAGGTCAGTGTGTCTTGGAGGGGAACTTACTCCTATCTTGGTGGTGCTCCCATGCTGTCCTTGTCCTTCTGGGTATAAGAGTTTATAGGTTTGGAGTTATTCACCACAGAATTCTTAGCCTTTGGCTTGTTCTTATAGGTACAGTATTGATATGATGGGGCAGGGATGTGGAGGGAAGGGCACATAATTAGGTCAGTTGGCATCAGGGAGATAAAGGCACTCTTCCCCTAACCTCAAAAGTCAAGTTCTGAGGTGACAAAGCCCATGGTTGACTTTCCTTCCTACTAGCAATTAGGGCCTTTAAGTGGTAACTTAACAACCACTGAAGGCCTTCATCCCACCTGGGTTGCAATTACTTCAGCTCCGGACAGGATGGGAAGGAGCTAGCCTCCCCAGCTGGTGTGGCCAGACTCTCAGTTTGGCAGGGCACCCTCAATCTGCACTCATCTGAGTGTGGCCTCTAGGGCAAGCAATCTCTTCTCATCTGTAACACAAGTTAATGGTTCTGAAAGAGTTAATGTTGGGGACTGCATTAGGCTCCACCCAATCCAATGATGTCACATGGTGGAGAATCGGAGAGTCCAGTTCCAGATCCCAGTTGAGTCAGATGTGTCATCTCTGGCTTCTGTTAGACTTTGTACTTATGACTGATGAATGAATGTAATTTGTACCTATAGCTATCATGCAATAAATTACTTATGTTATTAATGCAAGCTCTTCTTCTTGTTAAGATTCACAAGTGGTTCAAACTCTATCACTGTTAACATAACAGACCCTTAGACTCAGTATAGAAAGGTGAATCAATAGCAGACATATGTCACATGCAAGTTCCCTTTAAAATGTGTGACGATACAACCACTGAGATGCTCAGTTCATGTTGATTGGCATACCAAAGAGTAGTTTTCATTTCTTGAAATAAATGGTAGAAGATATTACAGGGAATGTTGCTTCCAACTCCTTCCTCCGTATGACAAACCAATCCCACAAACACCCTGCTCCATCAAACAACACCCATCTTTCTCAGCACCAATCCTCCATTGGGTGGTACAGGACATGGTGTCTCAGCAGTAGATATGGTATTGCCAAATTATGTAGCTGCCAGTCTCTAATTGGCCAGCAGTTCTCGGCAGGGGGTACTTCCTGCTCTGGGTTTGTAATTCTGTTAGAACAGCCAATCAGTTGCCTGATTAATGTTCAATTTCATTGGCTTTTCTCCATGAAATAATCAAAACCCATGGGATACAGAGGAATGTGGTGTGTTGGAGCTAGAATTGGCTCAGTGACAGGATACAAAAGGTAATAGTCTACAGATGTTTTTGCAAAAGGAAAGTGATGTTTCACAGAGAGCAGTGTTAAATGTTGGAGGCATGATTGGGAAATTTGCAGATGATGTAAAAAATTGGCCATGTAATTGATGGTGAAGAATACAGCTATTGACAACAGGATGATATGAATGGTTTGGTTCTGCGGGTGGAAAAGTGGCAAATGGAATTCATTTCAGGGGTATGAAAGGTTATGTATTTGGTGAGCAAGTCAAGGGAATGTTCAGTAATTAGGTCAGCATTCAGAGGAGTAGAGAAAGAGAGAGACCTTGAACTGCATGTCCTCTTAAAGTGACAGAATAAGCAGATAATATGTTGCAGAAAGCACATGAATTGCTTTCCTTCAGTGAATGAGGTATTGAATTCAAAAGCACAATATAATTCTGGTACTATACAAGATGTTGGTTATGCCACAGCCAGAATTTTGTGTGCAGTTCTGATCACCATGTTACAGGAAGGACATAATTGCTCAATACAGAATACAGAGGGGATTTACAGTCAGTTCTTCCATAATGCAGTCTTGTATAACCCCACGTTCTAGAAAATTTGTGCTTTAGAGACAGCACTTAAAGTATTGGCAATGTAAACGCGTTACAGCCAACACACTTTTTAAAGGTTCGCGCTTTAGAAATAGCATCCCAATTCGGTAATGGTGTTACAGCGAATTTGCGTTGAGGAAACATGCGCAATAGCAAAACAACCTGTATAGAAGATCGCCAGGGCTTCAAACTTGCAGCTACAAAGAAAGATTGGGGAGGACCAGGACTGTTTTCCTTTGAAGAAAGGAGGCCGAGGTTTGGTTTAATTGAGATGTACAAAATAATGAAGGGCGATGATAGGGTGGAGACATCAATTGCTAGGGACACACACTTAAATGGATTGGTAAAAGGATTAGAGGAGACATGAAGAAAAGCTTTCTCACACAGTGGGTGGTGGATGTCTGGAATTGATGCCCATGTTGATGGTTGAGGCAGAAATCCTCTAATCATTTCATTGGAACCTGGATCTTTACCTGAAATATGAACCCTTACCTCCCTGCACTTATAGGTGCTGCCCCTCTGAATGGCGTTCTATGAGGGTATTTCCATCTTCAGAAGTCCTCTGAGCAGGTTTGAACATTTGCAGTTTGAGCAGGAAATCCACTATGGGATGGCCTGTGGTTGCAGATCCTGCAACTGCTGCTAAGCAAGAAATCTATCAGAAGCCTCTAGGTCAGCCCTGGGTGACTCATCTCTAGGCAAATGCTTGGCTTTGCCCTTCATGAGGGAAAGGCTAGGTGACTGTCTCTGAGGAGATCCCAGTGATGTGTCCAACCTGCCCATAAATTGATTGTTAATTATCTTGTAAAAGCAATGTGACTATACTATGTCTTTAGGGGTTGTATTTTATCTTTTTTTTGTGAAGAAAGGTTGAGTCAGAGGTGCTAAGTGATCTGCTTCAAAGCCAATAAATTAAACAGCATGTGAGGCCTTGGGGTTTTTTTTGTTTAAAGTTGGAACAGTAGAAGCAGCCTGAATGGGTGAGGTCAGGCTCTCACAGAACCAGGATGTTTAGTTTTAGCTTTCCAATTATTGCTGGGGTCTTGAAACTGGATGTGGAAGCTTTTATTTGTCTCTTATATTTATTTCAGCAAAAAGCTGGGGTTCTCTTCCTGCTGCTAGGATTGCATATGAGACAATCTGTTTTGCTGAATTTGCCTTTGCTAAGGGTGTGTTTATGAGATATTATTGAATTGGAACAGTTAGTTAGAAGGAATTTATATATATATATATATAAAATTTTGTTTAAGCATTTCGATAGAGTTACAGTTAAGCCGCTTATTTTCTTTTCTTTTTATTTTGTCTGCATTAACTATAGTGTATAAATAAAGTGTGTTTTGCTTCAAGACTGTTAGTTTGACCAATTGAATTGCATCTGAAACACAACGCTAACCTCCAAAATAAGAAAATGTTAGGGTCTAGACCTCCTTTCTGATATATTTTGAAGGGGTTTGGTCAGGTCCATAATACACAATATTGCGGATGCTGGAAATCCGCAGCAAACATAGAACACAGGAGAATCTCAGCAGGTTGGACAGCATCGGTGGGGGGAGAAGCAGAGTTAATATTTTGAGTCTGGTATGACTCTTCTTCAGAACTGAAGATCAATAAGAGTAATAACCAGACTCGCAACGTTAACTCTGTTTCTCGCTCCACAGATGCTGCCAGACCTGTTGAGTTTCTCCAGCATTCTCTGTGTTTGTTATTTAATTCTTTAAATTGGTTATTCTCCACCGACAGGTGCCTAGCCATTGCTGGTTTTACCCTGTCTTTGGCAGAATTGATCGAATGTGGCAATGCATTCCTGATGAAGAGCTTTTGCCCGAAATATCGATTTTCCTGCTCCTCGGATGCTGCCTGATCTGCTGTGCTTTTCCAGCACCACTCTAATCTAGACTCTGGTTTCCAGCATCTGCAGTCCTCACATTTGCCTTGCAATGCATTAACCACCAATCTGACCCCCTTGTTTCCAACTCTCCTCCTGTGGCTGCCTTTACATTCACCTTAGCAAGACTTGAACAATTCTGCTTTGCTGTCTGCCTGCTATGCACCTCAAGCCGTATTTAATTTCATTGACATCTATGGAAATGATGGGTGATGAGCAGCCCATGGGATATCTTGCTTTATGTCAGTGCCCAGGAATGACTTCTAACCTTTTCTGTTTCATTGTCTATCTGCAATTGCAGACTCTGCTGAACAGTCAATAACTCTTTTGACGATAATTTCTTCATCTTCACTTTTTGATGGATAATTCAAGCAGTAAATTCAAGCGGTGTGATAAATAAAATGGGGAATCAATTTCTGTATGCTGAGCCCAAGTCAGAGAAAGGCAAACACATAAAGGCCACTGTCTCTCTTTGGCTGACTTTAAAAAGTCAATTATGAATCTGTAGAAATGAAGCTAAGAGGCAGCAGGTGTCCAGAATTGATTTCAGGGATGACCTTGTCTTCAAGGTTTGAAGCAGCCTTTTTACAGAAAACCTTTTCCCCTGTGGCGTAAAGGCATCCATGCTGAAATATTTTCTCTGAAGGACCTGCGTGGCAATGTCGATAAAACCTTATCATGTGCAAACCATCTTTGCAAATGTAGCAATGCAAGAAAGGCAGAAGGTTAATCCCCCATCTTTTTTGTTATGTCACTGAAATCTATAAGCATCTGAAGGAGCTTGATACTGAAGTCACTGAGAGACTTTTTTCCGTGGTTAGGGAATATAGAACATGGGAGCACAGTCTCAGGATAAGGGGCAGTTCATATAGGACTGAGATGAGGAGAAACTTTTTTTCTTAAAGGATCATGAATCTTTGGACTTCTGTCCCCAGAGGGTAATTGTGTGTATTCCATCATTTGTTATGATTAAAGACTGGGATGGATGTTTGGTCTCTCATTAATTTAAGGGATAAGACAAACATGTGAGTGGATTAAGGCAAAAGAGCAGCCATGTTTGTCATGAATGGTAGTTCAGACTCGATGGGCTGAATGGTATATTCCTGCTCCTTTTTATTCTGCTCTTATATTCAACCTCTCCACTCAATGAAGGAACTTAAAAATGTTCTAGATTTTTTTCTGTTTTCCATGACGTCATTGTTGCCCTTGCTATCCATTTACTGTATTTAAAACTCGTGATTCCCTAATGGTGTGTAACTTGCCCAGATCTTGATCTTGGGCAGGTGGTCCGCATCAGATACAAAGTATTCTACAAATATGGTAAAGAGTATTTGTTGCAAATTGGCTGGACCTGCTTTCAGGGCAAATCTTCTCTGCAATCTGTACAAAGTAAACTTTCCTTTGGCCAGGCTCACTGAGTTAATCTAACATTTCTGTTCCAGCCACTCTAGCTGATCGTTATCAATGATCTTCTTACCAGGGCACACAAAGTCCGAATGGCATTGGGCCAGACTAAAGTCCTGGATTTGTGAGTTGGTGCCACAGGCTGCAGGAAACCTGTGTAGGAATCTTCAAACAAGCTGGAAAAAAAAAAGCATTGCTTTTAAAATACATGTGATTTTTCTCCCTCTGCTTCAGAACATACTGATTGATGCTGGGGCACAGCACAATGGCTCAAAGGTCATGTATCAACATAACAGGCATGGGGCAAAGAATGGGCGATGAGTTACAGAAACATTTCAGGATTGATGGTATGAGACACATCAGCTTTTGCTTTCCTCTGCTTTCCTTCAGGGAGTCACGTCTCTTTCCTAAGCCCTTGCACATTGCCAGCAGTTCTCCTCTGTTCCTAATTCAACTGAGCTTTCTCATTGTCATGATGTGGAGATGCCGGTGTTGGACTGGGCTGTGCAAAGTTACACATCACACAACACCAAGTTATAGTCCAACAGGTTTAATTGGAAGCACTAGCTTTTGGAACGCCTGATGAAGGAGCGGCGCTCTGAGAGCTAGTGCTTCCAATTAAACCTGTTGGACTATAACCTGGTGTTGTGTGATTTGTAACCTTCTCATTGTGTGAGCCTTGACCTTGTGATGCCTATTTAACTATAGAAGGCTGGCTATTCAGATATGGAAAACAACACTCTATTTGTACCTGTATTATCCTGATATCCACATCTATACAGCAAGCAGAACTGTTCAGTCTCTCCACTGCTATGGCAGGGAACCTCAGCATTTTTTCAATTCACTTGTGGGACATGGGTGTCGTTGGCTGGGCCAGCATTTATTGTCCATCCTCAGTTGCTCTCGAGAAAGTATTGATGAGCTGCCTTCCCGACCCACTGTGTATATTTCACTATTTTGGCTTCTATATTCCTGTTGTCTCACTCCCACACAACACCTCAGGGTCCATTCATCTCGGACTCTAGGACAATGAAGTCTGAAGACCCGTATCAGGGCCTCACTACCCTGGCACTGAGAGCTCATTGAAAGAAGCTTTTCTGAGTTTCATGAGAATGTAAGAAAGTAGGAACTAGGAGCTGGAGTAGGCCATTTGGCCCATTGAGTCTGCTCCACCATTCAATAAGAACATGGCTGATCTTTTCATGGACTCAGCTTCAGTTACCCACCTGCTAACCATAACCTTTAATTCAAAAACTTAAATATCTTTGCCTTAAACACATTCAACGAGGTAGTCTTAAATGCTTCAATCGGTAGGGAGGTCCAGAGATTCACGACCCTTGAAGTTCCTTCTCAACTCAGTCCTAAACCTTCTACCCCTTATTTTGAGGCTATAACCCCTACTTCTAGTTTCACCCACCATTGGAAACAACCTCCCTGCTTCTAACTCATTTATTCCCTTCATAATTTTATATATTTCTGCATGATCTTCCATTATTATTCTAAATTCCAATGAGTATGGTTCCAGTCTACTTAATCTCTCCTCATAAATCAGCCCTCTCAATTCTGGAATCAACCTAGTGAACTTCCTTTGCACCCCTTCCAGTGCTAGCACATCCTTTCTCAAGTAAGGAGACCAAAGCTCCAGGTGTGGCCTCACCAGTATCTTTTTCAGCTGCTGTGTAATCTCCCATTTATAAATTCCATCCCTCTAGCAATGAAGGACAACATTCTATGTACCTTTTTAATTACCTGCTGCACCTGCAAACCAACTTTTTGTGACTGATGCACAAAGACACCCATTTTTCACGATCAAGGGAAAGTGAGAAAGGGGAAGACATTGGAATTTTTTTTAAAAAGCACTAAAATCCCCCTCAAATGGTCAAAATCTGAAAAACTATCTCATGGCCCTGCCTGTGTGTTCCCTATTTTGAATACACTTGTCTTACAAGATAGCTTCACAGTTCAATATCATTCCCATTAATATACCTGTAAACTTGGCCACTTCACCTGTGAATACAGAATTCTCAGACATGTGAACAGAGATAGAGAGAGGTAATTAAAATGACATTTAAAGCAGTTTCTGTTCTGCTTTGATCGAATTCTACAGCTGACAGAAAGAAAATTAAAATGCACATCGTATTCTTTGCTTTTCAAAAATTTACTTTTCATTGTTCCATTTTATTTATTTTACTTGCAAAATGCCCTAATAATGAGCCTTCAGAATTGCAGAGCTGTATTTAAGCTTGTAAGATGTGTTGCTGGGCTATTTTCGAACAGATTTCTCTGTGTTCCAGAATTACTGCCAAGTTCAGTAGCATCACATCACTGTCAACGGTAAGTAAACTCAGCCAAGGTTCCTGTCCCTGATCATTATCCAGTAATGCCTGTTGGAAAGTGCAGGCTGATGGAAATGAGCAGGGCATAACATATGAAAGAGCTGTCATCCTCTCTTACAGTTAATTAACACCTTAAAGCTCAGTGGCAGGGAATTGGACATGGCTGAGTATTTCATTGTGTTCTTGTGTGGGCTCTTTGAGCCTCGCTACAAGCTCAGGCCATAACAGTTAAACAATGTTTATTGTTCCACTCCAAACTGACATGGAGAGATATTGCAGTTGCTGACTTGGAAATCACTGTTCCTTCAGTGTCACTGGGTCAAAGTCCTGGAACCTTCTACTTCATTGTGAGTGTACGTACACCAAGTGAATTGCAATAGTTCAAGAAGACAGCTCAGCACTACCTTCTCAAGAGCAACTAGGGATAACAATATAAGAGGCGAAAGTGGGCACTGCAGATGCTGGAGGTTAGAGTCAAGATTAGGGTATTGCTGGAAAAGCACAGCAGGTCACGCAGTATTCGAGAAGCAGGAAAATTCACGTATTGGGCCAAAGGGCTTTGGCCAGGAACGTCGATTTTCCTGCTTCTCAGATGCTGAATGACCTGCTGTACTTTTCCAGCACCACACTCTTGACTATAGTCTCCAGCATCTGCAGTCCTCACTTTCACCTAGATGACGCATCTTGCTATCACTCTATCACATACATGGGAACTACAGGCAGGACTTATCCAGTGAACAACAGCACTAGCAGGAATCTGGGAAGGATTGTGGTGTGGGTAAAGCACAGCCGGTCAGGTAGCATCAAGTGAGCAGGAGGATCAACATTTTGGGCATAAGCCCTTCATCAGGAATCAGGCTTGTGGGCCGAGGGGAGCCCTCACTTTCTCCCACCTGGGAAAGATTGGCCAAGTATCTTAAGCAGGTGGCTTCGCATTGCCTGATGGCTGTGGCTGCAGCAGGATAAACTATCTTTCTTTGACAGAGAATCACAGAACAGTTATTGTACAGAAGGAGGCCCTTTGGCCCATCATATCTGTGGCACCCCTTTATGGTTGCTCAAAGTAAAAACAGATATGCAGTTTCTCCCCAACAACAGTGTGGGTGCAGAAGGAGGGGGAGCAGGAAGGTCTGAGGGTGAATTCTATTACTCAAAGTTGTATGGGTGTATTAAATTTTTGAGCTGAGTTTGAACTAATTATTGGTTTTCATTCTAAATAATTTGGAAAGAACCCTCCTTTCAGCTGCCAAGATTGTTTAGTGCCAAACAGAAGAATGTTGTGATCTAGCTGTGCCAAAACACTACATTAATAGGCCACAGAAGCTTCCGAAAACATCATTGCTACAATAACATAGAGGACACCAGTTACTAGATATTGGGTTGAACTTCCATTTCTGTCAGTGGGTCTCCAGGCTGGTTCAATTCAAAACTACATTCTGTGATATGGGAGCTAAATTTCCAAGTTCTCATTAACTAAGAGGCATAGCAGCATCTCAAACAGTTGGTCTTGCATTATTTTAGCTTTACACTTCCTGCAGAGTTATTGATACCCTAACCCTAATGCAGGCAAAGATAGATTCCCTACAACCATCTGGATGTTCTTGCTGACATTGGTTTTAAGCTTCAGATTTGAACTGATGTATTCAGTGTTGTAACAGTGATGAGAAGGCCATTGCTTCATATGATATGATGCCTGGATGCCAGCTGGCTTGTGCAGCATCTGGAACAGGAGGGGCACATTAAGGATCAATAACTGGGACCCAGGGCTCTTGGGGTTTCACTGTGCTTGGCTTAGGGCCTGCTGCAGTTGAGTAGGAGTGAGCCGTATTGTTAGGCATCATTTCACCCTTGGGGGAAAAAAGAAGTTTCCCTCCACATTTGGCAGAAAAATGAAATAAGAAGAAGCAGAAATACCTTTTAGTAAGTGCTTTAACACGATGAACACAAGGTTGCATTTCGAAATGATAGCAATCATTAAAATGCAACATCTTCAAATGTTTTTTGGCATGTAAGCAAGGTAACATTCTGCAGCATATAGCCTGATTCAAATAGCACACAATAAAAATCATCACCAGTACAGAATCAGTGCTGTCTGGATTCAACTCAGTCACCTGAGATAGACAGCCCAACTGTTTCTAATCTTCTGAATGTGGGTGTTTCTCACAGCCCTGCTATTAAATGACATTCATGAAAAATGATTAATAATCATAACATTTCCCTTGAATTACAATATTTAATAAACTATTAATTTGCTTTACAATAATCACTATCCACAATTCATCTATGTGAGTGGAATGAATTAATTCAGTTTACTGCCTCGGTAAACCTTTTCTTGCAGAGCTAATTGACAGTTTATAAAGAGTGCAAAATCAATTAATTAAGCCAATTCTATAGAACTCCATTCACTGTATTTTAGCATCATCAGAAGGCATATTTCACATTTGCCTTAAAGAAGGGAGCAAAGATGATCAAGGGGAAGGTGACTAGCTATCATGGTGTTGTATTGTCTATAAAGAGCTAGAAACTGATTAGCCAGGAAACAATTGCATGTGCAAGGGTTCAAGAGGCCAGATTTATGACTTCATTGGAGAGTTAGGCATACGTTTTACAACACTGGAAGAAGCAAGCCTCTTTGAGCTAGGTAGCACAGCAAGTTGGGTTAAGGATAAAGAACTTTAAGCTGCATAAGCCTAAAGTGTGAATATTTCTAAAATATGAGAACCAGAAGTTGTTGTGGGGAAAATCACCAGTCTCAGAGTCAGAGTCGGGATTCAGCGACAGAGTTTATTGTACAAAGAAACTGGAGCTCCGGGGAGAGAAAGAAATGTCGGGTGGCATGACTGTCTATTGTGCTGGTATCGTGTTGGCCTCAGGCAGTATCTGTGCATGCTTCGCTGTACTTTTCCATGTAATGGCTCAGCGGCCATCTTGTGTGCTAAGTGACCAATTTATGGCTCAGCGGCCATCTTGTGTCTGTGTGCCCCGTGTCAACTCCCATTTCATAGTCAATCCGAAAGCATAATACCAGCTAATGTTTTAAATAAAATCAAAATACTACCGATGCTGGAGTGCTGAAAGAAAAGACGGAATGTGCTGGAGAAAAGCATGTTGATAGACCTACTCAGTTCCTTCAGCACTTAGCAATGTTACAAGGCTGTATAGCCAGATCACCTCAACAATGACTACAGTTCGAAAGTACTTCTAATGTTGTAAAAAATCTGAGCTCCTGAGGCCAAGAAATAATATCGTTATATAAATGGCAGTTCTTCCTTCCTTTAACCTAAAGGTAGATTGCTCCATTGTATTGCTGGAAACAGAATTCGTGGGCAACAGTGGAGTGTGTTTTTCTTTTATAAAGATGTGATAAGAACCATCAGCATGCTTCCCACCATCACGCTTGCAAGTATATACTTGTCATGTCTTAGATTTGGTAAACATAAGAATACAAGAGATAGGAATGAGAATAGGAGTCAGTTATTTGACTCCTTGAGCCTGCTCCATCCATTCAATAGGGGATGGTTGATCTGATATGGTCTTAACTCCACCTTCCTGTTGCTCTCTTTTGTGGAAGGGTCCACAAAGATTAGTGTTGAGAAGTGCGTGATGTATCATTTAAGATGCTGATGACAAATGGACTATGGCAGAGAAACAGCTTTAGACATTAAAGGAGTAAGACCTAAGATTGAGGGGTCCCTCGTAATCTTTGTCATGAGGTCTATCTCATCACTGTCACTTTCACCAATTATTATCATGCTGTAATCAATATTGTTTAAGACAAGAATCTCTGTGTTAGACTGCCAAATGGATTTCCTCCACTGTAGTACAAAGTGCCAGCCTTGTAGAGCTCTTCCTGGGAAGAGGATGGTGGCAGAAACTCTACCAGATGTGTCTTTCACTAACGTGAGCTGTGGCCAAGATCAATATGGTGGCTGTGTGGACATTGCTTTGTTTTGTAAGGAAGCAAAACATTGCGGTCTGAAGAATGTTTGGATAAAGCTTTAAAAAGGTCTGTTTGTGCAGACAGTCAGCAGCGCAATCAGATGAATGTTGGAGAACTCCATAAAAGAAATATAAGAATGTATGAAATCGGGGCAGGAGCAGGACCTTCCAGATCCTCATAGTCTTCAACTCCTCAACACTTAAAAAAATCTATCCTCCCCTTTAATACTTTGCAGTGAGTTACAATCTGTAACACTCTATATTAAAAATTCCAGACATTCGCTATCCTCTGGGAGTAGAAATTTCTTTGGATCTCAGTATTTAATGAGGGCCCCCTTATTCTGTAACTATATCTCACAGTATAAGATTTCTCCATGAGTGGAAACCATCCTGACTTGGGAATTTTATTGCAGTTCCTTCAGTGTCACTGGGTCAAACTCTTGGTACTCTCTTGCTTGCAGCATTGTGTGTCGATTAACACAAAACGTCAAGTAGTGCTTCCAGAAGGCAAACTCAGCACCTTCTCAAAGGCAATTAGGAATGAGCAAATGAATGCTGGCCCACCCAAAGATGCTTTCATCCCATAAATGAGAAAAACATTTTATGCGGCATCTTATCAAATGGCTTCCAAAAATGCCTTCCGGAAATTCAAATACACTGCATCTACCTGTTCCCTTTTATCAACTCGACTTGTTATATCCTCAAAGAATTCTAGCAAATTCTTCGAACATGATTTCCCTTTCACAAAACCATATTAATTTGGTTGATTCTGTTAAGCTTCCTTCCATAGTAATAGACTCTAGTATTTTCCCAATGACAGTTATAAAGTTAAGTCAGCTGTATTTTCCTGCTCTCTGTCTCCCTCCCTTCTTGAATAAGGGTGTGACATTAATAGCTTTTCAATCTATTGGAACACTTCTGCGATCCAGCTGAGTTCTGGCTATTTCAATCAATGCCTTTACTAACTCTGTATCTGCCTCTTTTAAACCCTTTGTTTTCGTCCATCAGGTCCTGGTGCTTGTCTGCCTTTAGTCCCAAAAGTACTGTTGTCCCTCATGACAGAGATTGTGAGATCTATCCTGTCATTTTACTTTGCTTATCTGTTATCTTTAGGATGTTGATAGTGACCTCTATGATGAAAATCAATGCAAATTATTGCTTTAAATCATAAAATCAAACTGAAAGAACTTCTAGGGGTACATAAAAAGAAAAAGTAACTAAAATAGACGTGGGACTCTTGGAGAATTCAACTGGGGAAGATACATCCTCCAAAGGTCCCACATCTATTCTAGCTGCTCTCTTTCCTATTGTATACTCACAAGATCTCTTACTGTTTGATTTTATGATTCTTGCCATTTTACTTGCAGAATGACTTGTCTCTCTCTTTATTAGATTTTTAGTCACCTGCTGTTGGTTCCTGCAAAGTTCCCAATAATCTAGCCTACTTTTCACCATTTTGTGTGCCTTAGTTTTTGTTTGGATTCTCTCCTCGACTGCCTTCTCATCAAGATCTTCTCTTTTACCGGAATAAAATTTTGCTGAGCGCCATGAAACATCTTCATAAATGTCTACCCACTGCTTTGAAGAAACATTATCTGTAAAACAATAGGTCACTTTCAGAAGATGCCTAAAGGAGTGCACTGCCACTGATATGAAGAAGTCAGTGAGGTAGAACAAACAATGACTGAAGAAAAGCTGAAGGGAGTTTTTTAGGCAAGAAGGTATTTATGTCAGTGGACATCTCTAACTTTAATTTTGTTCTCAAGGTGAGTGTCAGTATGTTATCACATAGTGGACCTTGGGTGAACAAACGCTATCTAAGCCAACAGCAATGTTGGTCTAAGAGGTATACTATTTAACATTAAAGGTATGCTGCATATAAATCTGCAAGAGATGTCATGTAATAGAGAATGTTTAGTACTCCACAATTAAAAATTCTCATTTTTGAGCATGAATGTGTAACTTGAACCTTGTCTTCTTCAAATTGCAGCAGGAGTTATACTATTTGAAATTGACAAATGATTGGCAGCACACAAACTGGTCATGTATTTCAGTTAAGGAGTAACCACTAGAAGATTTCATAGGGCTTCTGAGACTCAGTGCACAACTTGAAGGGATCCACTGAGAACCCAGAATCCACTAAGGCTAACTATTCTGCTGAAAACACAATGGAATCAATAGACAATAGACAATAGATGTAGGCGTAGGCCATTCAGCCCTTCTAGCCTGCACCGCCATTCAATATGATCATGGCTGATCATTCCTAATCAGTATCCTCTTCCTACCTTATCTCCATAACCCTTGATTCCACTATCTTTGAGAGCTCTATCCAACATGATTGAGAGCTCAATTATATGACAATATAGGATTGAAAGAAATATTTTCCACTACTATCAACACTGAAAGGAAAAATCAGCCAAGTTGCGAATGAAAAAGCAAATGATGAGAGAATAAATTAACAGATTACCCCACACATAAAAGTGGATAAATCCCCAGGACCTGATCAGGTATACCCTAGAACTCTGTGGGAAGCTAGGGACGTGATTGCTGGGCCTCTTAGTGAGATATTGTATCAACAATAGTCACAAATGAGATGCCAGAAGACTGGAGGTTGGCAAACATGGTATCACTATTTAAGAAAGTTAGTAAGGACAAGCCAGGAAACTATAGACTGGTGAGCTTCACATCGGTGTTGGGCAAGTTGTTGGAGGGAATTCTGAGGGACAGGATTTACAAGTATTTGGAAAGGCAGGGACTGATTAGGAATCGTCAACATGGCTTTTTGCATAGGAAATCATGTCTCATGAACTTGATTGAGTTTTTTAAAGAAGTAACAAGGAGAAGGATTGATGAGGGCAGAGCGGTGGACATGATCTATAAGGACTTCAGTAAGGTATTCGATGAGATTCCCCATAGGAAACTGGTTAACAAGATTAGATCTCATGGAATACAGGGAAAACAAGCCATTTGGATACAGAACTGGCTCAAAGGTAGAAGACAGAGGGTGATGGTGGAGGGTTGTTTTTCAGACTGGAGGCCTGTGACCAGTAGAGTACCACAAGGATTGGTGCTGGGTCCTCTATTTTTTGTCATTCATATAAATGACTTGGATGTGAACATAGGAGGTACAGTTAGTAAGTTTGCAGATGATACTAAAAGTGGAGGTGTAGTGGACAGCGAAGAGGGTTACCTCAGATTACAACAGGATCTGGACCAGATGGGCTGAGAAGTGGCAGATGGAGTTTAATTCAGATAAATGCGAGGTGTTGCATTTAGGAAAGCAAATCTTAGCAGGACTTATACACTTAATGGTAAGGCCCTAGGGAGTGTTGCTGTACAAAGAGACCTTGGAGTGCAGTTTCATAGCTCGTTGTAAGTAGACTGACAGGTAGATAGGATAGTGAAGAAGACGTTTGGTATGCTTTCCTTTATTGGTCAGAGTATTGAGTATAGGAGTTGGGAGGTCATGTTGTGGCAGTACAGGACATTGGTTTGGTCACTTTTGGAATATTGCATACAATTCTGGTCTCCTTCCTATCAGAAGGATGTTGTGAAACTTGAAAGTGTTCAGAAAAGATTTACAAGGATGCTGCCAGGGTTAGAGGGTTTGAGCTATAGGGAGAGGTTGAAGAGGCTAGGGCTGTTTTCCCTGGAGCGTCAGAGGCTGAGGGGTGACCTTATAGAGGTTTATAAAATCATGAAGGGCATGGATAGGGTAAATAGACAATGTCTTTTCCTTGAGGTGGGTGAGTCCAGACCTACAGGGCATAGGTTTAGGGTGAGAGGGTTAAGATATAAGAGACCTAAGAGACAACCTTTTCACGCAGAGGTAGTACATGTATGGAATGAGCTGTCAGAGGAAGTGGTGGAGGCTGGTACAATTGCAACATTTAAAAGGCATTTGGATGGGTATATGAATAGGAAGGGTTTGGAGGGATATGGGCTGGGTGCTGGTAGGTGGGACTAGATTGGGATATCTGATCAGCATGGACAAGTTGGACCGAAGGGGCTGATTCTGTGCTGTACATCTCTATGACTCTGACTTGAGCTCATTGATGAATGTTCAACCGATGTCATTCGGACTGTGACACAGTTTAGTGAACAGTCATGACAGATTCAAGCCTGAGGAAGGATCACTTGACCCAAAATGTTAACTCTCCACTGATGCCAACAGAGCTAATGAGCTTTTCCAGCAGTTTCTGCTTTAGATTCCGGCCTGATGCCTGCTGAGAAGATGCATCTCATTTCTTTAGCTTCCCAGGAGGAACCATCAGTATCAGTGACGGAGATCATACAAAGCTAGAAGCAGCACGTGTGCAATATGACTGCAGAAGTGAACAAGTTGGCTTCAATCATCCTACAAATGTCAAGAGTGAAAGCAATTGTTTAAGTTAAGCAACAAGTTAAAGAGTCCATACACCTATTGTCTGGCAGATTTGAATAAAAATCCTTGCACACAAATTGAAGATGGAGTGCATACAGCTCCATGGAACCTACCATTGAGATAGGACAACTAATGTTCGTATGATTATAAAGAACAAAACTGCCTGGTTCAGAGATCTGTGCTACTGTAAAGAAAATTTCAACAGGAGTGTCATTCTCCATGAAGGAATGTGGTGAGATTATGGATCCTCCAGAGATTGTAACAGATCAATTGCCGGCTTCAGCAAGAAAGGTATTCTCTGCAAAGGAAATCCAAGGGACTGAAGTTTAAAGGGACTCACACAGAGATGTCTAACTGCCAACATGAGAATCAAAGAGAACAATCTTCAAACAGAAATCTACCAATGTTCCAAGTTCAAAGAGAACGCATTCAAGCAAAAAATAAAACTTCCAAACCTGCCTGAATTTATCGAGTCAGAGTTGTGGGGGAAGATGGGGTAGTTATAAAAGAATTATATAAATAATTGCTTGGTAGTACAAAACTTAAACATTGCTAAATGGAGACAAGAAATCACCTTGAATTCATTGGGGCTAGGATATATAAACAGATTTGAGAAAGGGAACACTAACTTATACAGCCTGCTTTCATGTATAAATTGGTATTCATTATTTCAAGGCTGTTCCTTGTGTCCTGGTCTTGGTTAAAGCATGGGGAAAAGTTTTGACTTCCTGTCTCCTTTTTGCAAAGTTTAGAAGTAATTACTTACACAGATGTATAAATACTGCTAATGGAAAATAAAAACCTGGAGGAGATATTATGGAAGGGTCTGATAGGGTTAATGCTTCAAGCACCACTTGATATGATGGCCTATGGACTCAGGCAGATAAAAACAGCTTTGAACCTGAAGGGGAAAGTCCTAATGTCAAATTCTTCCTTATAATCTTTGCAATCATATCTATTAAATCGATGTAACTAGTTGTTAATATGTATTAAATTTGATCTTGTTTAAAACAAAAGCTTTTCATTAAATGACAAAGTGGTTGTCCTCAGCCACACTAGGCCAAGTAGATCTCCATCAGAAAAGGGGTGTTAGCAACAAATTAGATCAGATTACTTACAGTGTGGAAACAGGCCCTTTGGCCCAACAAGTCCACACCGACCCTCCAAAGAGCAACCCACCCAGACCCATTCCCCTACACCCTACACTACGGGCAATGTAGCATGGCCAATTCACCTAACCTGAACATTTTTGGACTGTGGGAGGAAACCGGAACACACAGCGGAAACCCACACAGACACAGGGAGAATGTGCAAACTCCACACAGACAGTTGCCTGAGGTAGGAATTGAACCCAGGTCTCTGGCACTGTGAGGCAGTAGTGCTAACCACTATACCACCCCTAATCTACCAGATGGATCTTACATCAAGACAAGCTGTTGTGAGGATCCATCATACAACACCAGTAACTCTCAAATCCCATGTCAGTTAAAAAACCTATCAAACCCAGCCATGGATCTCAGAAAAAAAACAAAAACAGACCCAAAAAGTTAACTCTGATTTCTCTCCACAGATGCTGCCAGATCAGCTGAGCTCTTCCATCAATTTCTATTTTTGTTTCTGGTTTACAGCATTCATGGGTTTTTTTCTAGGTTTTATTTAGCTTTGAATGTATTCAGTTATTCAGACTGCAGTGCTCATTGAGGGAAGAAAATGCCAAATATTAATGTTTATTTGGCAGAAGATATTCTTCCTCATCTCGGTCTGAAATGCTTTTTTAAAATTGTGATTCCCCCAGTTTGAGAGTGTGCGCCCACAAGAAACATCCACTCAGCACCTCCCCTAACCAAAAGCCTTCAGTTTCACTTTGCAAAATGTGCAAAATTAGGCTGACTAATAATTTTGCCACTTTTGAGGTAGTACAGTGTGACACAGGGGATTAAGACAAGTAGCAAAACATTATTAAAATGATAGAATTGCAGCAATGATTAAAACTTAACGTGGAGAATATGCTGCCAGCAGGGAAATAGTCATATTTACTGAGTGATGTAATGGTCTGTGGGAGATGTGAAAGTGGCAGCTGTTCTCAAGCTGTAAAATTTAGTGTTATTATAATATGGCATTTTCAAGGGTCAGTTAAGCAGATGTGCAATTCTCCGAATCCAGTCCCTAGTGTAATCTGGCAGATTTTCACATCTGAAAGACCTACTGTTAGGAAAATCTTTTCAAAGTACCCTGCACTCAGGTTTACAGCTCAGAAAAAAGATCATTTGAAATGTTGTGTCCACAATAGCACCGCTAAGCCAGGGCAGTTATTTCCTTGCAAGCTGCCTTAAAGTGTGCGATATAGGAGAAAGTGAGGACTGCAGATGCTGGAGATCAGAGCTGAAAATGTGTTGCTGGAAAAGCGCAGCAGGTCAGGCAGCATCCAAGGAGCAGGAGAATCGACGTTTTGGGCATGAGCCCTTCTTCAGGAATGAGGACAGTGTGCCAAGCAGGCTAAGATAAAAGGTAGGGAGGAAGGACTTGGGGGTGGGGCATTGGAAATGTGATAGGTGGAAGGAGGTTAAGGTGAGGGTGATAGGTCGGAGTGGGGGTGGAAGCGGAGAGGTCAGGAAGAAGATTGCAGGTTAGGAAGGTGGTGCTGAGTTCGAGGGTTGGGACTGAGACAAGGTGGGGGGAGGGGAAATGAGGAAATGAGGGGACCTGCATGTCCTTGGACTCCTCCATCGCCACACCATGGCAACACGACGGCTGGAGGAAGAGCACCTCATCTTCCGCCCAGGAACCCTCCAACCACAAGGGATGAACTCAGATTTCTCCAGTTTCCTCATTTTGCCTCCCCCCACCTTGTCTCAGTCCCAACCCTCGAACTCAGCACCACCCTCCTAACCTGCAATCTTCTTCCAGACCTCTCCGCCCCCACCCCCACTCCAGCCTATCACCCTCACCGTAACCTCCTTCCACCTATTGCATTTCCAATGCCCCTCCCCCAAGTCCCTCCTCCCTACCTTTTACCTTAGCCTGCTGGACACACTTTCCTCATTCCTGAAGAAGGGCTCATGCACGAAATGTCGATTCTCCTGCTCCTGGATGCTGCCTGACCTGCTGCGCTTTTCCAGCAACACATTTTCAGTGTGTGATATATCCAGGTTTTTACCAGTTAGTCTGTCTACTGGGGAACTTGTCAACTTGTTTTAGGAGGCATTTTTGATCAAAAAGAGAGAAGGCAATTGCTGTACAGTGTGGATTTGCACATTATCAGTTTGCACAGACAGGGAAATGTGACAATTTTGCTCCTGAGCACCATGGGCAGATAGTGGGAAAATCAAGCAAGGTCCACTTCCTCAGCCAATGCGCCAGGAGTATGTGTGTTGGATCTTGGCTGGCAGCTGATTTAATGTTGTCACTGATGCCCTCACAGCCACATATGCCTCTGGCACTTTTAACTCCAGTTAATATGTGAGCAACAACCATACACATGGTGCCCAAAAACTAGGGCAGCCCTTTAATTGTATCCTAGTATGGATCAATGCCTCCAACAAGGGGGAAACAGGACTTCAGAGCATCACTGTATGTTGTTACTGCAAAATCATGAGGCACTCAGAAAGTGTTCAAGTGCTAAAGAGCTTTGGACCCAGAGATAAAAAC
The DNA here is from genome assembly GCF_047496795.1 of Chiloscyllium punctatum. Classification (NCBI taxonomy): domain Eukaryota; kingdom Metazoa; phylum Chordata; class Chondrichthyes; order Orectolobiformes; family Hemiscylliidae; genus Chiloscyllium; species Chiloscyllium punctatum. The sequence continues at coordinate 12,683,401 of NC_092780.1, read as the reverse complement.
CAGTAAAAGAGAAATCAGTAATACTTGGAAATAAACACACTGGTCATCCTAGTACTGAAGTATATTAGATGAGTCAGCCCAGTATGCGTCATTCAACAGTCTTATTGGCTTTATGTTCTGGGCAGGTGATCAGAATGGTATTTTTGATCTGTAACACCAGTTTAGACAGTGTATAGTGCAAGACACTTTCATGATAAAGGAATCAAAGCCCTCATTATGAACAGCCATCCAGAAGCTCATTGAGGGTGTGAATATTACTTGAAGTACTTGCTAGGTCTGGTTAAGGAGGCTGCACAGCTCATACTTGTCCATGACCCCTAATCCCAACAGCTATTTGCTGTTGGGAAGTGAACAAAACAATGTTGCAGATTTCACCCTTCCCTTGCAGGGATATTCACCTTCCCATGACAATTGATGCCAAAAGCTGGAGTAAGGATCCCTGCAACACCTCGGCAGACTTGGACACCTTACCAAAACATTACCAACACCATGGCAACTGTTATTCCAAATATTCTTTGAGGCTTTCACTTATAAAGGGTAACTGCTGTGCTACCCCATATTAATGGCACCTTCCAGGAGATAGGGAGCTCTTGGGCATAGCAATCTTGCTTCAGGACCTTTCAGAATGGAACGTGGATCCTGGAGAAAACCTTTTTTCTAATGCACTTGCTATACTTTTCAATTTGAAATGCTTTACCTTCAGGCTGGATATCTGAAATGGAATGTCTTTTGTAAACATTAAGACTATTACAGTTGTCTTCTCCAGCACATAAGAGTGAAACATACCCCATGGAGAGAATTTGAATTTTATTGCAATTCTGAAAAGAGAGACATATGGCACAGATGGAAGTGTTCTCTATCTCTGGGCCAGAAGACCTGAGTTCAAGAGTTGTGGAGTAACACATCTCTGCACAGATTGATGTAGAAAATATCAAAAAGCTGCCTGTCCTCCATTGCCATCACGATAATGGAGAATGGCAGCTGATCGAGATGCTTCCACTAGAGACCCAACAACAACAGGGACCCCAGGTCAAACGTGAGTGAGGGTGGGTTTGTGTTAAGCAGTAAGGGGGAAGAGGAGGTACAAGAGAGTTGGAGGTAAAGACATATGGATTACTTCCCATGTCCCTTCCCTTCTCAATGCCAGGTCACTTGATCAGGTAGCGAGTGCCTTTGAATAAGGTCATGGGCTTCCCAAGTAGTAGATATTTTAAAAATTCATTCTTGGGATGTGGGCATCACTGGCTTTTTGTATTTATTGCCCATCCCTAATTACCCAGTGGGCATTAAGAATCAATCACAATGCTCTGGATCTGGAGTCACATGAAGGCCAGGCTGGATGAGGATGGCAATTATCTTCCCTAAACATCTGGGGTGTTTTTTCAAAAATTGACAATGGTTTCATGGTCAGTATTAAAGTTTAATTTTAATATTTGTTTTAAAAATTAGTTTCAACTTCCTCCTTCTGCCATGGAGGGATTCAAACCCAGGTGCCCATAATATTACCTGGATGAACAGGCGTAGCTATAGTAACATTCGCCATAGCTTTACCTATTGACAATTCTATATCAGCATTAGTTGATAAAGGTCCTGAAATGGGCACAAATTGCCTAAGGGCCTCAATTGGCAGCAGGACAGGATGTTTGACCATGGCCCTTCCTCATATTAGGGTCCCCATGCTGAAGCCTCTCTCCTGATTAACCCCCCTCCCCCGGCCCCTCAAGGTGAGGGAAGGGAAAAGCTAAAGTATTACATCCCACCCATTCTGTATCACAAAAACTGCTCTTCTTTGTTTGGAGTGTTAACCCTGTAGGGTTCTGTTTTAGCCCCCCCAGGGACATTCAAAGCATGGAAACAATCAGTTGGGAGCAAACATGTGAGCGAAAGTCAAAATTTTAAATAGAAACTAGCTTCTAACTGGTTTACGTCCTCTGGCCATCATCATCCTTGCAGATTCTTTGTGTATTTATTGAAGATAAATTTTCTTTAAGGTAGGTGAACAAATAAACTTGATACTGGAAAGCATTACTTATAAACCTGGGATTTGGTGCAAGCAGAGCTGAATTATTTTCCACAATGGAGGTAGCTTTAAATTATTGCTTTTATTGAAAGATAGTTTGACTTTTACATATGAAAGAGCAGATTTAACAAAGTTTCAAAGCATTGGCTTCATTTTTTGATTCTGAGGAGGAGAGATAAATTGTTGCAACTTGACTGCTGTTCAGAAACCAATTACAGTAATTGTCCTTCTAATTGCATTTTGAATTCTAGACTCAAATTAGATACCCAGGGATGAAGTGCAAATGTAGTTATCATTTTGGAATTTTAAACATGTTTTCTCAAGTTGGCAGACATGCTTTATTAGACAGAAAATTGCCACAAATAATTTGCAATATTGTACTTGCTGTTATTTTCCCATACATTTTCGTGTATATCACACTTGTGTGCCACAGTTTCCTCTCTGCATATCTTGCTTAAGATTGAAGTATTAAAAGACAGGCACGCAGTTGTCTTCACACCAAAGCTGCCTGGCTACAAGATTTATCTTATTAAATCGAGAGTTGCACAAATTTATTTTTGGCAGGGATGGAGAGAGACGGAGAGCCGTGGTAGGTGCAGATTTTCACAGTTTGGAGAGCGTCCCTGGCGAAAATAATGGGATTGACCTGAAATTGCAAGTCCCAACCCCAAATATAGCACTTACCATTATTTTTTGGGGGGTGGGGTGGAGCGGAAGTGGACTACATATGTGTACACAGTTGTTTATCTGGTCAGCCAGCTCTGATTTAACCCCATGTCAGATGGAAGCCAGAGTAAGACAGACAGAACACTCAGAGCACATCTGATCTCAGTGCATTTCTTTTAAGTAGCCAAGGTCCTCAGTTGAAGAGGTCAGGTTACTCTGTGGATATGTTGTCAGGACGTCTTGGGGGTGGGGGTCACATATTCCTGTAGAGAGAACATCAGGTCGATTTTGGGACGGCAATTGGAATATGAACTGTAAAGATAACTGTGCATAAAAAGATGTGCAAACCTCTTGGATCTGTCAGCACTTGTCAAGAAATGTCACACATGTGAAGACCTGTCAAATGAAGAGGTGGTGGGATAGTTCATCATGTCACTGGGCTAGTAATTCACAGCTTTCCTCCAGACTAATGTCATGGGGTAATCTGTTCAAATCCCACCATGACTGTTCGTGAAAATTAAATGAAATCTGGGATTAAAACCTATTCTAATGGTGACCATTTATCCATTGTTAAAACCCATCTGGTTCACTAATGCCCTTCAGGAAATTAAATCTGCTATCCTTACCTGGTCTGGTCTACATGTGACTGCAGTCACACAGCAATATGGTTGACTCTTAACTGCTGTCTGAAATGGCCAAGAGAACCAATCAATTTGTCAGCATCCTGCTCTTTAACCAAGGGAACTCTTCTCTGTGTATTCCTTCTCTTTTTCTGGGCTGTCTTCTATTTGAGAAAACAGCTCTCAGAGGACCACCTGATGAGAACTCCCCTTTGCACCCCAGCACTTATTGTTGGATCATATTTTCAGGCGCAGGTTATTTTCCCTATAAATCAATTGTCTGAATCCCTTTGGTTAATGGTCATGGGAAAACTACTCTTGACACTGGATGACTGTTGTCTGTTGCCCACTTCATTTTAAGGTTAGCTTTCATTTCCTCTAAGAACAAAACCATCTTAATTTCGAAAACATTGCACTGAATAATAGGAAATGTGTGAAACCAGATAAATTGTGGGTGCTAGTTCAATGCGCAATGTGACCTTTATAATTTTTCCCTTTTGTTTTCCCATGCTAGAATGATGTAAAATTAACTACTGCTTTAATAGCTGTTAAATTAAATCCAGTGCTGCACAATAAATACCAGGAAAATTCAGTTTTTAATGGAGCCCAATTTCCAACTTGAGGCTCATATAGAATCATTTTCTATTAATGGATAAGTATCAGAAATAAAATGTTGAAGATGAAGGCATCTAAATCCATAGAGAACTGAATTCTGAAACTAGTTTGAATATTAATGGTTAATCAGAGGTAGAGCTGACAGGTCTGGCAGTATTCTGTAAGGCTCGGGGTTTGCTCACTACGAAGGGTAGATATATGTGTAATAAAAAGATTTAATTGCAATTGTGAGAGAGAGCAGTGGAGAGCTGGAGACCATTGAAACAGCTTGGCTGCAGCCAGAACTTAAGGTTGATTGCTGATATGTGTTACTGGTCTCTGGGGCAAAGGTGGTGCAGAACAGGAATGGCAGTGAATAATTTATTAGACACTGATTTTATCCTGGGATTTTTTAAAACTATTCTCTTGTAAACAGTGCAATGTGGCCAATCAGATGCAGAAAGGAGGAAGGCTGAGTTATTTATCAACACTGTGAAAAATAATTTCTACAGTTATATTTTCCACAAAATCAAATAGAAACATTTATCAGATTTTGTACTTATTTTTCTGTGTGTCTGGTTCTAACTCTTTTTAATCTCCCAAAGTACTGCTTCCTGAATCCATGCAACTTACTGCTAAAATTTGTTACAGGAATGTAGGAACATGAGTAGGCCATTCAGCCCCTCAAGCCTGTCCCACTATTCATTGATGTGGAAGTGATGGCGTTGGACTGAGGTTTACAATGTCAAAGGTCAGAAGACACCGGGCTATAGTCCAACAGGTTTATTTGAAATCACAAGCTTTTTGAGTGTGGCCCCTTCATCACTTCACCTGACGAAGGTGCAGTACTTCAAAAGTGATTTCCAATAAACCTGTTGGACTATAACTGGAGTCATGTGACTTCTGATTTTGGCCATTCATTGTGATCATGGCTGACCTGTGGCCCAACTCCATATATCTGCCTTTGGCCTACATCACTTAAAGTCTTTACTCCACAAAAATTCACATATCTCAGATTGAAAACTAACAATTGATCTTGCAAAACATAGAGTCATAGAGTCCTACAGCATGGACAAAATGTCCATCCACATTAACCCCATTTCCCTTCATTTGGCCCATATTCTTCTAAACCTTTCCTATCCCTGTATTTGTCCATATGTCTTTTAAATGTTTTTAATGTACCTGCCTGAACCATTTCTGTTGGCAGCTCATTCCATATGCATACCACTATAGGTTCCCTTTTATTCTTTCTCTACTAACATTAAACTGATGCCTTCTAGTCCTCGATTCCTCAACCCTGGGAAAAAGGCTGAGTGTATTCACCCCATCCATGATCTTATACAATTCTATAAGATCCCTCCTCAGTCTCCTACGCTCTAAAGACAAAAGCGCGAGCTTGTCCAACTTCTCCCTATAACTCAGACCATCGAGTCCAGGCAACATCCTTGTAAATTTCTTCTACACACTTTTCAGTTTAATAACATCCTTCCTATAACAAGATGACCAAAACTGAACACAATACTCCTAGTGCCGCCTCACCAACATCCAGTACAACTGCGACTTCTGTACTCAATGCCCTGACTGATGAAGGCCAGTGTGCCAAAAGCCTTCTTCATTGCCCCATCTAGCTGTGACTCCACTTTTAGAGAAACACGAACCTGAACTCCAAGGTCCCTCTGTTCCACTATACGCCTTACGGCCCTACCATTCAGCATGAAACTCCTACCTTGATTTGACTTTCCAAAATGCAAGACCTCACACTCATCTATATTAAACTATATTTCCCATTTCTTGGCCCACTTCCCCAACTGATCAAGGTCCTGCTGCAATTTCTGATAATCTTCCTTACTGTCCAAATACAGCCTATTTTAGTGTCATCAGCAAACTTACTAATCATGCCTTATGCATTCTCATCCAAATCACTGATATAGCTAACAAACAATAATGGGCCCGGCACTGACCCCTGAGGCACCGCACTAATCACAGGCCTCTAGTCCGACAAGCATCCTTCCACTATTACCCTCTGCTTCCTACCATCAAGCCAGTCGTGTATCTAATTTGCCAGCTCGCCCTGGATTCCATGCAATCTGACCTTCCTACCATGTGGAATCTTATCAAAGTCCTTACTGAAATCCTTATAGACAATGTCTACCATCCTGACTTAGTCAGCCTTCCTGGTCACTTCATCAAAGGACTCTAACAAATTTGTGAGGCAGGATCTACCATGCACAAAGCCATGCTAACTGCTCCTGAAAAAACCCTATCTTTCCAAATGCATTTGTATCTTATCCCTCAGAATCTTCTCAAGTAACGTATCTAACACAGATGTTAAGCTGACTGGTCTGTAGTTCCCAGGCTTTTCTTTGCAGACCTTCTTGAATAATGGCACAACTTCCAGGACCTCACCATGGCTAACAATGATGCAAAAGTATCAGCCAGGACCCCGCAAGTTTCTTCCCGAGACTCTTGCAGTGTTCTTGGATATATCTGGTCAGGACCAGGAGATTTATCTACCTTCATCCATTCTAATATATCCAACACCTTCTCAACTGTGATATGGACTGTCCCCAAGATGCCACCATTGACTACCCCAAGTTCCCAAATCTTTATGTCTTTCTCCGTGGAAAACACAGGAGAAATATTCATTGAGGACGTCACCCATTATCTGCTGTTCTGTACATACATGTCCACTTTGGTCCTTGAGGAACCATATTCTCTCTCTAGTTATTCTTCTTCCTCTAATGTAATTAAATAACTGCCTTGGATTCACGCTAATCTTCTCAGCCAAAGCTATCTCATGTCACCCTTTCAGCCTTCTGATTTCCTTCTTCAATAAACTTCTGTATCCCTTATATACCTCCAGGGATTCCCTTGATCCCAGCTGCCTGGACCTGAGCCATGCCTCCTTCTTTTCTGGTCAAAGCCTCAATATCTCTCTTTACCCAGCGTTCCCTAGTCCTGCCAACCTTGCCCTTCACCCTCACAAGAACAGATAGACCTTGAACTCTAGCTATCTAACTTTTAAAGGCCTCCCACTTACCAGAGGTCCCTTTGGCTACAAACAAACTACTCCAATCAGCCCCTGCGAGCTCCTGTTTTATTCCATCAAAATTTGCTTTGCCCCAATTTAGAACTTGAACCTGTAGACCCAGTTTTGTCCCTCTCCATAACTATCTGAAAATTAATAGAACTATGGTCACTGGTCCCAAAGTGCTCCCTTACTGTCACCTCCATCACCTGTTCTATCCTACTTCCCAAGTTGGACCCTCTATATACCTCCTGAATGCACTTAGCAAATTCCACCCCATCTAAACCCTTAACACTCTGGCAGTCCCAGTCTATGTTAGGAAAATTAAAATCCTCTACTTTGACAACACTATTGCTCCTCCAAGACTGTGCAATCTCCCTGCATTTTTGTTCCTCTGATTCCCATTGACGATTTTGGGGGCTGATAGTACAACCCTCACTGGATGATCCTTCAGTTATTTAATCTTAGACTAATCTTAGAAGGGGTAGGTTCTTCACTCAGCGAGTCGTAAGTTCATGGAACGCCCTGCCAGTAGCAGTAGTGGACTCTCCCTCTTTATGGGTATTTAAGCGGGCATTGGATAGGTATATGGAGGATAGTGGGTTACTGTAGGTTAGGTGGGCTTTGATCGGCGCAACATCGAGGGCCGAAGGGCCTGTACTGCGCTGTATTCTTCTATGTTCTATTGCTGTGACACTTGCTTTAATCAAAAATGCAACTTCCTTTGAGCATTTGTATCCTGGCGCATTAAGCTGCCAGACCTGTCCCTCCCTTAGCCATGTTTCTGTGAAGGCTATAATATCCCAGTCCCATGTACCTATCTACGCCCTGAGCTCATTGGCTTTACCTGTCAGCCCTCTTGCATTGAAATAGATGCAATTTACTCCAACAGGCATTCCTTGCTCCCTGTCGTATTCCAGCCTGACCTGTTTCTTCACTTTAATATTTCTGATTACTGTATCTCCTTCCAGCCCCACACTTGTCTCCCTGCTGTTGAGGATTCCACCCGCCTGCCAATCTAGTTTAAACCCTCCCTTGTAGCACTTGCAAACCCGGCCGCCAAGGTATTGGTCACGTCCAGTTCAGGTGCAACCCGTCCCTCTTTACCAGGTCACCTCTGCCCCAGAAAAGATCCCAATGGTCTAAAAATCTGAGTCCTTGCCATCTGCTTCAATTCTTTAGCCACAGGTTCATCTGCCATACCCTCACGGTCTTATCCTCACTAGCATGTGGCACTGGAAGTAATCTGGAGATTATCACCAATGAGGTCCTGGTTTTTAATTTTTTTCCTAGCTCTCTATAATCACTCTGTAGGACTTCATCCCTATTTCTACTTATGTCATTTGTGCCAATATGCACAATGACTTCTGGCTGCTCCCCCTCCCCCTTGAGAATGTTCAGCAACCGCTCTGAGACATCCTGGACCTTGAGAGGCAACACACCATCCTGGATTCCCATTTGCAGCCACAGTATTTCCTGTCCGTCCCCCTCTACTATCAAGCCTTCTATTACTAAGTCCTGTTACTCCCTTTGCCTTTCCTGGTACTCTCTACCACCTCACTAAAACTCTTATCTATGAAGCACTCAACATCTCGGATGATCCTGAGTGCATTCGGCTCCAGCTCCCTAACACAGTCTCTCAGGAGCTACAGCTGGGTGCACTTCCCACAGGTACGAAGGAAGTCTCCCTGAGCTCCCATATCATGCAATTGCCCTAACTGCCATCTTAACGACTGTAAAACTAAAAAAAAAGGAAATTTAAAGGACTTTACCTGAACTTACCTATACACTTTGCTGAGCTGCTGCTCTCCAAAACCTTTCAAGCCCAAACCTTACTTCTTACTCTGTTACCAACAAATTTCACAATAGCACATCTCTCCACTCCTCCACTGTTATTTGGTTAAAGGAGGAGAGAAACACTACAGCCAGGTAGTGAGCCTTAAACCTTTTCTTTATTTCAGCCTTAACTTCTTTTTTATTTCAAAAATATACTTTATTCATAAAATTATTTGGATCTCTATACAATTGGTCATGCCATTCTTGTGCACACATTAGATTGCTTTACATACAGACATCAAAATTTACTTTTCCTATATACAAGTCTGGACATTTACTATCCAGTTCTTCTGCTGAGGTGTCAGCAGAGCCCAAATGACTGGGTGGGCCCCTGTTCTTCTTAGGCAGGCAGATGTTACATGGTGGTCTTTCTACACCGTGCCTCGGCAGCAGCTGCCCCAAGCTTCAGCACGTCCCTCAATACGTAGTCCTGGACCTTGGAATGTGCCAGTCTGCAACACTCAGTCAGGGTCAACCCCTACAGCAGGAAGATCAACAGGTTTCGGACCGCCCAAAGAGCGTCTTTCACTGAGTTGATGATCCTCCAGGCACAGTTGATGTTTTTCTCAGTGTGCGTCCTGGGGAACAGAGCGTAGAGCACGGAGTCCTACGTCACGGCGCTGCTCGGGACGAACCTCAACAAACACCTCTGCATTCCTATCCAGACGTGTTCTGCATAGGCACATTCCAGAAGGAGGTGTGTGAAAATCTCATTCCCCCCCCGCAGCCGCTTCGAGGGCAGCATGAGGTGTGGCAGAGAGACCAGGCGTGCATAAAGGATCTCACAGGCAGAGCCCTTCTCACCACCAGCCAAGCCATGTCTTGGTGCTTGTTGGAAAGTTCTGGCGATGAGGCATTCTGCCAAATTACTTTGAGAGTCTGCTCAGGGAACACTCGATAGGATCCGCCCTCTCCTTTTCCCGAAGAATCTCGAGGACACTATGTGCTGACCACTTCCTGATGGACTTGTGGTCAAAGGTGTTTTTCTTCATAAACTTCTCCACGAAGGACAGGTGATACAGAACAGTCCAACGACTTTTTTCAGCTTTAACCACTCCTTGACATCACACCCACAACAACTTGCTCTTCAGTGCAGGTGACTGCTTGTCTTCAGAGGGTGTCTTGCTGAGGTCCTCCTTCCAGTAGTGGTGACTGCGCTGATGCAAATCTTCATCCCGGTAGCCAATCCACATTGTGACAATGCTCTGCTGGTCCATGAACTATCCTTTGCGTGTTGAAGTGCTTCCTAACATCTCTCCTGAACGGTCTGGTCCATTTTAGATAATGTGCCCTATTTCCAGAATCCCCAACCAGTGAAAATTGATTATCTACCCTGTCTTTTCCAGTTAATATCTTGAAGACTTCAATTAGAACTCCTTTTAAATTCTAGAGAAAGTGTTTATTTTACATTTATTTGTTAATTACAGTTTAATCTCTACATACATTGGCTTAAACTTTCATAGAGCTTCTGCATCTTCTTCATTCTCTTTCTAAAGTCATCATGCATTAATACATAATACATACTACTGATGTTAATCCCATTATTCCACAATACTTGTTAGTGAGCCGACAACCTTTACTGGATTTCTGCAGTCGGGTCAGATAAACGGACCTATTCGGAGCAGTTAGACATGGTTGTTTTGGACTTAAAAAAATGTACAAGGATGCTTGCCAGGACTGGAGGGCTTGTGGTATGGGGAGAAGTTGAAGACACTGGGGGTGTTTACCTTGGAGCTTTGGAGGATGAGGGGTGATCTTATAGAAGTTGTTAAAATCATGAGGGGCATGGATAGTGTGAATAGTCAAAGTCTTTTCCCTGGGGTGGGAGAGTCCAAAACTAGAGGGCATAGGTTTAAGGTGAGAGGGGAAAGATTTAAAAGAGGCAACATTTTCATGCAGAGAGTGGTGTGTGTATGGAATGAACTGCAAGAGGAAGCCTGTTACCATTACAACATTTAAAAGGCCTCTGGATGGGTACAGGCATAGGAAGGGTTTGGAGAGATTGGGCCAAAGGCTGACAAATGGGGCTATATAAATGTAGAATATCTGATCAGCATGGACAAATTGGACTGAAGGGTCTGTTTTCGTGCTGTACATCTCTATGACTATGACTCTATAATCTAGATCATCTTCCTCACCCTGAATATGATGACTTCTCTACATGACTGACTTTTTCTTCCTTTCATCTCCTTCCTCCCTTAAAGATTAGATTCCCTACAGTGTGGAAACAGCCCCTTTGGCCCAACAACTCCACACCTACACTCTGAAGAGCAACCCACCCAGACCCATTACCCTACATTCGTCCTTGACTAATGCACCTCACACTCCGGGCAATTTACCCGACCTGCACATCTTTGGCTTGTGGGAGGAAACTGGAGCACCCAGAGGAAACCCACACAGACATGGGGAGAATGTGCAAACTTCACACAGACAATTGCGAGGGGGGAATTGAACCCGTGTCTCTGGCGCTGTGAGGTAGCAGTGCTAACCACTGTGCCAGCTTTGATTATTTAAAAATAAAACTCTGCTGTAAATCACAGTTTGTGGGATCATGTCGACTTCACCTTTTTGGTTAATTTAACTATTTAAATAAAACTTCAATTTGAACATTTTATGATCTAACTGAACTACAATCAAATTCAAGGGCTTTGAATCTTGCCAAGATATTGAGTGAGTGGTTAATTGAATCAAGATTTTACTTTAACCATCATTAACAAACAACTCAGTCTAGGCTTTGCCAACATTATTTGAAGTTCTATGTTTAATATTGCTGCATTAAAGAAAAAAATCAAAGTACATTAATGAGCTGATGTGACACTCACTTAAGTTTTCCAGAATGAGACATGTCTTTTATTCCATCAGCCAACGCTCATTAATGAGGAGCCTTGAATGCACTAACATTGATCAAAGGCTCTGTGATGGAGTCAGTACCAACATAACATTGCTGTAGCAGCATGGTATTCTAAGGTGTAAAAACTGTATATTTTTATTTTTCCGTACTTTTTTTGCAGACTGAATTGGGAAAAGGACTGTTGTAAAAACTATGAATTTTAGAGGGTTTTCTGCCATTTTTAAAATCAAGCTGCAGCACATATTGTTTACTTTGTTGTTAAGTACAACTAGTGGGGAAGATTTAGTTACAGATGAGCGGGAACCAGGTAATGTGAACAAAATGCGCTTCAGGCAGCAACAGGTAGCTAATTGGTCTGTATAGTGATGATAAGTTGTTGATGTCAAAGGCCCTCTGCCTGTCAACAACAATGTGATTGTCTCCCAGGTAGCTGAACAGCTTGTGGTATGAATAATTGGCCAGAAGCCGTTGGACCTCTGAAAAGGAAGGAGCTGTCTTTTCTCGGCAGTAAAAGCACTTCAAGTCTGAAGAAAGCCAATTTATTTTCATTCACGGGTTGCAGTAAGATTTGGTTTTTAGCCGTTAATACAGAGACTTCATAAGTGTGAGTCAACCACTCTGTACTTCTGCATGCAAGTCAAAGTACCTGACCAGAAAGATCAATGAACAGCAAATGATAACAAGGAGAAAGGATAGTTCAGCATCCCATGTCACCAGGGTCCATCGGGCTGCCTTTCCACTTTCTCACACTGTCCATAACACTCATGATTTTGTTTGTGGCTGCATGTACATGCAGGCACAACTTTATAAGGAGTTCAAGTTTTTAACCACCAGGGTTATATGTCAATGGGTCACTCTTGCTTATCTGTAAGTAGAATTGATTTATTTGTAATAGATGTCCATTTTTGTTAAGCACAGAAACTTGGTCCTTGCTTTCTGTCAACCTGGGTCTAAACGTCAGGTAAATTGGAGAGAAAATCTGAAATTGCTGGAGAAACTCAACAGTTCTGGTAGCATTTGTGGAGAGAAAGCAGAGTCAATGCTTGGGGTCCTTTGTCAGATTGGACCCAAAATGTTAACTCTGTTTCTCTGTCCACAGATGCTGCCAGACTGCTGAGAGTTTCTCCAGCAATTCCTATTTTTGTTTCAGATTTCCAGCACCTGCAGTTCTTGTTTTTTTATAGGTTTCTTGGGGAATTTTGTGTACCATTATAAATTCTTTGACTTTTGTTGTGACACCAGGCATAGCGGGGTTTGACTTCCAACGAACTCTCGCAGTGAGGTGAAGACATTCGGGAGAACAGCGAGAAGGATTAATATTTCTGTTTGTGCTAGCAAACATGGTCCGAGTTGCAAAATCACTTTCTAATGCTTTAGCTCTGACTTTTTTTTCTCTCTCTCCTCCTCTCTCTCTCTCTCTCTCTCTCTCTCTTGCCTTCATGCAGAATATCATGCAACTTCCAAAGAGTAACACTGAAGATCGGAGGAAAGAGTTTCGTTTTCAAATAAGATTGGCCTCTGACTGGATTAGCTCCAAACTGGTGACAAAAGATTAATGATTTTTGCACTTCTCAGCTTTGTATAGAACTTTGTATTGCACATTACCAGATCCATCAATGTTTTCACATCATATATTTTCTGAGAGATGGTGCTGTCTCCCATGTAAAATGAATTGCATAGTTGGTGCCAGATTTCTTCTGCCAGTATGTTTTATTGCGGATTAATCCCATACTCAGAAGCTGACTCGCATTGCGATGATATATCAGTTCACTGTGCAGTGTGGCTGAGTCATCACAAAGCCATGCACATCACACAAGCCCTGGATTTGGCCGATGGGGCAAGTCAGTCATTGCATGGGAGCTTTATAGCCCTTGCAGTCCAGAGGACAAGAGTTCAGAATCCTAGCATAGCCAGTTACCAAACTGGTGTAAAATGGAAAGTGCAGGGGATTGCAGCATTTGTGGAGAGAGTACATGGTTGACATTTTGAATTTAATGACTCTTATTCATATCTCTAGCCTCAACAGTATTTTGTTTTTATTTGGGTGTAAAATTGACTTCACAACTTTGGTAATTTTTGCATTGGCATGGGTAAAATGGCCATGTAAATGTCTGGGTTAGTGATAACATTTACTGAGGAAGGAGGCTTGTCAGCACGCTTTGAACTGGACAAGTTACGGCCCTATTCCCACAAGATATGATTACCTGCTATTGCCCAAGTTTCATAAGACACAAGTCAGGCCATTTGGCCCCTCAAACCTACACCCTCTTCAAGAAAATCACAGCTGTGTCTGCCACCTTAACTTCACTCTCCCCGTTTGTCCCTCTTAATCCTTGCCTCCTTTGGAAACAAAAGTCTGTCCAACTCAGCCTTGAATATATTCAATGGTGCACCTTCCACTACTCCCTTTGGAAGAAAATTACAAAGACTGACAATCTCCTGAGGGATGGTATTCCTCCTCATTTCCATCTTAAATACAAGACACTTTATTTGTAAACTGTGCCACCTAATTCTAGATTCCTAATAAGAGAAACATTCACCCAGCAATTAGCCTGTCAAACCCCTCCTGACTCTTGTACGTTCTATGAGATCACTTCCCATTTTTCTAAATTCAAATGAATTTAAGAAGGAAGAACAGGAACAGGCTCTTCGGCTCAACAAGCCTCTGCTGACTTCAAGCTTCCCTTTCGAAACTGAAAAACCTTTTCCCTGGATATGTTCTGAAAAGGTTAGGATGATCCTTGGTTCCTCTGATAGCGAGCTGAAAATGTGTTGCTGGAAAAGCGCAGCAGGTCAGGCAGCATCCAAGGAGCAGGAGAATCGACGTTTCGGGCATGAGCCCTTCTTCAGGAATGAGGAAAGTGTGCCAAGCAGGCTAAGATAAAAGGTAGGGAGGAGGGACTTGGGGGAGGGGCGTTGGAAATGCGATTGGTGCAAGGAGGTTAAGATAAGGGTGATAGACTGGAGTGGGGGTGGGGGCGGAGAGGTCAGGAAGAAGATTTCGATTTAGGAGGGTGGTGCTGAGTTTGAGGGTTGGGACTGAGACAAGGTGGGGGGAGGGGAAATGAGGAGAAATCTGAGTTCATCCCTTGTGGTTGGAGGGTTCCTGGGCAGAAGATGAGGTGCTCTTCCTCCAGCCGTCGTGTTGCTATGGTCTGGCGATGGAGGAGTCCAAAGACCTGCATGTCCTTGGTGGAGTGGGAGGGGGAGTTGAAGTGTTGAGCCACGGGGTGGTTGGGTTGGTTGGTCCGGGTGTCCCAGAGGTGTTCTCTGAAACGTTCCGCAAGTGGGCGGCCTGTCTCCCCAATATAGAGGAGGCCACATCAGGTGCAGCAGATGCAGTAAATGATGTGTGTGGATGTGCAGGTGAATTTGTGGCGGATATGGAAGGATCCCTTGGGGCCTTGAAGGGAAGTAGGGGGGAGGTGTGGGAGCAAGTTTTGCATTTCTTGCAGTTGCAGGGGAAGGTGCATGGAGTGGAGGTTGGTTTGGTGGGGGGTGTGGACTTGACGAGGGAGTCACGGAGGGAGTGGTCTTTTCGGAACATTGATAGGGGAGGGAGAGAAATATATCTCTGGTGGTGGGGTCCGTTTGGAGGTGGTGGAAATGACGACAGATGATACGATGTATATGAAGGTTGGTGGGATGGTAGGTGAGTACCAGTGGGGTTCTGTCCTGGTGCCGATTGGAGGGGTGGGGCTCAAGGGCGGAGGAGCAGGAAGTAGAGGAGATGCGGTGGAGAGCATCGTCGATCACGTCTGGGGGGAAATTGCGTTCTTTGAAGAAGGAGGCCATCCTGGTTGTTCGGTATTGGAACTGGTCCTCCTGGGAGCAGATGCGGCGGAGACGAAGGAATTGGGAATATGGGATGGCATTTTTACAGGGGGTAGGGTGGGAGGAGGTGTAGTCTAGGTAGCTGTGGGAATCAGTCGGTTTATGTTCCTCTGATAGGGACTTAAGAATGTGGGTCCAAAACATCTTGAGTGAGAAGAGTGGGATTCACCCCAAAAGCTGGGGCCCCATTGGGTGGTATGATGGTGCGGTGGTTAGCACTTGTGTCTGACTCCACCCTCAAAAGTTTGTCTTTGTGGAGTTTGAATGTTCTCCCTGTGCCTGCGTGGGTTTCTTCCTGGTGTTTCAGTTTCCTCCCACAGTCCAAAAGTGTGCAGGTTTGAATGGATTGGCCAAGCTAAACGGCCCATTGTGTCCAGGGATGTGCAGGCTAGGTGGATGAGCCATGGTAAACATAAGGTTATGGGGATAGGGTAGGGTGAAGTGTCTGGGTGGGATGCTGTTTGGATGTTCGGTGTGGATTCAGAGTCATAGAGTCACAGAGATGTACAGCATGGAAATAGACCCTTCTGTCCAACCCGCCCATGCCGATCAGATATCCCAACCCAATCTAGTCCCACCTGCCAGCACCCGCCCATATCCTTCCAAACCCTTCCTATTCATATACCCATCCAAATGCCTCTTAAATGTTGCAATTGTACCAGCCTCCACCACTTCCTCTGGCAGCTCATTCCATACCCATATTACCCTCTGTGTGAAAAAGTTGCCCCTTAGGTCTCTTTCTCCTCTCACCCTAAACCTATGCCCTCTAGTTCTGGACTCCCAGGGAAAAGACATTGCCTATTTACCCTATCTATGCCCCTCATAATTTTGTAAACCTCTATAAGGTCATCCCTCAGCCTCCGACACTCCAGGGAAAACAGCCCCAGCCTGTTCAGCCTCTCCCTATAGCTCAAATCCTCCAACCCTGGCAACATTCTTGCAAATCTTTTCTGAACCCTTTCAAGTTTCACAACATCTTTCTGATAGGAAGGATGCACTGAATAGCTTCCTTCCACACTGTAAGGATTCTATGTAAGACTCAAAAACAGGAAGGGAACTTGAAGCATATGGGAGTTACTGTGCCTCATTTCTCAGGCTGTAAACAAGATATTATACCTTGCCAAGAGTCGCAAGAGATTTAGTGAATGGTCATGGAAAGCTGGATTCTCAACTATCTCCTGGGATAACTCTGGTATGCCATCCTCAAACTACATCTGTTCTAGAGACGTAGATGCACCAGATTGTGGAGTTGTTTTCCTCCTTTGTCCTTTATTAATTGGCAATCCTAAGCGTTCCATCTGCAGGAGGAGATTTCATACCGACACGCTGCTATGCTACTGAAACTGACATAATGGGTTCTGGTTGGAGTTCAGTTTCAGCAATCACCGGTGAACCCTTAATATGAAATCTCAATGGAAGAGGCTGCTTTTTATATAAAATGGCAATATTAAAATTTTTATTGTCAACAGATGAAAGCCACAATGGAAATTTTTGTACAGTTAGCCATATATACACAAGAACAGAAGAGAGCAATGGAAGATCACCATATGTTAGGATAGGATTTACTCTGTAAAACACCATGCTCATAACAAACTGAACAGAAGTGACTATTGTCACAAACAGAACTGACATTCTCTTTATTCTTTGTGATCAGTTTGTATAAAATAGGCATGAGTTTTCTAACCTTTGGTATGTGTATCACAATTAAGTAATCAAACAGCAAGATTTTGTGAGTTTTGATATAAAGTATGTTATTTATTCATCCAGAATTTGAAACAAAATGTTTCACCTACTCACTCAGATGAATTCACATGAATTGTCACTGGAAACTGGAATTAAAGTTGACATAGTCTCCAGTTTATAATCTGAGGTCTCCTGTGTGACTGGCCTTGTTACTTGTATTAAGTTGATACTTTAACATTAATGTAATGGTCTTTAAAGTTAATTTTAAGGATTCTCGTTAGGCTATGAGGTTTCATGTCACTTACTTCCAAAAATTTCTTTCTCAGTGAACTTGAACTTGGAACAGGTTGATGAGGTCCATCTCTCTGTTGGCATCTACCACTTACAAGTTGTTGCTGTTAATTACCCCTTGGTTGTTTGAATTAACTTTGATAAAACTACATGCAAACAGCTTTAAACTGATTTTAAAAGTGGATAACAGCACGACTCCCTCATCATGTGACTTTTACATGTTCAAAGTCCTTTTTCCAAATAAAAGGATGCTTTTTATATTGATTTCAACATCCAGTGTTGTGGTTTAATACCTTGTGAGATTGAGATAGTCATCAGGGTGTAACTGGACAATGACAGGAGATATTCATTTCCATCTGCTACCAACTGAGATTTGAAGCTACCTTTAGTCCCGAATGAGACTGTGATACAAGCTGGCTGGAAATTCTAAAGTTTTTTTGTATTGTTCTATTCTTAAGCAAAGTGAAATATCCATATTTAATTTGGTATTTGCTTGAGAAATTGTAATGGTTACATGATCTGCAGCAGCCCTATTAATAGTTTTAATGTCTCTTGGAGTCATAGAGTCACAGAGATGTACAGTATGGAAAAAGACCCTTCAGTCCAACTCGTCTATGCCGACCCAGATATACTAAATCTATACCCTTCCTATTCATATACCCAAACAGATGCCTTTTAAATGTTGTAATTGTACCAGCCTCCACCACTTCCTCTGGCAGCTCATTCCACACACGCACAACTCTCTGCATGAAAATGTTCCCCCTTTTAAATCTTTCCCCTCTCGCCTTAAATCTCTGCTCTCTAGTTCTGGACTCCCCCACCCCAGGTAAAAGGCCTTGTCTATTTAACCTATCCATGTCCCTCATGATTTTACAAACCTCTCTAAGGTTACCCCTCAGCCTTTGACCTCCCAGGGAAAACAGACCCAGCCTATTCAGCCTATCCTATAGCTCAAACCCTCCAACCCTGGCAACATCCTTATAAATCTTTTCTGAAACCTTTCAAGTCTTACAACATTTTTCAACATATAGCAGGGAGAACAGAATTGCATGCAGTATTCCAAAAGTGGCCTAACCAATGTCCTGTACTGCCACAGCATGACCTCCCAACTCTGACACTCAATGTGTCTAGTCTTTTTAAAACATTCAATCTTGAGATATTGGCATTGCTGGCTGGCCAGCATTTATTGTCCATCCTTAGCTGTTCTTGAGAAGGTGGTGATGAACTACCTTCTTGAACGACTGCAGCCCACATGCCATTAGGGAGGAAATTCCAGGATTTTGACCCAGCAACACTGAAGGAACAATAATATATTTCCAAGTTAGTACGGTGAGTGGCTTCGAGGCAAACTTGTTCCCATATACCTGCTGCCCTTGTCCTTCTAGATGGAAGTGCTCATGTATTTGGAAGGTGCTGTCTAAGGATCATTGGTGAACTTCTGCAGTGCATCTTGTAGAAAGTATACACTGCTGCTACTGAGCACCAGTAGTGGAGGAAGTGGATAGTTGTGGATCTGGTGCCAATCAAATGGGCTTCATTGGCCTTGATGGTATCAAGCTTCTTGAGTGTCATTGGAGATACATCTATTCACTCCTGTCTTGTGCTTTATTGGTGGTGGACAAGCTTTGGGGTATCAGGTGGTGAGTTACTCACTGCAATATTCTGGCCTCTGACCTGCTTTCATAGCCACTGTGTTTATGTGGTGAGTCCAGTTGAGTTTGTGATTAGTGGTAACCTCCAGGATGTTGGTAGTGGGAGATTCAGTGATGGTGACACAATTGAACGTCAAGGAATGGTAGTTAGATTGTATCTTATTGGAGACGGTCATTGTCTAGCATTTGTTTGGTATGAATGTCACTTGCCACATGTCAGCCCAAGCCTGGATATTGTCCAGATCTTGTTACATTTGAACATGGACCTCTTCACTATCTGAGGTATTGTGAATAGTGCTGAACATTGGGCTATCATCGGAAAACATCCCCACTTTGGACCTTATGATGGAGGCAAGGTCATTGACAAAGCAGCTGAAGATGGTTGGAATTCCTGCAAAGATGACCTGGAGCTGAGATGACTGATCTCCAGCAATCACAGTTATCTTTCTGTGGGCCAGGTATATCATTAAAATTATTGGCTGAAAGTCTATAATGTATTTGGTGTGGCACTGTGTCATTGGTTTCTGCTACAGTCAAGAAATGTGTGATTAATCAATTGATTGTTTGACAGCCCTCTGTTGACTGCTAATACATTGGGAGAAACTATTAACTGTTACTTCAATGAATATCACTATTTCCTAAATTACAAATTTTTTAGATTCCCTACAGTGTGGGAACAAGCCCTTCGACCCAACAAGTCCACACCGACCCTCTGAAGAGCAACCCACCCAGACCCATTCCCCTACATTTATCCCTACACCTAATACTATGGGCAATTTAGTATGGCCAATTCACCTAACCTGCACATCTTTGGACTGTGGGAGGAAACCGGAGCACCCGGAGGAAACCCACGCAGACACGGAGAGAACATGCAAACTCCACACAGACAGTCGCCCGAGGCAGGAATTGAACCCGGGTCCCTGGCGCTGTGAGGCAGCAGTGCTAACCACTGAGCCACCGTGCTCTGGGTGTCTGCGTTCAAATGTAATTAATTAGCATAAAACATTTTGGGATATCGGAAAGCTGTGTATGGCACCCTATGAAAACAATCTCTTTTTCTTTCTATTACAATACCATGCCATGCCAAGTGATGCTCTGTTGCATAGTTGCAACATAATGTCCTGTGTATGGCTATTAACAGCATTAAAACCACTTCACCGGTTTCATTAGCACCAAATATTAATGGATCAAAGCCTAATTGTATAAGAGAGGGTGAAGGCTACAAGATTTCTGTCAAGTAAAACTTAAAAAGCACTCAGTTCATTTGTTGCAGTCAATATTGCAAATATATTCACATTTTGTACTTGGCAGCTCTGTTCCAAGTCTTTTCAAAGTGAACCGGTGCCAAAGTAATGGAGTTACCACTCTGTAATTGTTGGATGAGCAAATACTTAAATGTTGCAATTTGGCTCTCCACTTGTAAATGACCATTTCTTAATTTCCGCCCATCTCAATGTTATATTCATTGCACTGTACTTTGATAAGTTAATAAGCCTTGAGATGATGAAACATTCCAAAAGGCTTCACAGCAGCGTTATAAATTAAAATTTAATATTAGAATTAGATTTTATTGTCACGTGTACTCGAGTACAGGGATACAGGAGTTCAGTGAAAAGTGTACAATTTCATCATTCCTGACGCCATCTTCAGTAAAAAGGTATCGAGGTTCAAAATCTTAGGTACAATGTAGAAAAATAAAGAAACAAAGTTTAAAGTTACACATTACAGTCCCACTTAGTATTAAGAAGGAAAAATAAAGAGATAAAGTTAAAAGTTCAACAGTCTTTCAGAAGAACTTAACCCTGCAAGGGCTCGATCTCCTCCGCTTGGGTCTCCCTGCAAGGGCCAACTATCTGGGACATCTCGGACTGCTGCAGATACTGGGGAAACCCCTCACCATGGTGCTGGGCTCACTCTTCCTGCACTGGGCTCAATCTCCGATCATCAAAGACCCCGCTCCAGGCTCCCAGCCACTGCCACGCTCCGGACCACAACAAGCCATGATGCAGCTGACCGCCAATGTCCCCCACACCGACCCCCCGGGTGCTGCTCCGCTCTGGACCCAACAAAGCCGCAATGCCGTCGCCGTCATTGCCTCCGCTCTCTCCAGGCGATAAGCAACATTTCCCCGTGCGCTCGCTCGCCGCTGCAAGATGCCGTGGACCTCCTTCCACTTGCTTGCTTGCTTGCTCTCCCCTTGATGGCTTGATCCCCTTCACACTGACCTCGCTCTCCTCCCAACTGATCTCCTCCGCGCTGCAACAAATTCGCTCTCCACTGAAGCTAAGTAGATTAAAGTAAGAAAGGAAAACAGTGAAACAAGGAAAAAAGCAGTAAGAACGAATGGTGCTCCGAGGACAGGCCCTCATGCTGCACTGCTATTCTGCTGCCATCTCGTCATTAATCCTGAAGATATAGACAATAGGTGCAGGAGTAGGCCATTCTGCCCTTCGAGCTTGCACCACCATTCAATATGATCATCCTTAATCAGTATCCTGTTCCTGCCTTATCTCCATAACCCTTGATTCCACTATCCTTAAGAGCTCTATCCAACTCTTTCTTAAATTACTCCAGAGACTGGGCCTCCACTGCCCTCTGGGGCAGAGCATTCCACACAGCCACCACTCTCTGGGTGAAGAGGTTTCTCCTCATCTCTGTCCTAAATGGTCTACCCTGTATTTTTAAACTGTGTCCTCTGGTTCGGCACTCACCCATCAGCGGAAACATGTTTCCTGCCTCCAGAGTGTCCAATCCTTTAATAATCTTATATGTCTCAATCAGATCCCCTCTCAGTCTTCTAAACTCAAGAGTATACAAACCCAGTCGCTCCAGTCTTTCAGTGTAAGGTAATCCTGCCATTGCAGGAATTGACCTCGTGAACCTACGCTGCACTCCCTCAATCGCCAGAATGTCTTTCCTCAAATTTGGAGACCAGAACTGCACACAGTACTCCAGGTGTGGTCTCACCAGGGCCCTGTACAGCTGCAGAAGAACCTCTTTGCTTCTATACTCAACCTCTCTTGTTATGAAGGCTAGCATGCTATTAGTCTTCTTCACTACCTGCTGTACCTGCATGCTTACCTTCATTGACTGGTGTACAAGAACACTCAGATCTCTCTGTACTGCCCCTTTACCTAAATTGATTCCATTTAGGTAGTAATCTGCCTTCCTGTTCTTACCACCAAAGTGGATAACCATACATTTATCCACATTAAACTGCATCTGCCATGCATCTGACCACTCACCTAACTTATCCAGGTCACCCTGTAATCTCCTAACATCCTCATCACATTTCACCCTGCCACCCAGCTTAGTATCATCAGCAAATGTGCTAATGTTATAATAATACCATCTTCTATATCATTAACATATATTGTAAAAAGCTGCTGTCCCAGCACGGATCCCTGCGGTACCCCACTGGTCACTACCTGCCATTCCGAAATGGAGCTGTTTATCACTACTCTTTGTTTCCTATCAGCCAACCAACTTTCAATCCAAGTTAGTTCTTTGCCCCCAATACCATGCGCCCTAATTTTGCTCACCAACCTCCTATGTGGGACTTTATCAAAAGCTTTCTGAAAGTCCAGGTACACTACATCTACTGGATCTCTCTCGTCCATCTTCAGAGTTATAGTCACCAAGGATATTAGCACAGCTGACAAAAGCTTGATTAAACCGTTGAAAGCATCTTGAAGCAACAAAAGAGAGATGGAGAGTTTTAGGGAGCGAATTTCAGAGCTTAGGCCTTGATCGCTAGTCACCACATTACCAAAAGGATATGGATGCTTTGGAAAAGGTGCAGAGAGGGTTTACGAGGATGTTGCCTGGTATGGAAGGTGCTAGCTATGAAGAGAGTTTGAGTAGGTTAGGTTTGTTTTCATCAGAAAAAAGGAGATTGAGGGGGGATTTGATTGAGGTTTACAAAATCATGAAGGGTATAGACAGGGTGGATAGAGACAAGCTTTTTCCCAGGGTGAAGGATTCAATAACGAGAGGTCACGCTTTCAAGATGAGAAATGGAAAGTTTAAGGGGGACTCACATGGCAAGTACTTCAAACAAAGGGTGGTGGGTGTCTGGAATGTGTTGCCAGCAGAGCTGGTAGAGGCAAGCATGGGGGTAGATTCATTTAAGATGTATCTGGACAGATGCATGAGTATGTGGGGAGCAGAGGGATACAAATGCTTAGGAATTGGGTGACAGGTTTAGACAGTAGATTTGGATCGGCTCAGGCTTGGAGGGCCGAAGGGCCTGTTCCTGGGCTGTAAGTTTTCTTTGTTCTTTATTCTTTGTATACCTGAAAGTGCAGTCACCAATGATGGAGAGATTAAAATGTTCAAATTAAATAAGCACAAATATTTCAGGGGGTTACAGGGTTGGAGGAAATTACAAAGTTAGAGAGAGGTAGGGCAACAGAGGGATTTGAAAACAAGGAGATGCACTTTAAAATGGCAGTACTGTCGATTGGGAGTCGGTGCAGGTCAGAGAGCAGAAGAATGCTGAGGACGGAGGGCTTGATGCAAGTGAGGCCCCAAGTGCTTCAGATGAGCTTAAACTTGTTGAATGGATTTTATGAAGGGGACCCAGACTAACCAGATACAGTGAGGGAGGGTGAGAGGACAGAACAGAGGCTGGGGGGGGGGGGGGGGGGGGGGGTGGTGTGGAGTCAAAAAGAATGGCACTGGAAGAGCACACCAAGTCAAGCAACATCCGAGGAGCAGGAGAGTTAATGTTTCGGGCATAAGCCCTTCATCAGGAATTAGTGGTGTGGATCCTCACATGGGCAAGATGGTGGGAGATAGTGGTGGTGAGGATAAAGTGAGCACCATCCTACTTTTGGCTC
This sequence comes from Chiloscyllium punctatum, assembly GCF_047496795.1. Taxonomy (NCBI): domain Eukaryota; kingdom Metazoa; phylum Chordata; class Chondrichthyes; order Orectolobiformes; family Hemiscylliidae; genus Chiloscyllium; species Chiloscyllium punctatum. Next base: position 12,659,485 of record NC_092780.1, on the reverse strand, counting down.
TTCAGTGATACCTGGCAGGCTGAACACATCCTCTGTCATGGCAAAGATCTCATTAGGGGCAGGAGGAGGTCCTTAGGTGGACATTAACTGATGAATTAAGGGCCTCTGTTGTCTCACGGAGAGGAGGATATCCCAACTCCTTCCTCAATGTGGGTAAGCTTGCGACAAGAGCAATGAGGGACAGTGAGTAGGAAGGCACCAAAACAACACCCATCTCATGGCACCTAAATACCCCTGCCTGACATCTTTAGATTAGATTCCCCACAGAATGGAAACAGGCCCTTCAGCCCAACATGTCCACACCGATCCTCTGAAGAGCAACCCACCGAGACCCATTCCCTTACATTTACCCCTGACTAACATACCTAACACAATGGGCAATTTATCATGCCCAAGTTACCTGACCTGCACATCTTTGGACTGTAGAAGGAAACTGGAGCACCCAGAGGAAACCCATGCAGACACGGGGAGGATGCGCAAACTCCAACACAGACAGTGGCGCAAGGAGGGAAATGAACCCGGGTCCCTGGCACTGTGAGGCAGCAGTGCTAACCACTGAGTCACCGTGCTGCCCCAAAAGGAGGATGTTAAACCCAGCCCATTGTGTGACAACTCACACATCTTTTATCCCACAAAGATATGCTGTATTCAAAAAATTCTCAGGTGACAATTTGAGTGCCTCACAATCTAATGATAATGCACTGCATTAAACCAATGCACTCTATCAAAACCACAGTGATGCACTTTCCATTCCAATGCAACAATATCTTCATGGAAAAATGGCTGATTTGTTCATCAGGTAAAGTTACCTCACCTGCAAAAGTTTCATTATTTGTTTCACAGATTTAAACACTTTAAACCAAAGGAATAATTTGTTTCACATTTTGAAAAGTGCTGTATTGATTCCATTTTTCATAAAACAATTGGAGCAAGCAATCTGATTGTTCGAATGGATTTTGCATAATTTCAAGCTGTTGCCATGTAAGAAACTTGGTTTGAATAGTTAAGTGACAAAAATTTGCACCTAATCATCGCATAACAGCTACAAATGGATTGATGAATTTAAGTCTTGAGTATTTATACATCACAGCAATGCCCCTAGACCAGCCAGTGTACCTTAACCGTTACCAGGTAATATGAGGATTTTTGGATCCAGGAAAATATTGTGGCTGTCATGCTTTGTTACAAGACAATGGTGGTGACTCTTCAAACGTAGTTCTTCAACCGTGAAGTGCTTTGGAACATAATGAGAATGTAAAATAACTTCTTAAGGTGGTGTTATTTTCCTATTTCTTGCCAAGGCTTAAATTGTGAGGAAAATTTATACGAACTATAGTTATATTCACTGGCATATGTAAGGCTACAGATGCAGGTAGGCCAGCTGTACATGCAGGTGAGTGAACATCAGGAAGCATTTATTCAACACCATGTGTCTTGGAATTTCTAATTTCTCTCTCCCAAAAAGGCTGTAGATGCTGGGTCAGTTAAAAATTTCAAGACTCGGATTGGTACCTTAAAAACAATCTGTAAATGAACAATAATAAAAATGTGCAAATATAGTTGAGGCATAGATCAGCAATGCTGTCATTGAAAGGTGGACTAGGCTAGAGGGGCTGAACAGCTTGGCCCTACTCCTATGTCTCTCCCCCTAATAAAGTATGAGCTGTTATTTATAATGTTCAATATTATCTCACCCTTAAAGAAAATCAGAACTGTTGAATTCATATTGAAAAGGGACCCAGTTTAGCTTTCAAAGAGAGGGATATGATAAATTGGACTCCTATACTGTGAGATTCAATGGTTCATTGCAAATCGAAAGCAGAGATTAATTGGCTATGAGGCACTTTCAGATAGAGTGACACCATAAGGTCTTGTTATAAACACAAGCGTGTTTTCTTTAGAAGCGTTAAATGAAAGAATTGTTTTCCTTTGTAAATGCTGAACTTGTGAATGGGCATATTTTAAAGCAGTCGGTTCAGTATTGGTGAAGGGAAATGCAGACCTCCTCTCGTTCCTGTTATTCGATAAATTGTCAGGTCCCCGTGTGTATTAAAAGTCCCTTTCAGAGAGCGAGGGGTGCAAGTGTATAATATGAGTGGACTGTCCCAGATGTTGGTGATTCCCTGCTGATGCTGTGTGCTGTAAGCAGGAGGCACACACACGCAGAGAGATTCCTAATCTTCCAGCCTTTGTAGCAGTTTTGTTTGTTGGGGGTGGGGGGAGAGGGTGAAATCGGATTCACACACACACACACACAGAGGAGCAGTCAGTGACAGACTGCAGGAGGCAAAAATCATCCAAGGACAGAGAGAGAGAGAAAAAACAAGAGGCGAGAAGCCATCCGCACGAAGAACTCCACAGCGTCAAGTGAACCATTCGATTGACAAATCTGCAGCAAACAACACGTAATTGCTCTTGGTGGAGATTGTGAGGAAAGCGGATAAAACAAAGTGATCGGAGATACTTGAAGAAGGAACCCATGAGTCGAAGCAGACTGAATAATTGTGTCTGAGGAAGACTCTTGGTGTCAATGGAAGGAGCCGGAGGGTGAAAGACAATCTAGCTTCAAGATTATACACGTTTGTAATTTTTTTCTCTCTTAAGGCAAAGAGCCTGTTGCTTTCGGCATTCGAGCGCCTATTGTTCCAGGTCTAACGATGCGGTGTTGCGGGTTAGAGAGTTGTGCATTGTCAGGTAAGTCTTCCCCATGGATTTGACGTGCCTTTCCCTCCCTGTGATGGGGAGAGCCAGGACAGAGTGGGTGCAGTGGGCTGTTTGCTGTCTCTATTCCTCCGATGCTGCTGCTGTCTCGCTCTGTCTGTGTCCCTCACTCACTCACACACAGCCATCCCGCCCCAGTAAGTGGACATAGGCACAGAGCCTGTGGATGCTGATCTTCAGGGAAGAGATTTGGAGGGAGGGCTGGTGAGCCCCGTAAGAAAATGTGGTTTTATTCTGGGACTCTGTCCCCGTAAATATGTTCGGTTGCTTTGTGCAAATCACCCTCTCCACCACCACCCCCCTTTGTTTTCCGAATGTTCTTTTACATTGCATGATCCTTCATTGAGAATGAATTCATTGCAGCCAAAGCCAGAACTTAATATAAATGTTTGGGAAACGCGACCTCTAGAGGAGGACACCGACTCCGCGAGAATGTTTTTGTTAACCCCAAAGAAAGCTCCTTTATTACTGTATACAGTATCCTATTTTAATAATGAAACCTCATCTCAAAGTATTAAGACAAATAATTACTTTAAAAAAATAGAATACTTCACAAGTGGCAGAGTAGGTATTTGAGGCAAAACTATTCTTTGTGAACAGGACAGACTGACCACCACTGGGGAAATATGAGGCCATCTGGCTCCAGCGAGATTGTAATCCCACTCCCCTATTGGTTTCCCATTGTCCTGCATTTCCTTCCCTGCCCCTCTATTACTTAAGTATTTCTTCCAGTTCTCAAGATCTGCTTTGCTGTTTATTAAAGCTGAACCTTAAGGACACCAACTTTGAAAAGGAAGTTTATTCATGGGGGAACCTTGAGATAAAATCTTCAATCTTTTCAAACAGTCTTTGATTGTATTTGATTGAAGTAACCTTGTCATGTGCAGTGTGAATAGACAGCTGCAAAAAACCTATAGTGTAATCTGTATATTGAACTGTATTGAGATTAAAACAACTCTCCATCGGATTTCCTAGCTATATGCTTATAAATTAACAATACAGAGACAATGCACGGCCAGTAATTCTGGTTATTTCTCTCTTTAATTTGTTCATGGGCTGCTGATGGTTTTAATGAGGCTGGTATCTGTTTCCAAACCTAATTGGCCTTGAGACGCCTTCTTGAACCAGTGCAGTCCATCCGGTGCAGGTACACTCACAGTGGGAGGAATGCTGATTGAGGGAGAAATGGTCTGGAGGATATAAAGAGAATTCTCTGCTCATTTTATTCATTTACAGGATGTGGACCTCTCTGGCAAGGCCAGAATTTAAAGCCCATCCCCTAATGTCCAGTGGACAACTAAAGGTCATCCACATTTCTATGGGTCTGGAGCCACATAGAGGCCAGACCGGGTAAGGATGGCAGTTACCTTCCATAAAGAACTCAGAGCTGGAGCAAGCAGTTTAGCCTCTTGAGCTTGATCCACCATCTAATAAGATCACGGATGATCTCAACTCATCCACAACTCCACTTTCCTGCCCACTCTGCATAGCCCATAAACCCATTATTAATTAAAAATCTGTCTATCTCCTCTTTAAATTTACTCAATGTCCCAGCATATACCACAGTCTGGGGGAATGAATTCCACAGGATCCTTTGAGAGAAATAATTTCTCCTCATCTATTATGCCTTATCCTAAAGTCAGGCCCTTTCGTTCTTGATTACCCCACATGAGGAAACAGCCTGTCTACATCTATTTTATCAATCCCCTTTAGTATCTCCTCTCATACACATAAACTCCAGAGAGTATAGGCCTGAACTCCTCAATCTCGAAAGGACATTAGTGAACCAGAATGAATTTCACTAGCAATCAACCATGGTCATCATTAGACTCTTTATGCCAGATTTTTATTGAATTCAGATTCCATGATCTGTCATGGCAGGATTTGAACCTGGGTCCCCAGAACATTACCGAGGTCTCTTGAATAATAATCTAGCAATAGTACTACTAGGCCGTCACCTCCCCTAAGTTTTTAAGCAGCGCAGTGGGATCCTTGCTATTCACTGTGACAAGCAGAGAAGCCCTCATCTAAAGTGCCTGGTCAACTGAGGAGAGATGAAAGAGGGAGCCAGATCAATGTAAAACACTTTTCCTTATCTAATTGATGCACAGTTTGAGAACCTTAAACAGTGAAAGAGATGGAAGGCAATGTCATAATGACGAAATGTATTAGAAGACATTAGAAAAAGATTGCATTAAAAAGAATTGTATTATCAATGATTTACTCACTATATAATGTAATCCAACCATCCTGTTCACAAACCAGCATCGATTTTGTGCTGGCTGTTCCTCTTATCTAACTTCTGGAGTTATTTAAAGCAATTGAGGAAAGCTGGCAATGTATCCTGGAATAATTTGTAGCCACATTCAATACTTGTAGTCTTAAAATAGTTGCTCAAAAAAAACAAGCAGGAAAGGGAAGTATCTGCTTTTGGTTGTCAGCCAGGGCACTACAACCTGATTAAGTCGTGAAACCCTTAGTTTACTGAGAGCCAATTACACTGAAAGGGCTGGACAAAATCCTTCAAATTCTAGAGAGAATTGGTCTGCTTAAGCAAAACCCAGTCTCAGCTTTGCCTGGCATAGGTCTGAATAAAATTGGCCTCCCTCCGTGTTGAAACTATGCAAGCCAACCAGCCCATTGTGTCTTCACTAGGTCCTTGAAAGAGCTCTCAATTGGTGTCATTCTGCTGACCAGTTGGATGTGGAAAAGAATTATCGTGTTCAATTTTTTAAAAATAACTCTTTCTCCACCAATAGCGGTGTTATGAATCAATGAGAACTTTTAACTCAGGGATGTTGAGCGAACATCTTGAAGCAGAGAGGGCAATTTGATTTTTGAAACTGAATAATTAGTAGGAAGACCATTGGAGCACTCTCTGTGATTAAAGCAGCACTCTAATCAATCTAGAAGGATTGTGACAGAGCAACAGAACTATTTTGCCATTATATTATCTGGGCATGAAGTGCAAGTGTTACTCATAACACAGGCCATGAGTCACTTACAGCCTGCATTGTAGACCTTCGCCTGTACGGTAATGCATGACAACAACTGCACAATGCTGTTCAATGTGAGATTCAACTTACCTTTGCAGGATCCATCCCTCAATGATGCACTGCATTAAACACAAAGCTACATTACAATAAATGCCAGCTTGAAGTTGTCAAAGCACTTTACACTTACCTGTCAGAATGGTCGTAACTCCTCAGGCAGAATTTAATGCCCCTCCTCCATGGAAAGATTGGTGTCAGGAATATTTAATTAGAATCATAGAATCTCTCCTGTGTGGAAACAGGCCCCTTTGGCCCAACAAGTCCATACTGACCCTCCCACACAAAACCATTACTTTATATCTCTTCTGACTAATGCACCTAAACTACAGATCCCTGGACACTACGGGGCAATTTAGCATGAGCAATTCACCTAACCTGTACACCTTTGGATTGTGTGAAGAAACCGGAGCATCTGGAGGAAACACACACAGACACGGGGAGAATGTGCAAACTCCACACAGACAGTTGCTCAAGACTGGAATCGAACCCGGATCCCTGGCGCTGTGAGGCAGCAGTGCGAACCACTGTGTTGCCCCAGTTGGAGGAATGGGAGGTGGGGGTCTCACTGGCATCCTGTGTCCATCCTGATTAAATCTGTGACCCATGGACAGCTTTTCCAGCCCTGCCTAACATTGCAGCCAACGAGTGGACAGTTAATGACTATTTTGTGGGTGGCACAGTGGCACTACCTGATCAACCAGCCCAACATTCAGGAAGGATGGCACAACAAGAGTCAACAACCCCACCCCACACCTTGCCCTTGCTCCTGACCTCCTTACCCCAATGATCCCTACCCCATGTTTGCTCTTCCTTTCCTCCCGCTTGTGGCCCAGAAACCTGGCAATAATTCCCAAGCTTTGGGTGGATGCTGGAGCATCTGGCCTTAGGTCTGTGAGAGTTGCCTGCTTCTGATTGACTAGCAGCACGTGGTAGGTGGCTGGTTCACCCTGATGGGTCCTTGATACCAAGGCAGGCCCATTGCTGTCCAGTTGGGTGCCTGACATGCAGTGTCCCTTCTGTGAAAGAGGCAATGTTGGCTCTCATCGGTGCTGCAGCCAATGGATAAAAGCCTGACACCCCCTTTGAACGGCTCAGACAGCCTTCAGTGATTATGACCTCTCCCAGGAGGAAAGGGTTTTTGTTTCAGAGCTTTCAAGATCCGACATTACCACCTGAAAATGTTGTGCTGGAGGAAGTACAGTTTCCTTGCAGTTCTCACAATGGTGACCCCTAACACAGATAATGTTGCTACATTTAGCAACATGCGGTCTTCCAAATCTGCAATAAGGCCTCATGGAAATTGTACTGGTTTAGAAAAGCAGAAGGAAAAACAATTACCTGCAGCATTCTGCACCCGATTCCTACCTCTATTCGAAGGTTAAGAGTTCGTCCCATATCTGCATTAATGTGTGTCTCTGTCTACTAGCCCAGTAATATTACCACTGTATTACTGGTCTCCTGCTCCTGCACAGAACAACATGTGAACACAGCAACAATTACAATGAAAAAAACTGGTGATCATAGATCTTTTTTGGGGCAGAACTGAGAAGTCAGAATGATGAGACATTTGCATGGCACATCAACAGCTTCCTCACCCACAATTCCTTAACCTGAAAACCTATTCAAACAGCCAAAGCTAAAGCAGTCAGGTTGAATTTTCTTTCCATTCTTAGTGCATAGCTTGCGAGTACCAGCAAATGCTCAAATGGAACTGGGAGGCCAGAAATAAATTGCCACACTCTGGCGTTCACAGAAACAGGACAGCAGGAGAAGCCAAGTTTTTGGACTTTTTCTATGGCAGGTATATTGCTGAGGTGAGAAGGAAATAATGTTGTGAAATGTTTAATGACAGTTGAACATCCTGAGCTTGAAATTCAGGCCTTAAGCAAGTTAAAGTAACAGGCAGTGAAAATGTAGTGCGGGTGTACTTTTATGCCCATCACAAAGTAGTCTGTTTAAAGGAATTTATGTAAAGATAAATTTTCTTATTCTGGTGGAAAGATGCGGGGAGAACCCATTAACATCAGAATGCATTTAATGAGCCAGTTCAGTCAGTAAATCACTCAACAGGGTGAAAGTGACAGTAATGATTGTAATGAGGTCATCCAGGTGGATCTCATAGAATATGAGTTCCCTGATTGGGGCTGTTAATCTGGTCCAAAAAGGGAATCCTGGCTGACAGATGCAAGCAGGAATGTCAGAGGTTCTTTTCCCTCTAGGAGCTGGCTCTGAGCTAGCTGGGTCAGTGTCATGTACTAAGCACGTGTAAGTAAATGCTGACTTAGTGATGGGATACTGGCCTTTGTGGAGTTATTTTAGCGACTGGCCATGTTTTCAGAGACTGGAGCAACTGCATGGTTTAACATGTTATTCTGGAATTGACAAACCTTTGGAAAGCAAACACCAATAAAAAATGGACACAAAGACAAAGCTTTTAATATTGTACCCACTATGACTGAAACACAAGAAAGCCAACTTTCAAAAGGTAACAGAATTTATACAGCATGAGTAGAGGGATTCTCTTATGCTGCATTTCAAAAATGGGTTTTCTTGCATTGCGGTCCTGATGAGTGCAGGACAAAAATAGCTTCCACGTAATGTCTCCTTTTAACAAATCTTTAATCTTAACTACTGTACCACCAAGCAATTATATAAAAGATAAATGTGGGAAGAGAGTTAGATTGGAATTGACAGGAGAATGGAATTAACTGAGGAGAGTTTAGTTTGGATTCATTTGAAATGTTACACAGTGGTGTTTTTGTGTAGCAGTCTGAAGTGACAATATGATCTTTTACTGGTGTTAGCCTAGTTTTGTCTTTGCTGGTAGTTTCCTCCCCTGTTTCTGACCACTAGTGGAAAAAAAACAAGGTTTAATTAAAAAAAAACAAGGTTTGTTGATGGAGAAATTCCACTAAGCTGTTTAGTTAGTGCCTATTTTCCCACATGCACCTCTCAAATGACAGAATTAATAATATTTATAAGTATGTACCTCATGAATATTTATTTCAGTATGCGCTTCTGATATCTCATGCATGGCTTCACCATGGAAATGTTTGTGACTAATTGGATAGAAAAGCACATGATTGGGATATGGATAATCAATCTACTCCATTGACTGGCCTTTTAAATAAATAAGTCTCAGGCAAGACATTTTTAATTTGTGATAAATGCAACTCCTGTTGAAAGCATTAAGTGAAGTGTTTTGGATTTTCGCAATAGTAAAGGTCAAATTATTTTTGCAAAAAGAATTGTTCAAGTGTGCTCATTACCCTTTACTGAAAGGGCAGTCCCAGACTGCGAAGGGAACCGATAAATCACTCGAGTTACCCTGTGTTACTTATGGCTGTGACATTCTCTGTCTTCCCAAGTAAGGCCTGAGAATTATGTATTTATAAATTCAAAATGCATCTGTTAGTATATAACCAAACTCATTAAGATTTAATTACACTTTGTTTCCAGCTCTTGAGCACGGAAATAGGCGGGTTCTTTCCAGTCTGCACAAGGAGTTTGAATCCCTTTGGGAAATTATTGCCACTCGGAGCTGTCTTTTCCCATGGATTTTCACAGCAAATCAAAAATATCTCCTGGGCATTGCTGGAAAGTTATGTTTCCTTCATTCTCTGCCTCGAACAAATAAACAGCTTGCAGTTTAATTGTGCTTTGTTTTGGGGAGTTGGTAAAATAAATCAATAATTCACCTTTCACCAACTTCCCATTGCAAAGTATTAAGACATGTTGACAGCACAGACGATTCAACTCAGCTGGTCCATGGTTCATGTTAATGCCTCACATGAGCCTATGTGTACATTCACTTCATTAGCATAAACTCCTTTTCTCCCTCATTTGCCTCACTATCTTAAATAAATCACTAAGATTTGCCTCCACTCCTGTCGTAGCAAGTTTCAATTTCTAACCCATTCTCTAGATAAAGAAGATACTTTAGAATTCCCTGATGTGGAGGTACTGGGGTGTTGGACTGGGGTAGGCAAAAGTTAAAAATCACACAACACCAGATTATAGTTCAACAGGTCTATTTGGAGGCTCTAGCTTTCGAAGCTGATGAAGAAGCAGCGCTTTGAAAGCTAGAGCCTCCAAATAAACCTGTTGAACTATAACCTGGTGTTGTGTGATTTTTAACTTAGAACTCCCTAATACTGATGCTCTGGTACTTAGGAGATCTTGTGTTGCATTGTGTAGTGTCCCTACCTCTGGGCTAGAAGCTCCAAGTTTGATTCCTACACCAGATCTTGTCGACCAGGGAATGTTGTTCATAATGTAGCCAAGCATTTTGATTATCAGGTCTGTGACTCCTGATGGCAGGCAGGAAGAGCTAGTCAGGCATGTGATGGAAAGACATTTGGAGCCCCTGCCATCATTAGTTATTCCTCCCGTCTACGACATAAATATAAAAGTATTACTGCAACTCAGACTCCCTGACTGAACTGTAACACCATCGTCCTATATTCTGGTTCCACTCAAAAGTGGAGATATCTCCTCTGTTGTCTACCTTAACACAATCTTTAATAGAATCTCTTCAGTGCAGAAAGAGGACATTCAGCCCATTGAATTTGCACTGATCCCATCCAGACATCACCCCTCCCATAACCTCACCCATCCCCTTGACCTCGCATGGGCTTTTTACCTTGGCTAATCTGCAGGAAGACAATCCAACCTATTCAAACTCTCTTGACTGATGCAACTTTCTAGTTCTGGTGCCATTATAGTAGCATTGTTTTTTGTATCTTCTCCATTATCTCAATTTTTTTTATAATGTGAGGACTAGAATTATGTTCTATGCTACAATATTTGTTCAGTACTTCCTCTAGGCTTCCTCTCCCAGAGTCTATGCCTTGCAAGTTATCATGCGTGTCTTTAATCTTCAAATTTTCTGAAATTGGTCTCTTCTATCCACATTGCTGCTGATCTGTGATTTTCAGGGAAAATGGAACAGAGTTCCAGGATATAATCACTAAATGTGCAAAAATACCAGGATCTCTTGAAGTTAAAAAGAATGGTATTTTTCATTCACTATAAACCAATTGCCTTAATTAGAAATGTATGCATGTGCATAATGTAGACCTCACAATGCTAGTAAAAAAAAATCCCAAAGAAAGGAAAATGAAATAACCACCATAAACGATTGGATCTGGTTGTCATGTACAGCTTATCTTTGCAAATTGATTAAATGGGCTGCAAGGAGAACATTTATGTAATGGATATTGAATATCTGTATAGATCAGTAAGTCTGTTAGTGCAGACTTATTGCTTAAGACTTAAGTGAAATCCTTTCGAAATTGCGTTCACCTGAATCTAAAGACTGTGAATTGAGGTATAACAGCCAGACAAGCATAATCAATGCCTTCCCATATTTACTCTTTCTTTTCGCCTGTGTCTGCCTCTCTTAATCTGTTTCTACCTCTGTATTTTTCTGTCCCCTCAGACTCTCTTTCCATTTAGCAGCACCCAGCCTGAAAGCAACATGTTCCTAATGACTTCTATGATCAGACCTGACCTCAGGTGACTGTGGAAATCAGCAAGATTTTTGTTAGAGGTAGTTTGATGGTGGCATGAGATATAAATAAATAAAGAAAGAACAAGGAACCTTTAGAAAAAAGAACTGCAGATGCTGTGAATCAGAAACAAAGATAGAAGTTGCTGTAAAAGCTCAACAGGTCTGGGAGAGTTAATGTTTTGTGTCGAGTTACTCTTCCTCAGAATGCTGTTGTGAGGAAAGGTCAATGGACCTGAAACATTTGTCTTCACAGATGCTGCCAGACCTGCTGAGCTTTTCCAGCAATTTCTGTTTTTGGAACTTTTTAAAATATTGATTTGTTTAAAAAGAACTGATTTTTTAAAAAAAATTGTTAAAAGTGTTTTTAATTCCAGCTAATGGCCTGGTTGTTATAAATTTCTGATCTGCTAAATACATTGATCAGAACATTTCAAGTACTTTCCTGTTCCATGTTGAGTTTGCAAAACTAAACTCGGAAACAGTTTGATTAGTTCATTTACTGGTGAAAGAAATATGCCAACAAATGTTTGTGCTAACAATTACCACGACAAAAGCCACAGTGTATTGCTCCTCATTAATTCCTGCGACACAATGCCTTAGATGTGAAAAATTTGGCACTTTAATATCTCACTGACATTCAGCGTCCAGTTGGACAATGTAGGGGAAGGTTCTGGGACCCAGTGAACCGCAACTTTGGAGTGAAGGCAGTAAAGATGGGACAGATAAATGTGATATAATTTTATATTAAATATCCAAGACAGCACAGTCCATATACTATTTATGGTAAAGTGCAGGACCTCTCAGGCCATCTGTTATGTTTCTCACTGCTGCTTTAGCATTTCGAAGTGAAATGGAAGCTGAGGTCTTGTTAAAAGAAATTAACTAAGCTTATGTCAGAAAAAAACTACATTATGTAATTCATTGATGACCATTCTTGATGACTAGTCTGTGTTCATAAAAGACAAAATGTGCTGCATCGGATTTAATTTTCAAACACGAACATGCTGTCAGCGTGAAGATAGAAGTCTTTCATTTGAAAATCTCCTTTTGTTCAAAGTGGGAAGAAATCGGATGAATTTGTGGTGCATAGGTTGACATAAGTTTCAGTAATGTGAACTAATATTCTCGTCCCCCAGGATGTCTGATAAGCTATTCTGTCCGGATTTGGGTCAGGTCATTTTTCAGGCATCTAGTGTAACCAGGTATGTGTTAATGAGGGGCAAAATGCCTTTGGACCCTTCACGAAAATTGGGTTACCCTCTGGTGAGTAGGCCTGAAGTCTGCTCCATTTGTGCTTTCCAGTCTTCAATGTCACCTTATTGACACCCAATAAGTAAGCTTACTTATGTAATTTTCCTAAATTGTTTGAGGATGTGAGGGCCAGAGAGACGTCATCTTTGCTCCAGAGCATATCCGAAGGCTGTGATCACCTCATCTCCCATTGACCTTTCACCCCACAATGGATTCTATCCCAGGGCCGCTGCCTGGAGGGCAGAAAGGCCAAGTTTTGCTTCTCCAGTTAGTTGAGCTGCCTGTGGGAAGTACATCCAGTGACAGCAGCTAACTGCAACAAACGCTCAGTTATCAACTTCCTGTGAATGGCCTCAGCACAAAGATCTTTTTCTAGTGACAACTGGAGCAACTCGAAACTGGCCTAAAGGAACTTTCAAACATCATAATTCTAATTAATTTTATGATTCAGAACTATGGCTGTTCTCATTTCCCTTCCTAATTTGTGCTTGGAAGTATTTGCCGTGAAGGTGATTGAGAATGGCAGAGTGGGCTCGAGAAACTGATTGGCCTACCTAGTGCATCTGCCTGTGTGTGTCTTCATATGTCATAAAAGGCTAAACTCTCAATGGAGTTCAGAAGGATGAGGGGGAATCTAATTAAAACATACAGAATACTGAATGGCCTGGACAGAGTAGGTGTTGGGAAGATGTTTCCATTAGTAGGACACACTAGGACCCATGGGAAAAACCTTGGAATAAAGGGAACACCTTTCAGAACAGAGAAAAGGAGAAATATCTTCAGCCAGAGAGTGGTGAATCTATGGAATCCATTTCCACAGAAGGCTGTGGAGACTGAGTCATTTTTTTTTAAAGACATATTTAAGACTGAGATAGATTCTTGAATATCAAGGGGATCAAGGGTTGCAGGGGGATAATGGGAGAATGGGGTTGAGAAACTTATCAGCTGTGATTGAATGGTGGAACAGACTTGATGGACTGAATTCTGCTCCCATATGTTATGGCCTTTTGGTCTCCTATAATCCAAACAGAATCTGTTTAGATGACAGGCTCGACTTGGAGACTGATAAAGATGAAATTTAGAAGCCTTCGAACTTGTACTCAGAATCAAAAACCAAACCCTACAACAAACCTGAGAATGATCTTACACAAACACAGAAATTGCAGGAGAAACTCAGGAGGTCTGGCAGCATCTGTGGAGAGAGAAACAGAGTCCAGCATGACTCTTTGTCAGAACTCTAACGATGAACTCTGAACTTCCTGGTGATGATCTTAGCTTGGCCAACTCTCGTCCTTATATGGACGAGGAGCAAAACTAAGTTAGCTTTTTTGCTGCTTCACTTGTTTTTATTTCAATGTTACATTTTATATCACTACTAGTATAAATGTGGTTTGAGAAGAATCAATCAGTTGGACTGCTGGCTACTGTTGAACTGAGAGTATGAGAACTTTAAAAGCTTGTGTAACTGAATTATTGTATATTGCAGTCAGAACATTAAATTAAGGTTCGGGCCCTATGTGCTTTGATTCCTAACACTAATACTCGTAGATCAAGCTCTGTTATTCCTTCAGAGGTAACTTTATGGGTTATATTTCACAGGTAAAGAGAACTTTATTTTAGTGGCACAGGTAGGGGTGGAGGGGCAGTGGTGATGAAGTTGACACTGAAAATGTGGTCTCCAACACTGGTAAACATTAATGGTTATGTGGCATCATTTGAGCACATAAAATAATCCAGGGAGCCACACTAGACCAACCATGAAGTGGGGGGTTTACAAATGATAAATAGAAGCCTTTAAAGAATGCATTATAGAATGCAATGCACTATTTCCTAAAATATTCAATTATTGTGTTTGATTGTGTGAGTCTATTTACAATTGATGCTCACTATGCTTGATTGGCTAAGTCTGGGTGTGGGCTCAGAGTGAAAGTAAACACATCATTTCTGATGAAGGGCTTACGCTCAAAACGTCGATTCTCCTGCTCCTTGGATGCTGCCTGACCTGCTGTGCTTTCCAAGCACTACACTCTCAACTCTGATCTCCAGCATCTGCAGTCCTCACTTTCTCCTGAAAGTAAACAATGCTTTGTACTGTGAATAACACCTGTAATACACATATGAACTAGTGTCATCTCTGCATTAGTCTGAGATGTCGAATATTTAACATATTCCACCAGGAATGTACAGTGAAGGCAGAAGGAAATGGAAAAAGTGAGACAAAGAATGGGAAAAAGTACCTTTGCTGAAACCTGATTTCAAAGGCACAACAGAGGACAGAGATTAATAGAAAGTTAAGGAAGTTAAATTTGTCAGGAGAGCTGTATTCAGAAAATTAATCACTTGGAATATAAAGTATGATCTGAAAGGGTTTCAGTAATGTATTTTTGGAAAACAAGTGATCAGGGAAAGGCTAGGAACACTGAAAAATATCAAGAGACTGAAAAGTGCAGATTTTATAAATTATCTTGTATCAATGTTTAGGCAGAGAGTGATTGGCTGTCTTTTGCTGCAGTGATAAGGATTGTTGGAAATTACAAACAAAGGAAAGGCAGAAAGCACCACAAGAAATTTGACTGGGCGTCCTGCAGACCTTGTCTAGGATACTTACACAAGAGGTGAATATAAACATATGTTAGGAGGTGGATAGTTTAATGGACTTGTTGAAAGTAGGATAATTTCTGAGCATTGGAGCAGTTTTACAATTTGCCCGGATAGCACACAGAACGATACTTTTCACTGTATCTCATTAGATGGGACAATAATAAATCAGATCTGTCTGATTAAAGTATTATTTTATCAAGAATGACACAAGCAGGTAACTTGACAGCCATTGGCTCAAAGGAACCCAACATTGGCAAAAGGTGAAAGATTAGGGTAATTCTGCAGAGAGGATATAATGAAGGACCTAGAGAATAATGGTCTAATAAAGATGAAGTTGTTATGCATGCCGCCATCTGTAACTTCTAAAGTGTGGGTTCCTCAGGGAATTACATTGTCTCGTGTGTGCGATGGCAGCTACTTTCAGATCTGATGAGAAGGATCTTGTCGAGTAAATCAGGCTACATCTCTGCAACTATGTTCAAGCTGTAACAATAGGCTCTACATTACTACAAAGACCTTTGGAAAGATCTAGCCTTTAGTCTGTCTACCACACGATTCTACTTTACTCTCCCACCAGTTCCCCATGATATCCTCACAGTAGGCGATAATTATTGCGCTTGTCAGTTATTAACCCTTTCATATCCACATACAACAGATGTCAGCTTAGATCAAATAATAATATGTGGTCATGTGCCTGAATCGATTAAATTGGTTCATAGGAATGTTACAGAGTCTTCTCCTTTAGTATTTTTTCATATTTATAAAATCTTAGAATGGTGCAGCATAGAAACAGTCCATTTGGTGCATTGTACCAGCAGATCCCCACTTTTATTCCCAATCCCTGCACTTTCCCCATTGCCTTGAAAGATTCTTCTCCTCAACTATTCATCCAATTCTCTTTTGAAGGTTCCTACTCTTCCTTGTCAGGTGGATCACAACCCTGTGTAAAATAATAATTCCTCACTTTACCTTATCTTTTGCTGATCACCTCAAATTTCTGTCTTGTGATTACCAGCCCTTCTGCCACTGAAACACTTCCTCTTTACTCACCCTCTTAAACCATACTACATCTTTAAACATCTCGAGCCAAATCTCTCCTTAGCCCTCTTTCTCCAAAACGGATCTTATTTAATATGATTCAGTGAATAAACAGTTAAAATCAGCTTCATTCAACAAAATTAATATTCCAGCTAATCTTGGGACATGTGCCAATAGGTTTAGCCGGTTTGAACTTGGTACTACAAGAAGAAAAATCACTTGTTCAAATGCAAATATTCATTTGAAAGAGAAACAGATTTGCATTTAAATGGAACTTTTCTCAGCCACTGGTTTCTGAAAGTGTTTTACAGCTAATTAAATATTGTTGAAGTACAGTCACTATCGTAATGTAGGAAATGTCAGCACATCCCAATAAAAGGTGAAGTTGATTGAGGCATAAGTATTGGCCAGGGTATGACGAGAATGTCTCTTTTTGAGATAATGCTGTGGGATCTTCTGTGCGGAAAGACCACTGTCTGAGATCTTTCTGCCGAAGTTAAGTGGTTCATTCAGTTATTGGACGCACCCTGAACCTCAAATGCATGTAAATGTAAAAACTGAAAGAACTGTGGATGCTGGAAATCAGAAACAAAAACAGAAATTGCTGGAAAAGCTCAGCAGGTCTGGCAGTATCTGTGGAGAGAAATCAGAGTTAATGTTTCAGGTTCGGTGACCCTTCCTCAGAACTGCATATAAATGTAGAGAAAATTGTTTTTTTTTCAAAAATATACATTATTCATAAAATTATTTGGATCTCTATACAATTGGTCATGCCATTCTTTTGCACACATTACATTGCTTTACATACAGACATCAAAATTTATTTTTTTTCTTGTATACAAGTCTGTACATTTACTATCCAGCTGTTCTGCTGAGGCGTCAGCAGAGCCCAAATGACTGGGTGGGCCCCTGTTCTTCTTAAGCAGGCAGATGTTACATGATGGTCTTTCCCCGCTGTGCCTTGGCGGCAGCTGCCCCAAGCGTCAGCACGTCCCTGAACACGTAGTCCTCGACCTTGGAATGTGCCAGTCTGCAACAGTCAGTCGGGGGCAGCTCCTTCAGCTGGAAGATCAACAGGTTTTGGACCACCCAAAGAGTGTCTTTCACTGAGTTGATGATCCTCCAGGCACATTTGATGTTCGTCTCAGTGTGCGTCGCGGGGAACAGACCGTAGATCACGGAGTCCCACGTCACAGCGCTGCTCAGGACGAACCTCGACATTCTTCTCTAGACTTCCTCTGCATAGGCACATTCCAGAAGGAGGTGTGTAACAGTCTCGTCCCCCCTGCAGCCGCTGCGAGAGCAGCATGCGATGTGGTAGAGAGTCCGGGCTTGCATAAAGGATCTCACAGGCAGAGCCCTTCTCACCACCAGCCAAGCCATGTCTTGGTGCTTGTTGGAAAGTTCTGGCAATGAGGCATTCTGCCTAATGTAGGAGCAAATGATTGCAGTTGCTGGAATCTGTTCTGATCACAGTGGAGATCACAGTGAGTCAGACAGTATCCATGGAGAAAAAGCAAGCTAACATTTTGAGTCTGGGTGACTCTTCAGAGATGAAGGAACATTGGGGCTCAGAATGATAGCTTGCTCTCTCTCTGTGGATGCTGTCTGTCCTGAAGAAATCTTGAAGAAGGGTTACACCCGAAACATCAACTTCTCCACCTCCTGATTCTGCCTGGCTTGCTGTGTTCTTCAAGCCTCCTGCCTGTCTGCTGTGGTCTCCAGCATTTGCTGTTTTCAGTCCATGTAAATGTTGTCTTGTTGGAGTAAGAGATGCCTTTGGTTTGTTTGAATAAATTCAAACTCCAATGTTTGTTAGTTTCCTTGACAGGCGACTGTACAGAACTGAACTGCATTTGTGGCTATGTATATATATATATGTTTTTAAAATTTAAAATAAAAAGTCTTTTATATCCACTTTAACAGTAGAGTACTCCAATGCAGTGCCAAGCTCTGCTTTAATCAGATTTGTGTTTAATTGGCTGCCAAACCAGTTACTTAAATCTGCTCACCAATTACTTTTCAAGAAAGAATTATTTGTCAAGCTGCTATCTTGAAATCTGAAGCCTCAAGAGCAAGTTTCTTTTATAAACAAGCACAGAAAACATTGGAGAAAATCAGCAGGCCTGGCAGCATTTGGGGGGACAGAGGGAAAGAGTTAATATTCAAGTCCAGTATGACTTTTCTTCAGAACTGAAAGGTGGTGGAACACATTTTTAAAAGCTTCTTTTAACATAGGCAGGGTGATGGGAAAGTGAAGGCAAGATGTGGTGCAGAGGTTTAG
Organism: Chiloscyllium punctatum; assembly: GCF_047496795.1. NCBI lineage: Eukaryota > Metazoa > Chordata > Chondrichthyes > Orectolobiformes > Hemiscylliidae > Chiloscyllium > Chiloscyllium punctatum. The sequence continues at coordinate 12,641,025 of NC_092780.1, read as the reverse complement.
TGCAAAAGACAAAAGGGGTCGTTAATGGTGCTGAAAAAGAAAGAGGTGTAGAATGGCTGCAAATTAAGGCGTGAAAGGGAGAGAAAGACAAAAACAGCACAAGGAGAACAAACATCATGTGGTCAGGTTGTGAAGTTTTAGGATTCCATCTTGAGACCTAGAGGCTGTCAAGTGCCTTTTTAAAAATACTTGTTGAAAGGAAACTTACTGGCTAGGCCATCTTTTATTGCTTCCCCCTAACTGCCCAGAGAAAGTGCCTTATTGAACCAATGCAGTCCATGGGGTGAACTGTACTCACAATGCTGTTAAGGATGGAGTTCCGGGGTTTTGATCGAGTGACAGTTAAGGAAGAGTGTCAGTGGCTTCGAGGGCAACTTGCAGGTGATGATGTTTCCTTGTTTTCACTGTGCATGTCCTTCTTGGTGGGAAAGGTTGTGTGTCTGTAAGATGCTGCCAAGCGAGTATTAGTGAGTTGCTGCAGTACGTCTTGTATCTGGTACACACTGCTGCCTCTGTGCATCGATGGTGGAGGGAGTTAATGTGGAAGATGGTGGGTAGGGTGCCAAACAAGCATGTTTATTTGTTCTGGATTGGATCAACCTTCAAAAGTAGCTTCATGGATAAGACAAGGAACTACTGTACGAGTGACTTTTCTGAATGTTTTTTGTTCTGGAAAATTCATGAATTTTCTACTTTTTGCATAAAATAACATGTGGAGCATTTCAAAGTCATTTAGGATTTGTGTAAGAAACTAAAATGGCATCAATACAGCTCTAATCTCTTATAGAAAGCCCCTAGTTTACCAATCGACATGTTATTTCCCCACATCAGCCATTATTAAGCAAAGCTATTGGTTTAATACAAGTTTATGTCAGGGTTTTATGCTGGAGGCCCAGAAGTATAAAATTATTGTGGCTTTAAAGAGAAATGTTTATGATATTATCAACAACAATTGGAAGAGTGGTAGCATAGCAACAGAGAGTGACATTGCCAACTTAGCAACCACATCCTCTTCACATCAGTCTGTGCCCCATATTCTGATCTTCTATCTTCTCCACCATGAGAATCACCTGCTTCTGTCTCTGAACTGCACTGCTCTTTGTCCTAACTGACTTAGTCTACTGCTGAAATACACATCTATGCACTTACGACCTCTAGACTCTAGTTTGAGTGCCCTTCTGGCTTATCTAGCATCTTGCACTTTCCGTAAACTTATGCTCGTTCAGTTTATATTTATTTATTCATTCAGAGCATGTGGGGCCATTTGCTGGGCCACCATTTATTGCCCTCTCCCTAATTACCCTTAAGAAGGTGTTGGTGAGTTGCCTTCTTGAATTATTGCAGTCCATTCAGTAGAGGGACACCGATAATACTGTTAGGAAGAGAGTTCCAATGCCATTGAAAATCAAATCTCTATGATTAAACACTTGATTCCCTGTCCCAACGTTCTCTCATTGAGCTGTGCATTAACTTTAGTTTGGTAACACTGTTGTGGAATACCTTGAGATGCTGCTGTTCAAGATGCTGGCAGCAGAGTCGACAGCATCTGATCTCTTGCACTCAGGTCTTGTCCATTCTGTCTGCTTTTTCTTTTATTCTTCTTTTCTGTTTTTTTTTCTTTTTGTTAGGTTTTGGTTTGTTTTTGTTTGTTCCTTACCTTCTGGAGAGAGCTCAGTGATGGAGGCAGAGGCAGAGGTAGCGACAACATTGGAGTCTGGAGCAAGGCAGCGGATGGGGGTGGCAGGACTTTGATGGTTGGTGAGCCCTGATGGTGGTTGGCAGTGAGGGACTGAGCCTTCGTGGGGAAAGCCCAGGGTGGAGCAATTGCAGGCCTATGGCTATAGAAGAACTGTAATGTTCAGCTTTATTTTTCTATTTGTACCTGAGAATTTGTACCTTAGTACATATGATAACACCAGGAATGGCGACTTTGTACATTTTTCACTGTACTCCTGAACTTGAGTACATGTGACAATACGCGTAATTCTAATTCCAATCTTACTATATCCCCTCTCCCCTCCTCCCACCTCATCCCATATCCAACCCTCCAACTCAGCACCACCCTCTTGACCCGTCTCACCTGTCCATCTTCCTTCCCACCTATCAGTTCCACCCTTCCCACCAACCTATCACAATCACTCCCCACCTTCATCTACATATCAGCTTCCCTGCTGCCTTCCCACCACCCCCACATTCCTGATAAAGGGCTTATGCCTGAAATGTTGACTTTCCTGTTCCTCGGATGCTGCCTGACCTGCTGTGCTTTTCCAGCGCCACACTTATTGACTCTGACTCTCCAGCATCTGCAGTCCTCACTTTCTCCTAATGTTATTATATTTAAAGGCTGTATATATTTGCATGTTGTTGAAGTTGTTCTGTGAAACTTGGGATATTTTAGCATCATATCAGAATGTCCTTAAATTCCATATGCTACAGACAAAATAAGGGGGTAGGAAGAGCACAAAATCTCACTCAATCAGCATCAGGCAGCTACGTAGGCAGTGAAAGGAAAATCTTAGGCATGTGAGAAAATAAATTTCACCAAGGCGTGTTATTCTGAATGTTTGACTGAGTTTCAAATGCTACAATCATCCCAGCAAATGTTTCTGATTCATAGTTTGCTCAATTGTTTAATGGTTTGCCTATTCATTACGTTGGGACTGAAAAGTTTAAAACAAAATATATGAGATTAATTGTTTGAGAAGATGTAACAGATTTGAATAGGTCTTTATGAAAATTAAGTTCAAAATTAAATGTGTAGAATTGAGATCTGTATTAGATTGTTATCAGTCAATTGTTTTTTTATCTCCACACGGTTCCTGAGGTATGCCCATAGTTGATACTGGGGAACTCATTATAGAGGTATCATGAAGGATATGAGAGGCCATTGGGATTGCTGGAGGACATGGGTTGGCATGCTAGCCACTGGGGGCCACGGGGAGTGGGTGAAGGGGGGAGACGGGGTGAGAGTTGGAGAGCTTAACAGTTTCTAAAACTACAGACAATTGAGATGGACATTCTAATCAATCTGCCTCAGCACTGGTTCACCTGATGTGGGTGCCTGAGCTTTGATTTAGAAGTCAATGGGCCTGAATCCATCCACCGTTGTCCCTACATTTCAAAATCCACATGATTCAGGCTAGTTTCTCACCAAGGCAGGCTGGGTAAGCCAGGAGATTTCCCGATGACAGCTGTCCATCTCAGCCATCAGAATCCAATCCTGTGTGTTTATCGAGAATGGTACCTGAGTACAGAGTACCTTAGTACATAAGATGTACTAAGCAAAGAAAACTCGGTTCTTTTTTAGGGCCGGGGGAATTGTTTGAAACGTTAGTGACAAAGAGCTATAGGAATTATTTATGATTTTCCATTCTCCCACATTAGTTTGTGTGAGTGGGAATCTACTGATCAGAAACCCAGGATACACCAGCTTTTATAGGAATCATGTGTAATGAACCACAAATACACATTTTAGGTAGGCAACACTGGTCCCAGAGTCCTTCACCTGCCCACGTAGTCACTTGGAAATTTGTTGAGTCTTTAGACACCTTCCTTTCACTAGACGCTGACCCATGAGATAAGGTGAATAGCAAGGGTCTTTTTCCTAGGATGGGGAAGTTCAAAATTTAGAGGGCATATTTTTAAGGTGAGAGGAGAAAGATTTAAAAAGCACACAAGGGACAACATTTTTTATACAGAGCGGTTCGTGTGTGTGGAATGAACTGCCAGAGGAAGTGGTGGTTGCAGGTACAGTTACAACATTTAAAAGTGCATTAATAGAAAAGGTTTGGAGGGATATGAGCCAAACACAGGCAAAGTGGGCCTAGTTTAGTTTGGCATGTACTAATTGGTTGGCGTGTACTAATTAGACTGAAGGGTCTGTTTCCGAATGACTCTATCCTTCCGAGTGGACTGCAATAAAAAAGCTGATATGTTACTTGTTCTTGTATCTTCTGTGGGAAAAGTTGGACATGTCTGGTATAGTCCTGGGATTCCTCGACTCCTGGTCCTGTTCAGCCAGGTTAGGGCACAAAGCTAAGATGGTGGAGTAGCAGCCAAAGTGGAACATGCTCCCAGGCTGTCTGCATTAATGCTGGCAGCACCAGTGATGGAGATGCAAAGGAGGAAAGATATCAAACTCCGTTGGGGGTCAAGAAAGCTTCAAGGAAGAGCATAGGGATGTAGGAGCAAGTGTAGGTCATTCAGCCCCTCAAACTAGCCCTGCTATTCTAGATCATGGCTGATCTTCAACCCCAAGGCCTTTTTCTTTGCTTTCCTGATATCACCTGATATCATCAGTATCTAGAAACCTGTTGATCTCCATTTCTCGAGCTTTGTCAATGTCTGAACTTCCTCAACCACTTGGGCTAGAGATTTCTGAAGATTCATCACCCTCTGAGTGAAGAAATTTCTCCTCAGCTCAGTCATAAATCATTTGTCCCTTATTCGGAGATTGGTCCAATATGCACTCATGTATACACAGTCACAGTCACAGACACACCCACATACAGAGAGGCGCAAACATACACACACACACACACACACACACACACACACACACACACACACACACACACACACACACATAGATGTGCAGAGATACACACACATACAGAGGCACACGTACAAATGTACAGACTCATACGCCCTCTCCATCTCGCTCCTTCCCTCAGCCAAGAGAAACATCCTTTCAACATTTCAACCTTGAGCGACTGTGAGATGTCTGCGTGAGTTTCCTCCGGGTGCTCTGGTTTCCTCCCACAGTCCAAACATGTGCAGGTTAGGTGAATTAGCCATGCTAAATTGTCCATAGTGTTCAGGGATGTATAGGTTAGGTGTATTAGTCAGGAAAAATGGAGGGTCTGGGTGGAAAACCCTTTGGAGGGTCGGTGTGGACTTGTTGGGCCAAACGGCCAGTTTCCACATTGTAGGATTTCTATGATTCTATGAACATCTATCTGGTCTGTCCTTTTAAGATGTTTGTAAGTAAGGCAATGGGTTGGAGTGGGTAGTCACACAGATCAGTTCCAGGGTCTGGCTCTGAAGGCCTAACTGATGTGCCAGAAAGTTCTGCAATTTTAATTGGATCATCTGGTCATATGATAGCCACCCATCACACAACCCAACCTCCCTCACTGCTCAGTGCAACACACTCCTAGCAGCACTCAGGAACCCTCCCCCCACCTCCAGCATTCAAAAAGCCCACCTCATCCTCACATACTTGTGAGCCACACAAAGACCTATCGCTGCTTTCACATACCTGCAGCTATTTAGCTCCGGCAAGCACATCCTGACAGACTGGCATTTTTTCCTCTCCCATTAAAGATCAAGGTGGTCATAGCAGGGCACAAGCACATTTGTATTACTTTAGCACTCTGGACGGTGAAGTAGTAAAGAGGACTTGGATGAGTGGTAGTCATGATCAAGTGGATTGGGATGAATGTGTTCAGTGAGGGGGCAAGCCTGCCACACAACCTCTTGTGATGGAGATTGCAGGAGCCTGGCACAGGGCATTATGCAATGTTTGGAACCCATTGATCCCAGCATTCCAGTATGGATGGCTCCTGCATCATCTGGTGACTGACTTTATAGATTCCATTGCAACACAAGTCAAAGAGCCCTCAACGTCTAAGTGTTGTAGTAAGAGGTCAGACGGAGTGTTTATAATGAGGTCAGCTTGGTGGACTTCATAGAATCTGAGTTCCCTGATTGAGTCTGTTAATCAGATCCAGTCAGGGAGCCCTGGCTGACAGAGAAGAACAGGAGTGTCAGACATCCTGTTCACTCTGAGAACTGGCTCTGAGGGAGCTGGATCTGTGCCAAAGACTCTCCGTGTGTAAATAAAAGGGACTTGGTGATGGGAACACCAGCCTCTGTCGAGTTATTTCAGTCAAGACCTATTTTGTTGCTCTTCAGGCTCATACTGCTGCCAGGTTGGCTATGCCCATCAGTGTTAAGGGGAGTGAAGGCTCTCACTTGAGAAAACTATCTGCTGACTGATCATGAGGATTGCTGAGGTCGTCCCATGGCAGTGGTGCTAATGCCATGGGGAATGAACCTGTCATTCTTTCTCATGGTCAAATATTCAAAATGTCAAGGTATATGGAGAGGCTGAATAGGCTGGGGCTGTTTACCCGGGAGCACCAGAGGCCGAGGGGGTGACCTTGTAGAAGTTTATAAAATCATGAGGGGCATGGATAAGGTAAATAGACAAGGTCTTTTTGCTAAGAATAAGGGAGTCCAGAACTAAAGGGCATAGGTTTAGGGTGAGAGGGGAAAAATTTAAAAGGGACCTAAGGGGCAACTTTTTCACGCAGAGTGTGGTGCGTGTATGAGCTGCCAGCGGAAGTGGTAGACGCTGGTACAATTACAACATTCAAAAGGCTTCTTGATTGGCATATGAATAGGAATGGTTTTGAGGGATATAGGCCAAGTGCTGGCAAATGGGGCTAGATTAACTTAGGATATCTGGTAGGTATGGACGAGTTGGACCGAAAGGTCAGTTTTTGTACTATGTCTATGACTTTATGACTCTCAGAGAGATGCTCCCTAAAGGTACCAAGTAGTTAAGATCTCCTAATGAGAAGTCTTCTTCCTGCCCCACCTCTTCACTGTTCCTCTTCCCTGCTCGCTCTGCTTCATTTCTTGAGTGGGACTGCAATATAATCCTTTATTGCTGAGGGAACTTCCTTCCCTGATGGTTGTGAGGGTGAAGAGCATCAGGTTCTTCGAAGTAACGATAACTGATAACCTGTCCTTGACTTCTCACGTAGATGTAATGGTCAAGAAAGTACAACAATGCCTCTTCTTCCTCCAATGGCTGAGGAAACTTGGCACATCAATAAGCACCCTCACCAGATGCATCATTGAGAGCATACTATTGAGTTCCATAATGGCCTGGTATGGCAACTGCTCTGCCCAGGACTGTAAGAAACTACAGAAAGTGGTGTGCACTGCCTAGACCATCACGGAAGCCAACATTCCATCCATGGACTTCATTTACACAGCTTGTTGTGGCAGAAAGGCTGCCAACATCATCAAAGACCCCCATCGCACCCCGTTAATGCTCTGCTATAACTTCTTCCAACAGGCAGAAGATACAGAAGCCTGAACACATACACCAGCAGATTCAGGAACAGCTTCTTCCTGGCTGTTATTAGATTGCTGAATGGACTCTCCAGCCTCGAATAATGCTGACTTTGCTAACGTTTCTCTCGCCTCGTGCATGCCCTCTGTAATGTAACCTGTATGCCTCTGTCTAAGCCTTTTTGATTTGTACTGGCTTACTTACTATGGTCTGCCTGTACTTCTCGTCAACAAAGCTTATCACTATACTTCACTGTACACATGTTAAATAAATATTGTTTTTAAAAAAAAATCAATGACCAACTCCCTTATCTCCTTGTACAAACAAACAAATTAGAAGCAAGACTAGGCTACCCAATTCTTCGAACCTGTTCCACCAATCACTGGGATCCATTTTTAACCTCATTCCATATTCTTGTCTACCCCTTTGCCTCTCAGGGGTCTATCTATCTCTGCCTTGAAAATATCCAAAGATGTGTCCTCTATTGCCTATTGATGCAGAGAGTTCCAAAGATTCATTGCTCTCTGAGAGAAAAAGAAACTGTGTCTCTGTCTTAAATGCGTGACTTTTAATTTTTAATCAGTGATCTCAAGATCTAGAATCCAGATCAAGTACACTCTAAAATCGAACAAGTTTACAAAACTCCTCCCATAAGGCAACTAACTCCATGCCAGCAAAAGTAAATCAAGTTCACCTTCCTTGGAAGTTGTGTGCTTAACCCTTTAATTAACAGTAGGTATTCCTTGTGCACAGCTGGGAGGGGTTGGGAGATGATATTAACTGGACCGGGATGGTTCAAGATGGCAGCATTAGAGACTGTTAGATATCACAATCCCATCTAATCCAAATATGTCCAACGTAAACAGGGTAAGTCTGCGGTATAGCCAGTCAGAGCTGTCACAGGCTGCTTCATTAGAGGATAAAAACCATCCGCTTGTCAGTTTTGAGCTCATAGTTTCCATGGCAATGGATAAGAGGCATTCAGAAGCCCAATTTTGCAGCCTTTGTGCCCAGATGTCCTGTGTATTTGTTACATGCTTTTCTCAGTGATTGCTACCTTTAGGTATATCTCATATAGGTCATGGTTCAAATGTTACTGAGTTACTTCATAGTGCACTTGTTGCTGAAGCCTTATCTCAGATCAGACTGTCCACTGATTCTTTAGCAATCAAAGATTTTGCCCCTGCCTGTGGCTCACAGAATGTCTGCTGGTGCTCCCTTGTATTTGTGTTTCTCAGTGCACTGTTAATGTGGTTTAGCCTCTTTGTTGTTGAGGATGTTTGAAGTAGATTCCTTCTTCAGAATACAAATTGCCAGAGCTGATTTGCAAAGGGGAGCAGCAAAGGTTTTAGACATGCGATTAGAGAGGCAGGTACAACCAAGTGAGTCTCCTAACAAAAACACTGAATCTGTCAGCCAGCAGGAAAGCAGGAGGCAATGCAGATAAATTCAGTTACATTCAACAACTGAAAACCACCAGGATTAAACGGTGTTGAATGGAGGTTCCAAGTCATACCTAACATTGTGTCAGGATAATTTATTATTTCTAAAATTGCACAAAGCTTGTTCATGCTACTATGAAAGCTGGTTGTGGTTTTATTAATAATCCATCTTCCATTCCAAGCTTAGAAAATGGAAAATAATTTTGAAAACAGACAGTTAGTGGACAGAAGGTTAATAGAAGGGCTGTGGCAAATATTTTAATCCTTTGTACAACTGTTACCCCTATTGTCAAAAATAGTGAAGTGATGGAATTTTGTTCATTTGTTAAAGAAAGGAAGAAGAAAGGAAATCTATTTCTGAAGACATTGCTTAAATGTGTACTACAGCCTTAAAGTACTTTTGATCTGTAAGGTATGAAGCACACAAGTGATTTCCACACAGCCAGCATCCACAAACAGCAATCTGCTGTGTTCACTAGGAACTAACAATGCACCATTTCTGAAAATAGGAATAAAAGACAACATCAACATCAAAGCTCCATATGGTGCATTAGTGAATGGGTCTCATCAATGTTGTCCATTTTAGAAACAGGATGCAATAATATAGAAAATGTGTACACCCGAAATAGCTGCTGGGAGTACCCAATTATGTGTACCTATTTGCTGATGAATATTGGCTGCTGGAGGTATTATTGAGATCAGCCAAGCTAATTTTTGTATTTTATAGCTACTTGGCAATTCTAGGACTCCATTCATGGCCTCAAAATAGGTCGAAGCACTCTGTAGCTAATTTAGTCCTTTTAAGGCATATTCAGTGTTGTAATATAAGGAGCATGGCAGCTCATTTAAACATATATATTAATCTACATACACTGAGCATAGGAACAGTTAATAGCCATTCAGCCTGATTGTGGTTGATCATGATTTGGAGATGCCGGTGTTGGACTGGGGTGTATAAAGTTAAAAATCACACAACACCAGGTTATAGTCCAACAGGTTTAATTGGAAGCACACTAGCTTTCGGCGCGACGCTCCTTCATCAGGTGATTGTGCCTGATGAAGGACCATCGCTCCTAAAGCTAGTATGCTTCCAATTAAACCTGTTGGACTATAACCTGGTGTTGTGTGATTTTTAACATGGTTGATCATGTAATTCTCAGTACCAGGAGAACTCTGGATCCACCTGAGGACAGACAGGAAATATCTAATTTTAAAGGTGACTCCATTGACAGTGTAGTACTGCAATAGGAGTATCTGTCTAGGTTTTAGTGTTTAAGAGTTTAGAGTGGGATTCTAAGCCCATGTCATTTTGACTCAGAGAGCTACAACTGAGCTACAACTGAGATCAGCAATAGACAAATGGTGTTGTATCCCTTCAATTCTCAAGCCATTCCCCTCTCCACATCTCTGCAACCCAGTTCCATATCAACTAGATTAGAATAATTAGATTAAATTAGTGTGGAAACAAGCCATTCAGCCCAACAAGTCCACACCGACCCGCCAAAGCGCAACCCACCCAGACCCATTCCCCTACATTTACCCCTTCACCTAACACTACAGGCAATTTAGCATGGCCAATTCACCTAACCTGCACATTTTTGGACTGTGGGAGGAAATCAGAGCACCCAGAGGAAACCCACACAGATACAGGGAGAATGTGCAAACTCCACACAGGCAGTCGCCTGAGGCAGGAATTGAACCCAGGTCTCTGGTGCTGTGAGGCAGCACTGCTAACCACTGTGCCACTGTGCCACCCAACCTGTGTCAAAAATGCTACAATAAAATAAAACAAAGAAGGGTAAATGCTGGAAATCTTCACCCAAAAAGAAATAGCTGAGAAACTCAATGGGTTTGGCAGAATCTGTGGAGAGAAAGCAGAGTTACCATTTTGAGTATGGTGACCCATCAGATATTCTGGAGAAAAGGCCATTGGACCCAAAATGTTAATTCTGCGCTCTAGCTCCACAGTTGCTGCTAGACCTGCTGAGTTTCTCTGGAAATTTTTGTTTTTGTTTCAGAAATTTTAGAGTTTGTATTGTTACCATTTGTCTTCCAGGCTCCTGTAAAAGAAGGTACGTATGATAAACGTTAGAACCAGCTGATGTTTTGATTGAAATTTGATTGGGTGATTCCAGTCACACTGAGAGCAGCGAAGTTAAGTGGTTTACAATCCTAATTGTTCTGCCCATGGGAAGTTAATGTGTTTTTAATTTCAGATTGGAACAGCTGTTCAGCCTTCAGTACCACAATTTTCTAAATAAATTACATTTTATTTATTTGCCTGTCTGCTCTGTGCATTTGCTATTGGTTTAATCTATATATGGCTTTGTAATGCATTTGATTCTTTTCCTTGACTGAATCAAGTGTATCATGTCTAGCAAAATAGTTTTTGTGGACTGCAAGTAAATGAAGATTATCCAGGATGCAATACAGATTAAAGATTAACCTCCCAGACACTGCTGACCTAGGAAATTTGTTAACTCTTAGCCTAATAAATTTCTTTACTCACTTTTTATGCATATTAATTAATTAATTAATTTTGCATATTGCTAGAACTTTGGTTCCTTACTAATACTGTAATGTTTGTATGTAAAGGCAGAACATTTTTCTATAATGTCTCTGCCATTTCCATATACCCCATTGTAATTATTCCTGTCTCTGCCTCTAAGGAGGAGCCCATGTTTAATTTTGCTGATCTACTTTTTACATACCTATCAAAATGTTGACAGTCTGTTTTTGTATTTCTTGCTGGTCCATCTTCATGTGCTGTTTTTCTTTATGAATTTCTGTATCAATTATTTATTTTAAAAACCTCGCAGCCCCCAGGCTTACTATTCTCTTTAGCTACAACTCCCATTAATACATAATGCCTTTGATTTATCTTGTTAGTCACAGTTGAGCCACTTTTCCCATTAGGTTTTTATTCCTAATGGAATGTTGCAAATGCTTGGGGCATGGCTGGTAGGCCAGCATTTATTTCCCATCCCGAATTGCCCAGAGGGCAGTTAAAAGTCAATCACATTGCTGTGGGTCTGGAGTCACATATAGGCCAGACCAGGTGAGGACAGCAGTTTCCCTCCCTAACAGACATTAGTATACCAAATGGGTTCTTCCAACAATGGATTCATGGTCATCATTAGACTCTTAATTCTAGATTTACATTGAACTCAAATTCCACCAACTGCTGTGCCAGGAGTTGTACCTGGGTCCTGCGAACATAACCCGAGTTTCCAGATTAACAGTCCAGCGATAATATCACGAGGCCATTGTCTCTCCAAATTCTGAGTTAATTAGTTAAATGTTGCCAGCGCATCTCTACAGTGATATCATTTACTCCAGGCCTTGTACCTCCAACATTTGCTTGATTCCAATTTAAAACCCGAGATCTGTACCTAACAAAATTAGGTTCAAACTTACAATGGAATGTGTTTGTATTATGATCATTCTTCCTTAGGTTCTCTTCTACTACAATATTAGTCATTGAGCCTTGCCTATTGCACAATATTTAATCTAGAGTCATTTACTGACCTATTACACCGCTGACTATGAATTTCCTTTCCACATGTTACTGTAAATTGGATGTCTCCAGTCTAAATGAAGATAGTAGTCCCCAATAGTTACTACATTACCCTGTTGTATTCATGTCTTATTTCCTGAATTATACTCTGCCTAATACTATTGTTTGAGTCCTATAATCTTCTTCCAAAAGTGGTCTTTGCTTCTTGATGTGTAATGCCCTTTTATCTTTGCTAACCTTTCTGTCCCTTTCTGGCTAGGTACTTTGTTGCACAGCCTTGGTATTTTCTTACTGCATTTGAACCTTCACCCTCAAGCCCCCAAAACACCCTCTTCGTTAGTTGAAAGCCAGAATGATTAGTTACTCAATTCACCAGGACACTAACTACTCACCAACATTAATTATATAAACGAGTCAACAAGAAAAAAGAAATGCAGTGAGCATTCGGGATTTTGTGGAGCCAAGGTACTGCCACTATCTCTGGAATAGAAGGTCTGTGTTCAAGACAGAGTTGCATGACAGATCTGAACAGTCGGTTTAATTTATTTTAATACTTTGAGCTTTCAGTCAGTGAACTAACATGTGTCTGGTCAGGCCTTTTCCCAATATCAAAACAATCAGCTGGATAGAAACCAAATAAGTCACGAAGAGCCAATTCTGGTGGACGTGTGACTGGCCTGCTCCAATCTAAGATTTAATCTGCCTTAATTTAGATGGTCTTAAACTATGGTACCAGCTCCTCATGCTGAAAGATTCCTTGCATACAATAAGATTCAATTTCCCCTAATGTTGCAAAACCACTTCGTTTGGGCTACAAGCCCTTTAAAGCTATTTTGTTGTTCCACAAAGTTAATTATGTTAACACCGACAGTGATGGCAGGAGTGGTTTCTCACTTAACGGGCAAGGTTATGGACGAGAAAATAATGTGAGCACAGTGTGGGATGACAAACATAAAAAACAAACCATTCTTTTGTGAAAATCTGTGCCAATTGTCAGCACCTATTAATTGTGGCTAAGGTAAAGCATTTAAGGGGTGTCTGAAGCAGGCATTCAGCAATAGCAACCAACATTAGCTGTCAGTAAAATCACCAAGCCATGATCAATGGGACATTAGAAGGCAGATGGAGGGATTTACTATTTTCTGGTGTGGCCATGGCTAGATTATTTTCTTGTGCCAACGGGATGAGTGTTTTGTTATTTGCGGATTGACAAAACAAGCTGATTTTGTAGAGCAGTTTGTTTTTTGCAGCTGCCAGTTAATGGAGAGGGCAGTTCTGTGAATAAATGGTTTGACTGTAATGCACCATCTTCTGTACAATTGCTGGGGATTGCGTCAATGCAGTAATGGACCAATTTATAAAAAGTACACATTTGACTGGTGCCTCAAGGACACAGTGCGCAGTAGAAAGATCTCTTAAGTGGTACATTTTAATAGCATAAACCAGGAAGCACTACAGAAATTTTTCCTTTGCATTTTACTATTAGAACATTCATACTCATAGAAATAATGGTTCCTGGGGTGAGGGGGAGATGGCAAGGATGACGCTGATTGTTATGATCCCAACTGCTTTATTACCGGACATGTCAGATCCCAGACTGAAATCTAGCTTGATGTTTTGATCTATTAAAAATAATTGTCTTCTATTGAAACATAAGCACACCAGGCTGCAGATTCAGTTTTAACAATAAAACAGAAAGGTGTTGTGCAAAGGGAAAAAAAACCAAATCAAGGTAATTAAATATAACACAGTTTGTAAGATTTCAAAACACACAACAATTTATAATCCCATCTACTCCCTGACTTTACATTATGCCACAGTTACACAAAAATAGAGAGGGACTTCCTTCCTTCTCAAATCTGTTTGACTAAATTGCTTTGTCTCAGTTCTAGTCCGATACACTATCAGGCCTTTCCCTTTAATTATTCATAACCTGGGATCTTAGACATTCCCAGCTTTGATTGACCAGTACAAATTTTGAACCAAACATTTCTGATTTGAAAGTTTCACAAGCTTATTCATTAAGGTAACTTATTTCCTTAACTTCTCTGAGCAATCTCCTTTTATTCTGAGAGAAACTATAGTTGCATCGGAGTTTAGTCCACTCCCCATCGGACTGCCTCAAATCTTGATAATCCCTGAGTATTTCTAAGTTAAGACTGATCCTTGACATTCTAAACCCAGAAGCAAGTCAATATATTTCAATGTGTTCTCTCTCCTGTTGTAACCTCCCACAATATAAACAAATTTCCATTAACACTCCGGGAGGCCTTACAAACCTGCTAACAGATACATGTTGGTTTATAGTTATGGTTCTGTAAAGATTGATCTAGTTATTCTGCAAATCTCTGCACAAAAAAATATCAAAACCAATATGTTACTACTTCAAAATTCATACTCTTTAAAAAAATATATAAATAAATCACACATCTTTCATCACACCAACACACTAAGAATGTATCCATAGTATGTGAAATTACATTCCTTTTTTAAAGTTTTTTTGCTCGATTAATCTATTAAGTTTTGGGGATGTGGGAGATAACAGGGAAGTTTTGTATGTTTCTTCGGGTAGTTAGATGTGTAGGGTCGAGTACATTATGAATTATGGAGAATTCACTAAAAAGCAAATGGTCTAAATGCACAAAAGGTTCCTTATCTGAGCAAATCTGACCATTTTTTCACTGAACGCCATCTTCACCTTCTCAACATATCCCCCAACTCCTTCTCATTTTGGAAGTACACCTATTGTTTCTTGAATCCATTTATGTGCTTCTCTTCAGTGACCATTTTTGGAAAATTGGTAAATTTGTAAGCCTTTCTATTTCAAGGATACAATAGTTCTACCCTTTTAATTCCTAATTTTTAAACTTGCTTCTCTGGGTAAATTGATCTGAGATCAATAGTTTTTGTTAGCTCATGATACCAAGGGATAGGAAGCAACGAATGTTTAAATGATGTGTTAGGTACACATCGGTAATGATCTAATTGATGGTAGAACATCTAGAGGAGCTAAATGTTCTGTTCCTGAACACCTCTGGCTATCCACTTCTTTGCAATAGAAAATGATTTGTCTACATCAAATCTTGTTGATGAACCAAGTGGCACTATCTGATTCAATGTTTACTTATAGTCTTATCAGAAATCAAGCTGTGTTTAGGTCAATTTGAAGCTGTTTGTTTTCGAAGTATCTTCAATATCAATCTCAGGTTGTGGTGGTTGAAGAATTAGAAAAAAAAACTTGTGATTTTCTTCATGTCCCTCAGAAACATCTCAAACCATGTCATGCCCAATAAATTATTTTGAATTATTGTGACTAGTGGGCAGCAGGATGGATCACTGGTTAGCACTGCTGCCTCACAACACCAAGTACCTGAACTCAATTCTTGCCTCAGGTAACTGTCTGTGTGGAGTTTGCACGTCCTCTTTGTGTTTGTCAGGATTTGCTCCGGTTTCCTCCCACAGTCCAAAGATATGCAGGTTAGGTAGATTGGCCATGCTAAATTGCCCATTGTGCCATGGGAAATGCAGGGATAGAGTGAAGGTTGGTGTCTGAGTGAGATGCTCTTTGGAGGGTTGGTGTGGACTTGATGGGCAAATGCCCTGCTTCCACAGGGATTCCATTGTCCAGGCAAATGTGACTGCCATTTTATACATAGCAATATGAAGGCAAAGTGCTGCAGATGCTGGAAATATTCAGGAGATCTGGCAGCATCTGTAGAGAAACCGAAAAAAAAGTTTAATATTTCAGGTGAAGGACCTAAATGGCTCTGTTTTTCTCTCTATAGCTGTGCCAGATCGACTGAATGCTTCCAGCTTTTCTTGTTTCTTTTTAAAACAAACTACCTTTCTTTTTATCAGTTTAGTAGTGGTCAAATGTAGGCCAGGACACCTTGCTCTTCTTGAAATAGGGTGCAGAGATCTTTAATATCCACACGCAGACAACATCAAACAAAAACAAAGCATTCTCTCAGTATGGCACCAGAATGGATGATGATACAATGGCTTTAAGAGGTGTACTTTGTCCTGTTTCCTAAATGAAGAGAAGTTGAGACAGAGGGGTGAGTGGTCTGTTCCTAGCTAATAAAGTAAACAGTTTGCGTAGCTTTGGGTTTTTTTAAAAGTTGGAACAATAGATGCAGCCTGAATGGGGGTGGTCACGCTCCCATAGAACCAGGATTTTAGTTTAACTTTCAGCAGCTGTTGGGGTTTGGAAGCTGATATACATCTCTCCCTGCCATTGCAAAACACTTGAAATCTTTCGCTCTCTCAGAATTTTCTCTTGATGTACTTTCTTCCTGGACTGTAAAAACATTGCATGTGAGGCAATCAATTTTACTGAATTTGCCTCTGTTATTATCTTGGAACAGCTAATCCAGCAGGAGTGAAAATATACATTATGTTGTTAAATATTTCAATAGAGTTATGGTCAAACTATTTTGAAAATAAATCTTATTTTGTCTGTATTTTAACTATTGTGTAAGAATAAACTGTGTTTTGCTTCAAGCCTGGTAGTCTGACCAATCGAATTGCAGCTGGAACACACTGGCTTTAAAAATAGGAAAAAGTTGGAGTCAAGTTTATCTTCCTAATGTATTTTATGGGGGTTTGGTCTAGTCCATAACAAACGCCAAACTACGAGTGCACGACAAGAACAGTTTCAACCACTAGATTGCAGCTTTTGACAATACCATGATGGTACCAGTACCTTCAGGGGTGATGGTGGCATCATAGTAATGCCACAGAGGCAGACATCATTTCAAATCCCACTGTTGCAGTTGGTAGAATTTAGAATTTATTAATAAAATCCAGAATGTAAAACTAATCTTAAGTGGTGATCATGTTAACTCACCAATTGTTGTAAAATCTTACCTGGTTCTCTGTTGACATTGAGGGAAGGAAATCTGCTGCAGTGTTTTGTAGAGCAATAAGATGGTTCTATTTTCTGGGTCTGTAGGTTGGAAGGAGCAAAATGGTCCTTAGTAGAGTGATATGCTCTTCTTGTTGGATGTGGGAGTTTTGAGAGAGTTTATGGGTTAGTGAGGATTATATCTGCGATAAATGTCATTGGTTGTGAATCCTGTCAGATCAAATGGAGCAGTTGGAGCGACAGTTAGAGGCAATGAGGAATTTACAAGAGCTAGGGGGTGTGATGGATGGCAGTTATAGGAAGGGAGAAAAGCCGCAGATACAGTCAGGTAGATGGGTTAACTCCAGGAAAGGTAGGAGAGGTAGGCAGGTAGTACAGGAGTCTTCTGTGGCTATCCCCACTTCAAACAAGTATGCTGTTTTGGAAAATATAGGAGGTGATGGGCTTTCAGGGGAATACCAGAATAGCCATGTTTCTGGTATCAAGACAGGCTCTAATGTAGTATGGGTATGTCTGGTTCCAAGGGATCGATTATGATAGGGAACTCTCTAGACCAAGGCATAGACAGACATTTCTGCAGCCATCAGCGAAAAATTAGAATAGTGCATTGCCTCCACAGTACTAGGATCAAGGATGTCTCAGAGACGGTGCAAAATGATCTCAAAGGGGAGAGGGACCAGCAGGAGATTATTGTACACATTGGTACCAACAACATAGGAAGGGAAAAGGATGAAATTCTGAAGGGAGAATATAGAAAGTTAGGCAGGAATTTAAAAAGAAGGTCCTTAGAGTAGTAATATCTGGATTACTCCTTGTGCTGCAAGCTAGTGAGGGTAGGAATAGGAGGATAGAGCAGATGAAGGTGTGGCTGAGGAGCTGGTATCTGGGAGAAGGATTCACATGTTTGGATCATTGGAATCTCTTCTAAAGTAGAAGTGACCTGTACAAGAAGGATGAATTGCACCTGAATTGGAAGGGGACTATTATACTGGCAGGGAGATTTGCTAGAGCTGCTCAGGAGGATTTAAACCAGGATGGTGTTGGTGGTGGTGGTGTGGGATCCAGGGGATAGTGAGGAAAGAGATCAATCTGAGATACAGAAGACTCCTGTACCACCTGCCTACCTCTCCTACCTTTCTTGGAGTTAACCCATCTGAGACTGGTGCAGTTAAGAAAAGAGGTGAGTCAACAGTCAGGGCAGGCAGGAACAAAGCAGAGAACAAGGTAGGACTGATAAATTAAACTGCATTTACTTCAATGCAAGAGGCCTAACAGGGAAGGCAGATGAACTCAAGGCATGGTTAGGAACATGGGACTGGGATATCATAGCAATTATGGAAACATGACTCAGGGATGGACAGGACTGGCAGCTTAATGTTCCAGAATAGAAATGTTATAGGAAGTATAGAAAGGAAGGCAAGAGAGGAGGGGGAGTGGCATTTTTGATAAGGGATAGAATTACAGTTGTAATTAGGGTGGATATTTCTAGAAATACATCCAGGGAAGTTATTTGGGTAGAACTGAGAAATAAGAAAGGGATGATCACCTTATTGGGATTGTATTATATTCCCCCTAATAGTCAGAAGGAAATTGAGAAACTAACTTGTAAGGAGATGTCAGCTATCTATAAGAATAATAGGTAGTTATGGTAGGGGATTTGAACTTTCCAAACATAGGCTGGAACTGCCATAGTGTTAAGGGTTTAGATGGAGAGGAATTTGGTAGGAGTGTACAAGACAATTTTCTGGTTCAGTATGTGAATGTACTGACTACAGAAGGTGCAAAACTTGACCTACTCTTGGAAAAGAAGGCAGGACAGGTGACTGAGGTGTCACTGGGGGAGCACTTTAAGCCAGTGACCATAATTCTATTAGATTAAAAATAGTGATGGAAAAGGATAGACCAGATCTAAAAGTTGAAGTTCTAAATTGGAGGAAGGCCAATTTTGACAGTATTGGGCAAAACCTTTCAAAAGCTGACTTGGGCAGATGTTTGCAGGTAAAGGGATGGCTCGAAAATGGGAAGCCTTCAGAAATAGATAATGAGTGTCCAGAGACAGTGTACTCCGGTTAGAGTGAAAGCAAAAGCTGGTAGGTGTAGGGAATGCTTGATGACTAGAGAAATTGAGGATTTGGTTAAGAAAAAGAAGGAAGCATATATCAGGTATGGACAGGAGAGATTGAGTGAATCCTAAGAACAGTATAAAGGCAGTAGGAGTCCACTTAAGAGGGAGATCAGGAGGGCAAAAAGGGGACATGAGATATCTATGGCAAATAGGGTTAAGGAAAATCCAAAGGGTTTTTACAACTACATTAAGAACAAAAGAGTAACTAAGAAGTGAATAGGGCCCTTCAAAGATCAGCAAGGCGGCCTTTGTGTGGAGCTGCAGGATATGAGGGAGATGCTAAACGAGTATTTTGCATCAGTATTTACTGTGGAAAAGGATATGGAAGATATAGAATGTAGGGATATAGATGGTGACAACTCGCAAAACGTCCATATTACAGAAGAGGAAGTGCTGGATGTCTTGAAACACATAAAAGTGGATAAATCCCCAGGACCTGATCAGGTGTACCCTAGAACTCTGTGGGAAGCTAGGGAAATGATTGCTGGGCCTCTTGCTGAGATATTTGTATCATCGATAGTCACAGGTGAGGTGCCGGAAGACTGGAGGTTGGCTAACATGGTGCCACTGTTTAGAAAAGGTGGAAGGACAAGCCAGGGAACTATAGATCAGCGAGCCTGATGGTGGGCAAGTTGTTGGAGGGAATCCTGAGGGACAGGATGTACATGTATTTGGAAAGGCAAGGACTGATTAGAAATAGTCAACATGGCTTTGTGCGTGGGAAATCATGTCTCACAAATTTGTTTGAGTTTTTTGAAAAAGTAACAAAGAGAATTGATGAGGGCAGAGCAGTAGATGTGATCTATATGGACTTCAGTAAGGTGTTCGACAAGGTTCCTCATGAGAAACTGGTTAGCAAGGTTAGATCTCATGGAATATCGGGAGAACTAGCCATTTGGATACAAAATTGGCTCGAAGGTAGAGGACAGAGGGTGATTGTGGAGGGTTGTTTTTCAGATTGGAGGCCAGTGACCAGTGGAGTGCCACAAGGATCGATGCTTGGTCCACTACTTTTCGTCATTTATATAAATGATTTGGATATGAACATAAGAGGTATAGTTGGTAAGTTTGCAGATGACACCAAAATTAGAGGTGTAGTGGACAGCAAAGAAGGTTACCTCAGATTAGAATAGGATCTTGATCAGATGGGCCAATGGGCTGAGGAGTGGCAGATGGAGTTTAATTTAGCTAAATGTGAGGTCCTGCATTTTGGATAAGCAAATCAGAGCAGGACTTATACACTTAATGGTAAGGTCCTGGGGACTGTTGCTGAACAAAGAGACTTTGGTGTGCGGGTTCATAGGTCCTTGAAAGTAGAGACACAGGTAGATAGGCTTGTAAAAAAGGTGTTTGGTATGCTTTCCTTTATTGATCAGAGTATTGAGTACAGAAGTTGGGAGATCATATTGCAGCTGTACAGGGCGTTGGTTGGGTCACTTTTGGAATATTGCATGCAATCCTGATCGCCTTTCTATCGGAAGGATGTTATGAAACTTGAAAGAGTTCAGAAAAGACTTACAAGGATGTTTCCAGGGTTGGGGGATTTGAGCTATAGGGAGAGGTTGAATCGGGTGTGGCGGATTTTCCTGGAGCGTCGAAGGCTGAGGGATGACCTCATAGAGGTTTACAAACTCATGCAGGGCATGGATAGGATAAATAGACAAAGTATTTTCGCTGGGGTAGGGGAATCCAGAACTAGAGGGCATATGTTTAGGGTGAGAGGGGAAAAATATAAAAGGGACCTCAGGGGCAACCTCTTCATGCAGAGAGTGGTATGTGTATGGAATGAGCTGCCAGAGGAAGTGGTGGAGGCTAATACAATTGCAACATTTCAAAGGCACCTGGATGGGTACATGAATAGTAAGGGTTTGGAGGGATATAGGCCAAGTGCTGGCAAATGGAACCAGACTAGGATATCTGGTTGGCATGGACTAGTTGGACCAAAGGTCTGTTTCCATGCTGCACATTTCTATGACTCTATGATTCTACCTGGTCCGGTCAACATGTGACTACAGATCTGTATAGATGCGGTTGACTCTTAACTGCCATTTAAAATGCACCATTCAGATCAATGGCAGTTCAGCAAGTGTTGGCCTTGCCCTAGGACATCCATGCCCCATGAAAGAATGAAGACAAAGTTCAGCTAAATTTACAGAATCATAGAATCACACAGTGCAGAGGAATTCCTTTAGGCCATCAAGCCTGTTCCGTCAAAAATACACTACTACCTGACACGAGTCTATCTTCCCTCGTTAGTCCCATCGTCTTAAATGTCATGACATTTTGAATGTTCATTCAAGTATTTTGTAAAGGCTTTGATGTTACCCACGTCAACTACCCTCACAGCCAGTGCATTCCAGACACACATGACCCTCTGAGTGAAAAAGATTTCCTCGAATCCTCTCTAAACCTCCTGTCTTTCACATGAAATGTATATTCCCTTTTTAGTGACCCTTTGTCTAAGGGGATGCACTCTATCTATGCCCCTTATAACCTTATACACCTCTCACTGTTCTACTGTAAGTGACAGTTCATGTGAAAGACCTATTGAAAAATGAATCACCTAGAGGCATTCTTAAAATACAGATCTCTCTAAGAAACTCTGGTACAGAAATGAATATTCAGAGAAACACACCGAGACCAAGGTTACCTTCTGCTGGAAACCATTCTGATTCTGAGTTGTAGAAATGGTTTGGCCCCAACTTCCATTCTGTCTGTCTCATAAAACACATCGTGTGTGACCAGTTTTCTGCATTTCAATCAGTAATTCAAAATGATTTGGATGGAGAAAGCCCACAAACGTATTTGATTGCATTCTCCCAGATCATTAACCTCATTGCTCACCCGCTACCATGGTTGTGAACTGAGTGTAGTTTCCTGATCTCACTCGTCCTCTCCTTCCAGCAGCTGATTGTCCTCCCAAGAGTTCGAAGCAAAAGAAGCTCCAATCGGCCCCTCCATCTAATTGTGGCCACCATTCCATGTACTGTATGCCCCCCCCCAACAATCTTTACCTTCGCTGTTAATCAAAATTTTACAAGTGGTCTCATATGCACCATCTTAGGTACAAGGTACCTAGGTACAGAATTATAGTTACAAAGCAGAAAATAAGGAAACAAATTAAATGTTGAACATTGCTGTCCTTTTTACTAAAAAGTAGGAAAACAGATTGCAGTCTCAACCGTGACATTGTAAAGCTACAGATTTGGGATTACTTTAGTTTGGGATTGTCTGTTCCTGTGCGGTATGACTGTGACTCTACAATGAGTTTGGTATCTGTGGACAAACACATTTTGCCATGGCAACTCAGGCTCTGCATCACCATTTCCATTCCCCAGCTCTTTCTCCAAAGCCATACAGCATCCCGGGATAGGAAAGGTAACAGGGGTGAGGGGAAACAAAGCAGGGTCGGTGGCATCGGAAGCCAGTCGAGCAGAATTTGTTGAGGTTCAAACCCTCCATACCTCACAGGTTGCTCACTCGACATTAATTCATGCACTAAAAATAAGAACAGCGACAGTGAAGTTCACTAGGGACTAATAGTTTTGTATGTCATCATCTAAATTGCCACCCACAACGTTAACAATGCTTTTCAGCGTAGTTTCCTGAAATACACTCAGTGGAACAATATTGCAACAGATTTATGATTGCAGTTAATACACAGCACAGAGTGCTGCAGTGAAAGTTTTGAGAAGTCTGTTTCATATAACTCTCACATGATGGGCGTAAAGACTGTATTGCAATTTTATGAGGGGAGGATACATGTTACAACCTTCGGTAGTCTGTGATTTTCAGTAATGCCCATTGCCTTATGCTCAGGATATTACTTTTACTTTAACCTCAGAGTCTGCAGTTTGCCCTCTGTTTACAAGATAACAAGGAGACAAATCAGTCATCATGGTCTAGGACACCTACAAGTGTTCATCACTGAAGTGTTCATAAATCAACCATTTTCAGCTGCTTCCTCAATATCCTTGCCACACTCATAAAGACAATAATGGAAACTCTTCACTGACAGTCCCATTCACAACTCTTCAGATCATGGGACAATGTATTTCAGCTCATAGCAGAATCCTTGGTTGGCAACTAATGGTAATGTCATGTCTCTTAAATAACCAGGTAATCTCAAATAGGCAAACACCAGAGCCATCTTCATTTGAGTTCCTACACATCATGTCAGTGGAAAACTCCTCACTCAACTTCTCAGGGGCTACCATTGAGTAAAACCTAACTGAGTCAAGTCTGTTGGGTGCAGTCCAATAGTATCCATGAGGGTCAATACTGTTTAGTACAAAGCACTAGTCCAGAACTAAAGGGCCTAGGGTCCAGAACGAGAGGTCATAGGTTTAGGGTGAGAGAGGAAAGATATAAAAGAGTCGTATGGGGCAACTTTTTCACACAGAGAGTGGTACGTGTATGGAATGAGCTGCCAGAGGAAGTGGTGGAAGCTGGTACAATTGCAACATTTAAGAGGCATTTGGATGGGTATATGAATAGGAAGGGTTTGGAGGGATATGGGCTGGGTGCTGGCAGATGGGACTAGATTGGGTTGGGGTATCTGGTCGGCATGGATGGGTAATGAAATGCTAGCCTTCTTATCTAAAGGGCTGGTATGTAGGGATGTAGACATACTGCAGTGATACAAAACCCTAGTTAGACCCCTACTTTGGGTACTGAAAATATCCATCTAGTTCACTGATGCCCTTTAGGATGGGAAATCTGCCAACTTTATATGAGCTGGCCATCATGGTGACTCTGGAGCTCAACAAGGTGGTTGACTCTTAATTGTCCTCTGCAATGGTCCAATCATGCTCCTCAGTTCAAGGGATAGAAGGGAATTCTCTTCCTCAAATGGTAATCCATGCTCATTCAGTTATTAAATTTAAGTATGTAATAGCCAAGCTTTTATTGAGCAAAGGTATTGAGGGATATGGGCCCAAGGCAGGTATATGGAGTTAGGCCTCATCAGCCATAATCTTACTGAATGGCACAGCAGGTCCGAGGGGCTGAATGGCCTACTCCTGTTACTATGTTCCTACATTCTATAAATGAGACAAATAAATAACAATTTGCTTTTTTTTCAAATGGATGTTATCACATAGATGAGGATCCTATGTTTCATACAGTTTCCCATCTAAATGTCCATTATCAGCAATTCTGTATTAGATTCAGTCCTGTTTTGATGCTGTCAGAAATATTTGCCAGTCTCAACCTTTAAAGTTTCAGTGATTTCCTGTGTGCAGACTTTGATGTTTTTATTTGCCAGTTGTATGAACAGATAATTGAACAAATAGGGTAATTAACAAAGGTTAATGTTGCCCATGATTGGTTTCTGGTGACACAGGGAGAAATACACATAACAGAATAATGAATGTTAACTATTCCAGTGACCATTTCAAACATCTTGACTGCAGTGAACTGGGATTGAAAGATTATTACTTGACTTATGACTAGTGTGATGGATTGACTTTTTCTGCCCCGCTAAGGAGCTGATTAACCGTATCAAACCAAACGGATAGTGTAATTACTTTTGTTCAGCTCACTGAGTGTGTTATTTATTATTTTCTGGAGACTATGGATAGTAATAGTGTGGACCAAATGAAACGTTTTAAATATATAAAGGGTGCATTTAGAAGAAGGGGACAAGGATGAATTCGGTGGGAATATTTCAGTGGGCATTGGATAAGAACAGGATCAGGCCCAATTATAGAGTCATAGAGTCATACAGCACAGAAACAAACCCTTCAGCCCACCATATCTCTGCTGACCAAAGGCCAATCTACACTAATGCCATTTATCTGCATTTGGTCCATAGCCTACCAAACCTTGGCATTTTAAGTGTTCATCCAGATACTTAAGTATTGTGAGAATACCTGCCTCCAACACCCTCTCAGGCAGCATGTCCTTTTTTGTTTCTTTTTTGTGAAAATCATGTTTCTCAGATCTCCTCTAAACCTCTTACTCTCTCCTTAAACCTATGCCCTCCAATCTTAGACACATCTGCCATGCGGAAAAGATTCAAATTGTCTACTGTGTCTATACCTCTCAAACTTTTGTAAACCTCAATCAAATTCCTCACTGACAAACCCCACTATTCCAAAGAAAACAAATCCAGCCTATCCAGTATCTTCCCATAACTGAGACGTTTCATTCCAGACAATATCCTGGTGAATTTCCTCTGCACACTCTCCAGTGCAGCCATGACCTTCCGTAATCTGGCAATCAGAACTGCATTTGGTATTCCATCTCTGGCGTAACCAGTGTTTCATAAGGTTGTAACAAGACTTCCTTGCTTCTTTGTTCTACACCTGGTTAATGAAGGAAAGTGTCCCATACACTTTCTTCACTACCCTGTCTAGCTGTGCTGACAATTTCAGGGAATTATGGACTTATACACCAAGGTTCCTTTGTTCCTCAGTATTCCTTCAGGACCTACCATTCATTCTGTATAATCTTCCCTTACAGGACTTTTTAAAATATGCAATCTGTGTGTTTGGACAGCTTGATAAAAATTTATTGACCCATGTCTATGCATGACATATGGCCAAATGGGCACTGTTACAAGAGACATCATAGGAAGGAACATAGGAACAGGAGGAGGCCATTCAGCTCCTCAGGCCTGCTGCACCATTCAGTAAGATCATGGCTGATCTGTGGCCTAACTCCATGTGCCTGCCTTGGGCCCATATCACTTAATACCCTTACTTAATAACATCTGCCTAGCACAGATTTTAATTTAACAATTGAATTAGCATTGATTGCCAGTTGAGGAAAAGACTTCCAATCTTCCATGATGCTTGGTGTACAAAAGTACTTTCTAACATCTCTCCTGAATGGCCTAGCCTTAATTCTTAGATTATGCCCCCTGTTTCTAGAACTGTCAGCAGTGGAAATGGTTTACCTTTATCTCCCATGTCTTTCCCTGTTCATATCCTGAAAACCGTGATGAGATCTTAACCTTCTAAATTATAGACAATAAAAGCTTCATTTGTCTAATCTCCCCTCATAATCTAACTCCTGAAGTCCAGCTATCATCCTTGTAAACTAGTGAACTCCCTCCGGAGCCAAAACGTCTTTCCTAAGGGGTAGTGCCCAGATCTGCTCACAGTACTCTTAGTGGGCTCTAACTAGGGTTTTGATTTACTACAGTATAATGTCTACATCCATATATTCCAGCCCTTTAAATATAGGACAGTTACTTAGCAATTTCCTGCACCTGTTCATGGCATTGTAAAGAGCTATGTTCCTGAACACCCCAAATCTTGTCGGAAATCCACTAGTTGTCTTTGCACAATCTATAAAAAAGTCCTGACCTGTCCTTTTTTTGGTCTGAAATGGATTATCTCACACTTGTTTATATTAAACTCCATCTGCCATAGTTTTGCCCGTACACCTAATCAATATCTTGTTGTAGTTTTATGCTGTTACCCACACTGTCTACAATGCTGCCCAGATTTGTGTCATCAGCAAGTTTGCATATTTGACTTTTTATGCCATTTTCCGAGTCTTTAATCAATATTGTGAATAATTGAGGCCCCAACACCAATGCCTGCGGGCCACCACTATTCACATTCTGCCCATTTGAGTACTTACCCATTATTCCAACTCTCTGTTTCTTGACACTCAAACAATTTCCTGTCCATATCAATAATTTTCCCTCAATCCCACAGGCTTCCACTTTAGCCAACAACCTTTTGTGTGGTACTTTATTAAAAGCCTTCTGGAAGTTCATATAAACTGACTTAACTCTGTCCAACACTTTGTCTTCAAAATTCTCGGTGCGGCTTGTCAGGCATGACCAACCCTTCATGAATCTGTGAATCCATGCTGACTCTCCCTGATTGACTGAATTGTTTTGAGGTGATCTGTTGCCCTATCCTTGATTGTAGACTCTAATATCTTCCCTACCCACAGACATCAGGCTGGCTGGCCTGTAATTCTCCAGTTTCCCTCTGTCATCCTTCTTAAAAAACGGAGTGACCTGAGCAAATTTCCAATCCAGAGATACAATTTATGAATCCAAGGAACTCTGAAAGATTATGGTTGAGGCCTTGATAATGTGCTCTCCTACCTCCTTTAACACCTGTGGATGGAAACTATCAGGTGCTGGGGATTTGTCATACTTTAGTTCCATTCATTTTCCCATTATTGATGATTTACTTCAGCTAATTTTATTTAGACCCTGTCCCTGACCCTCTGTTAATATCTTTGGGACTTCCAGCAAGCTCTCCTCCTTTTCTGCTATGAATGCTGAAGCAAAGTAATTGTTTAGTATGTCTGCGATTTCCCTATGCTCTTTGACAATAACTCTAGTCTCGCCTTCAGTGGGCCAATAGTCCTCTTGACTAGCTGCTTTCCCTTTATATATTGGTGCAGAAGGAAGCTCACCATCAGGTGGGCTAACAGATGGTGTAGATATTTTCTGATCAACCTGTTCATTGATGATAATACACACCTCCAAAGCAGACAAATCTTGAACCTACGCCTCTTGGCCCAGACATTGGGGCATTACCACTACGTACATATCCCCGAATGGGTGCTGCATATTTTTCCAATCAAACTGTTTGTTGATGCTATTACATACCTCCAAAGCAGATAAGTCCTGCATCTAGGCATCCTAGCTCAAAGCAAGGGATACTGCCACTGTGCCACAGGAGTCCTCATGGGAGGTGTAGACATTTTCTAATCACTAATGTAAGCAATTAAGCAGCATTAAACCCACATGAGTGAGGAATAAAAGGGTCTCATTATATCACCACCAAGCATGTATGTGAAGGCTGTTTAGTTTTTGTTAACTACATGCTGTTAAAATAAATGGAAAACTGTATCCCTCACAAACATGTTAAGTAGGCAATGAGAGATGAGGTAATCAATGCATTTCTGTTTTGCATTGCATTTTAAAGTGTGCGAATTAATTTTGCCACATTAGACCAGCTTTGTGATATTGCCTAAGTGTTTGGGATTGGTGCTTGGTTGACCTGAGATAATTCTGTTTTTCACTTATTATTTGGATGATGTGAGTTCTACACCTCAATTCCATCTCTCCGTCTCTGTCTCGTGTTGTCCTAAGGTTAGGTTTCCCTCTGGGGGAGCCAATGTTCCTCAGGCACAGGAGAGAGATTAGAGGCGGAAACATCCACTACATTGCGCCTCCCCACTCTCGAGAGTAAACAGGAAGTACTTCCCCAACAGAGGGCAGTGGGAATCTGAAACTTTCCCACTCAACACCCCCCCCCCTCTCGAAAAACCTTCAAAACTGAGATGACTGGATTTTATTAGGAATGTGTACCAAGGAAATATGGAATCAACAGCAGGGATTCAGGTTCCTCATCATCTAAATAAACAGAAAAACATTTCCTTGAGGTCTGAATGACCTGCTGTACATTCCAAGGCCCTCTTGTGGTGCAGTGATAGTGTCCCTAGACTTGGAGTCCTGGGTTCAAGTCCTACCTACTCCAGAGGTGTGTAATAACATCTCTGAGTGGGTTGATGAGGAAAATAGGTCAAACATTTTGTTTTAAATTAGTTCAGGTCAAACGAGCGCCAATTCAAAAATCCTAAACAGTATCAATATCCACGGTAATGTGACAGAAGGAATTCACACACTTAAAAATGCAATTGAAAACAGAAGCATATTGATTACCTCATCCTTCATTGCCTTGTTAGCAGGTTCATTCATAAATTATTTAGACCTGCTAAAATAAAAGTGCCACTTACGGCTGTTGTACAGATTGTGTGGATGAATAATAGAAAGCCAAATATGCAGAGTAGTGAGTCCGATCTGCAGGGAACAAACAGCTGCTTTGGGCTAATTCCAGAGCATGAATCGGGTGTGCTGGAGACAGAGAGCCAGTTAGTAACAATTTATGGGGAGCAATTTGCCACAGAATAATAAACAATCAATGAGTATTTAAAAGGGCGTACAGCATCTGAAAAATATATTTTGAGAGACAAAGTGAGTTAAGGGTTTTGAGGGGCAGACAACAAACCTGGATCTTAGCCCCAGCTCCACTTTAGGAAGCCCTGACAAGAACCCTTGCAACACAAAAAAAAATATTCAGCCCATTGTGCTGTGCTAGCCCTTTGAAAGTGCAGCCCGATTAGACCCACTTCCTTTTTATTCCATATTCACACAATATCTATTTTCATGTCTGTGTCCAATTACCTGTTGAACTTACTGTTGAAAATGTTTGCCTGGTAGTATGTTACAACTCATCAACTGATGGGCTTAGTCCTGTTCCGAAGTTCTATTCCTATGTTCTTAATAAATAAATGATGAAACAAATGTAAATCAGTACGCAGAAAGCAACCCAATACATGCGCTGGGTTACTCATGCTGATTAAAATATTTTAGATTCAAAATTAGGATTATTATCTGAACAGAGAGATTGCTTGTTAAGGTCTTTCTTCTTGCAGTCTTCAGGACAACTCAAGCATGCCAAATTCCAAACAATTTGGATACATCAAAGATACATCAAAGTGACAGGGAGTTGCTCCGGATGTTGAGATTGGCCTCATGGGAATTTTCACACCCCCTTTTCGCTCAGGTCCCTTTCAGATTGTACCTTTAGCATCTGAAACTTTATAACCAGCAGTGACTGACTGTCACTTTTTTCTTATCTCTTTACCCAGAAGTGCTCCGGTTTCCTCCCACAGTCCAAAGATGTGCTGGTTAGGTGAATTGGCCATGCTAAATTGCCCGTAGTGTTAGGTGAAGGGTAAATGTAGGGGAATGGGTCTGGGTAAGTTGTTCTTCGGAGGGTTGGTGTGGACTTGTTGGGCCGAAGGGCCTGTTTTCACAATGTAAGTAATCTAATCTAATCTAAAAGTGCAATCACGCAAAGGCAAGCGACTTTCCCACCGACCAAATCACCGTGACTTTTCTCATGTTTTTTTCAGTACTAACTGCCACCAGTGAAACACCTGTATAGCCAATCAGATTTTATATACAAAGTCTGTTAAGAGCACTGCACACTGTCAGAGGTGAGGGGGAGGTAGGGCAAGAGGGAAGGGGTTAAATCAAAATGGAGATGGAGGGGGAGATAAAGCATTGTGTCCCTCTCGGTGCCCACCTCTCTCAAAAGGCATTGAGAGCATGGATGGGCACTGCATGCTCCATTTTCAAGGATTCCTGGGCATGAGCATAACCGTAGAAGAGGGGTAGACAGTGGGCAGATATTTTTCTCACTTCCATCTAATTTGGAGGGTTGAAAACTGCTACAGCTCCCAAGTGAGAACTTGGGGAGCAGAGAGGGACATGTGAATGTGAGGGGGGGTTCTTTCCATAGATTCTCTACAGTGTGTAAAGAAGCCATTAGGCCACAGTTATTATAACTCAGTCAGAGCTGCATCGGAATTCAAAGTTTCAGCTCACGCCATCATTTGGGGTCCTGGTCATCCATCCCAACAGATACCCTCACAGCACACAAAACTATTCAGTCCATCCCGCCCATGCTAGCTCTTCGAAAGTGCTGCCCAATTAGTCCTGCTTCCTTTTTATTTCATATCCAACCAATTTCTTTTCTCAAGTGTCTGGTTACCTGCTGAACCTACTGTTCAAAATGCTTGCACAGCAGAATGTTTCAACTCATTGACTGAAATGGAACTGCAGATCAAACATTGGCTGCGGCTGATCTAATCTCACTCCTCCTATGTCACCACCCAAAATGAATTCCTATCCCTTACCACCGTAAAGGCAAACTCCTGAGGATGCCGGAAATCTGAAACAGAGATACAGAGAATGCTAAAGAAACTCAGCAGGCCTGACAGGGTCTGTGCAGAGAGAGAAACCAGGGGAATGTTTCAAGTCTGATACGGCTTCTCTCCACAAAGGTGTTGGAATTTTAAAAAAAACTTTTGGCAGAAGCAGAGGCCCGGTACAAAAGACAAAGAGGTTGTTAATGATGGAGAAAGAGGAAACATTTTGGAAGGTCAAATTTGAATGCAGGTTATGGGGTTAAAAGCAGGATTCTTGGCAGTGTGGAGGAACAGCGGGATCTTGCGGTCCACATACATAGATCCCTCGAACCTGCCACCCAAGTTGATAGGGTTTTTAAGAAGGTGTAGAGTGTTTTGGCTTTCATTAGCAGGGGGTCGGAGTTGAAGAGCTGCGAGGTTTTGCTGTAGCTCTATAAAAACCTGGTTAGATCACACTTGGAATATTGTGTTCAGTTATGGTCACATCATAATTGGAAGGATGTAGATGTTTTAGAGAGGGTGCAGAGGAGATTTACCAGGATGCTGGACTGGAGTGGAGGGCAGGTCTTATGGAGAGAGGGTGAGTGAGCTTTTCACACTGGAGAGAAGAAGGAAGAGAGGTGACTTGATACAGACGTACAAGGTAATGAGAAGTATAGATAGAGTAGGTAGCCAGAGACTTTTCCCCAGGGTAGAAATGGCTGTCATGAGGGGTCATAAATTTGAGGTGATTGGAGGAAGGTTTAGGGGAGATGTCAAAGATAGGTTCTTTACACAGAGAGTGGTGGGTGCATGGAATGCACTGCCAGCAATGATAGTAGAGTCCGAGACATTAGGGACATTTAAGTGACTGCTGGACAAACACAAGGACGGCAGTAAATTGACAGGTGTGTGGGTTAGGTTGATCTTCAATTAAGATAAATGCTCAGCACGACATTGTGGGCTGAAGGGCGTGTGCTGAGCTGTACTGTTCTATGATCTATATTAATGGGTATAAATTAAGGTGTGATATGGAGGGAATGGGTCTTGTGTATCAGTGATTTTCAACCAGAGAGCCAGGGCAAGGTGAGAACTGAGCCACAAACGTTGCAGGAAGCAGCGCCACTTTACTTGAGCACTGCGACTGTGTCTGTGTTTCTGATCTCCTCTGGAGCCTCAGTGTTTATTATTGAAGCTAGTGTCTGCTGGCACAGGCAGACAGCTCATACACAAGCCTCCACAGACTGCCGATGCTGCACATGCACAGGAGAAGGGAAACCCATTCAGTTTTACAGCCCACTTATGTACGCACAGGACCAACCATTCAGCCTGAGCAGGATGACAGATTGTATTTCGGAATGGAGAAGAAACTGCATATCTGCAGTCAAGAGGCACGCATTTGCAATGGCTGTTGATCTCTGCCTGTCTGGATATGATTCCACGTTAGCACAGATTTTAAAGTGAATATTTTTGCAATTTTGTTTAAGTTATGCCATTGATCTAAATCTCAGAGTCTAAGAAGAAACAGATAAGTTTCTTGTAAAATAAAACCAATTCCTTTGCTAATTTAGTTGATGAAACATCTGAATGCAAAGGGAAAAAAAGCAAGAGCTGTTCAGAAAGAGTACAATGAGAGCTATCTGGCCTTTCAGGGGCAGGAAATGCTGCTTGCCCGTTCCCTGAACTTCTCAACTGCAGAGAGGAGTTGGCAAGCACTGTGAGGGTACAAAGTATAACAGGGTCAAAACGTGAGGCGCTGGAAAAGCACAGCAGGTCAGGCAGCCACCCAGCAGCTTCTGTTTAACATCGACTCTCCTGTTCCTTGGATGCTCCCTGACTGGCTGTGCTTTTCTAGCGCCACACTTTTCAAGTCTGATCTCCAGCATCTGCAGTCCTCAATGTCTCCTACCAAGTATAATAGTTACAGACAAAACATCCATCTCTTCTGAATAAACACATTCAGTACTTAAAGAACTTGAGAGAACAAAACATCAAGCATTTAGTAGCATGGTGGCTCAGTGGTTAGTACTGCTGCCTCACAGCGCCAGGGACTTAGGTTCGATCCCAGCCTTGGACAGACTGTCTGTGTGGAGTTTGCACATTCTCCCCGTGTCTGTGTGGGTTTCCTCCGGCTGCTCCAGTTTCCTCCCACAGTCTAGAGATGTACAGGTAGCCATGGGAAATGCGCTGTTATGGGGATGGGGAAGGGGTGTGGGACTGGGTAGGATGCTGTTCAGAGGGTTGGTTTGGACTCAACAGAGTGAATGGCCTGTTTCCACACTGTAGAGATTCTATGAGACCAGCCCAAAATATGATGGAGTGTATGCAGGGATTGGATAAAACCCAAGAGGCTAATTACCTGGCGGCTGAGCTGCAGCAAAATGCAAGAAGCCCCAAACCATTGGTGAAACCTTTCTGCCTGCGTGCAAAATAATTGTATGTGTGATGTTAGGAGCTGACGCAGAAAGAAAGATTAACAAAATCCCATTCTTTTCTAATAGTTAAATGGCGAATAGGTGAGCTGTCAGCAGCTATGGAGGAGGTGCTGCAAGAGAAATTAGCGACGCGTCACTCATCACTTCCTCCCTGGATCACAAAGCTCTGCACACATTGGCTGGCCCAGATTTCCCACAATCCTCGTAAATCACAACTTACCCAGCATTGTGTTTTGCTCTGATCCATTGTTCATGAATAGCCAGAAATGGGTGACTGAAGCAGATTTTGTAAATGTGTCTGCACTTACATTCAAAGATGGTGATTTGAAACATGAATGCCTTTGATCCCCCTTGAACTTGCTGTATGCATTATGTTGCAAACCTCTCGAATAAGGCCTTACCTGGAATAAATGCAAGTAAATGTGACAATGAGTAGTCACATGATGAAGGGCTTTTGCCTGAAATGTCGATTTTCCTGCACCTTGGATGCTGCCTGACCTGCTGTGCTTTTCCACCACCACACTCTCGAACTCTAATCTCCAGCATCTGCAGTCCTTACATTCTCCAAGGCTATGGCTGTGGCTAGGCTTTACTCTGGGATTAGTTGATCCAGGAACAGATTGTATCTGTTTATCTTGCATTCCAGCATCTCCAGGATAGGTAGAAAAAGGAAAGCTAATAAAATTAAAGATATTAAAAGTCAAAGTCATGTTTTTAGATAATAGACAAACAGGAAAAATAAGGTCACCTACTTCTGTTTGATGTTATTCCGCTCACTGCAGACCATATGTTTTGTAATGATTGAAAGTTCAGAAGAATAAAGAGCTGAGCCCCCATGAGAGGATATTGATAGCACCTAGCTATTAAGCCTTAATTGATGTTATCATGTTACAGAACAATTAAAGTCTGCACTTTATAGACCCGGCTTCGAAGGTTAATTTGCAATTTGACAAAGATATATAATTTTACTTGACTCTGTCCAGACACCTCCATTACAGGTAGAACCTGAATGCTGACTTTCTGAGCCAAAGGCTGGGGCATTGCCACTACACCCCAAGAGCTAATAATTTGTAAGAAGTATTTCTGTGACAAATTGAACGATTATACCACCATCACTGGCAGTGGCCATAGACACTGCATGCAGAATTTTTACTATTATTACTGGAAAGCTCACTAAGTGTCTTAGCTCACATGCAATATAATGTGAGATATTTCCATTCATTCTTTGCTTCAAACAATTCTCATTCTTTCTCCCATTGAAGTTATTCTGCTCAATGCAGTTTCACCCCAAAACTGACCACAAAAATGAGTTTCATACTCCATTGCTGTCCTGAGATAGCTTTTTGTGTGTGATGTTTAACTACGGACCTCTCAAGTGGACATCAACAGTACTTTTCAAAAAAGGAACACTGGTGTTATCCCAGCATCCAATGGTCATGGCAACTTGCAAAATTTTTAAAAGGTTTTTACAGGGATCAAGTATTTGTTTGTAAAACTCTCTACCACAAGGACAAATGGGCACAGAATAGGGTGAGAGGACTGGCATGTAATTTTATCTCCTGGTGAAGGGTGGCATTGAGAGATTAGTGAAGGTGGGTGAGACATGTCAGACCCATGAGCCACAGCAACATAAGTAACCTCTACACCCTCATGAGGTCTCATCTGTTCCTTCATCCAAAATCACCACTGACCTATCGCCCATGAATGGGCAGGAGTTTATCTTGCTCACTGACCCTTTCCCCAAATTTCCAATGGTCAGAAAGGTAAAGAACACTTCGGGTATGTCTGTGGCAGACACGCTGAGTGCCATGTGCTACCTGTTTGGTCTACATGAAGAAATTATTTCTCGTAATGGAACGCAGTATCCGGGCAGACTTTCAGGGACATGTGTGCCAAATGGGTGTGAACCATGTGACGCTGTTACCACATTATCCCAGATGATCTAATCAGATACATCATTCACACTATTACATCACTTGTCCTGAAGTGTGGGATAAAACAAAACAAGATTTCTGTGTTGCTATGTCACACTTGAAAGCCATACCCTGGATTCAAGGTTACCATAACCAGAGATATCACCTTTGTTTTATAAACACTTAAGTTATCTTGAGAATGTGACTTAAAAGAAGTTCTGGAATTTACATCTTAATGAACCAAAATCAGTATCCCATTCTAAAAGATGAAAGACTTAATAACAATCCTGGTTTGTTCAATATATCATTTCAGTTGCATGACACTGTAATCTTTCTCTATAAATTCTGTGTCTTATTGTCATGCTTCACAACCAACTGATGAAGGAGCAGCGCTCCAAAAGCTAGTGCCTCCAAATTAACCTTTTGAACTATAACCTGGTGTTGTTTGATTTTTAACTTTATAATATCTGTACTGGTTTAGCTGTAAATAAACCATTGGAAATCTTTAAGTAAGTCAAATCCATGTACCCCATTTGTGTTACAATTAGACACCACAAGACTGTTATGTCATTCAGATTATCCAATTTAAGTCTGTGCTGTCCTTAACCGGTTACAAGTTCTTGAATTAATTTTGTCTGTGATTTATCAACAGTTTCTTCAATAACACAAGATAGAGACAATTCACCAAATGCTGATGGTATATAAATGGATTTCTTCAAGAAGTGAAATTCTCAGTTACGTCTCATGTAGAGAATTGTTTGTAATAATTACTTAAATAACACATAATGGATTAAAAAATCCACTTTGTATTAAATAATTAAGACAAACTTTATTCCTCAATGTCAGAATCAAGCCATTGAATCTGTGATTAAGAATTTTGGGAACTACATTGTGTACAATCCAGGCAGTCCAGGGACTCACTTGACTTGGCCCTAACATACTGGATCATGCTGAAGAAGTAGCACTGGAAGAAAATCTCACAGAGACTGACATCCAAGCACAGCTTGGGAATTGGGATGAGCTGTGGCTGGTAAATCATGATTTCCTTTCCTCTCTGTTGCTTAGTGCAATTAAAGTGATGCCAAGCTCCTGGCATTGACTGGAGAGGTTACAGAAGTAGTCATGGATGTGGGAAGGATTGATGTGTGG
Source organism: Chiloscyllium punctatum (assembly GCF_047496795.1). NCBI lineage: Eukaryota > Metazoa > Chordata > Chondrichthyes > Orectolobiformes > Hemiscylliidae > Chiloscyllium > Chiloscyllium punctatum. Next base: position 12,604,814 of record NC_092780.1, on the reverse strand, counting down.
GATATGCCTGTGTATGCAATTGTTCCTGACACCTTTTGGGGTGGGTACCAAGAGTTACAGTGGTAAACTTTTCCACTGATACTTCATCAAAGTAGAGCAGCGGAGTTCTTTCTAGTGTCTTGGCCAAAATCAAACTCACTAAATAAATTAACATGGACTTCAATCAACATCGTTAAAGACAGATAATCAGGTCACTACCACCTTGCTATTTCTGGGAGTTTACTGTGAGTAAATTGGCTGCAGTGATTCCTTCATCACATTGACTGCACTTATCAGACATTTTATTGGCTATAATTGGGAAGTCAGAAGCTGGTGAAAAGGGCAGTGTAAATGTAAGTTTTATTTTCCTTTTGTAAGCTGGATATTGAAAGTGCCAGCCTGCCTATGAGAGGTGGAGACTGAGGGCTGTAAGGGGGCTGTGCATTACGTAGAGGGCTGAGAATGTATTGCCAGCTAACTGACAGCGGTCTAAAGGCTGCTCAGACCTGCCCAGTCCATGCTAACTCATAATTAGGTAAGTTTTGCTTTTATCGCTCTCTGATGTATTATTTGGAAATAACTGTTTAGCTGTCGAATTCCTAAATCTTTAACACCCTGAGGAACAGAAATTGACCTCACATACTGTTACAGTCACAAGATCGTGATCATTGTCTGACTCATGTCCTCTTTGAGGGTATAAATAGAATGAACTTAGCACATTGAGGATATAAATAAGTGGATTTAGCTTGTCTAAGGTTAGAGCTCCAGTCAGTGTAAACACTGTAAGGATTCACAGTTCAGTCTGTGTTGATGGAAAAGCTGTATTCTCTACCTGCCTTTCTGCCTCATACTATGTCCCCCATGTGTCTGAATTGGCCAACTTAACCTTGGTTACCTTCAACACAGACCAGGGAGTGAACACAGAGGCATTTCACTTCTATTTGTGTTGGACAAGTTTTCAATACCTATGGGGTACATTGTATAAGGCAGTTGGTAATTGAAAGAGTTAACTGACATTATAAAATAACCTCCACCCATCAGGGTATAAAGGACTGTTCCTGGGAGAAGCTAACCAGGTGTTGTTCTAAGCCGGAGAACCATGTATGTCCAGGCACCCAATAGTGATGCGTGCTTACTCTTGAACCTGATGTCCCATGAGAGACAAGCATGATGCTTAGATGTGATGTAACTAACCATTGTGTAATAAATCTGTTCTGTTTATCCAGATTTAGCCTCTTTTCTCCTGAAGGCTTTTTAAAATATATTCACTCATGGGACATAGACATTGCTGGCTGGCCAGTATTCTATTGCCTGTTCCTAATTGCCCTTGAGGAGGTGATGGTGAGCTGCCAGTAATTTGATTAAAAAACCCCTAAGAAGGATCAGTGGCAGTGAAAAGCATCTCAGATGGTTCTGATCAACCCCACCACAACATATACCATGTTGACAGTGAGACAGTTTCCACCCTTAATTCTGGGTAGGGAAGGATGGCAGCAGACAATGGAGAATTTTCAAACACAAACTGTTGACTCAAAAAGGAAAATTTACTTAAATTTAGGAAAGCACTTTTAAAGTTGGGGCATGAGCACCCAAATAACAGGCTTTGGGTTAGGTATATCCCTGGCATCATGACAATCTTATCAGCAAAGATTAACCTTTATGATCAAACTCAATAACTTCATTGTCCTGTAACTTATGTGGGTCTGGAGGTTTTGAAAAGTTCATTTTTAGTGCATTTACATCAGGTAAGTAAATACCAAATCACCGAAAGCTAAGAATATTGGTGTTTCAGATACTTGCAAATTTACAGAAAGCTATGCTTAAGTATTATGAGCAGAACCCTCTTCTATTGGCTTAGCTTAAATTGCAAAAGTAGAATATCTTCAGAGAATGATGCACAATGCAACTTCCAATCTTTGCCTTGATTTCTCTTCTCCCTATCTACTAGGACCACAACTTGCCTGATTGTTGCATGCAGGTGGGGAGGGAAGGCCCATGTGGGCTCCTTACCTACTTTCTTACTTTCAACCCTCCATGATGTGGTCTCTGGTCTCCAGTCTCTAAATCCCAAGGTTACACTCATGTCCAGTGGTAGAGCCTGAGCACAAAATTGAAGCTGAAATTGTGGTGTAGTGCTGATGGAATACTGCACTTTCGAAGGTTTGATCTGTTAACAACTTTTAGAGATGTTAAACTGAAGCCATTCTGCTGGACGTAAAAGATCCGATGGTTGGATTTCAGAGAAGAGTAGGAAGTTATCCCCAGTGTCTTCTTGATTAATATTAACATCACAAAACAATTTTCTGGCCATTCTCACTTTGTTTGTTGTGGGGGCTTACTGTGTGTAAATTGGTTGTCGCATGTTGTGAAACTTGAAAAGATTCAGAAAAGATTTACAAGAATGTTGCCAGGGTTGGAGGATTTGAGCTATAGGGAGAGGTTAAATAGGCTGGGGCTGTATTCCCTGAAGCGTCGGAGGCTGAGGGGTGACCTGATAGATGTTTATAAAATCTTGAGGGGCATGGACAGGATAAATAGACAAAGTCTCTTCCCTGGGGTGGGGGAGTCCAGAACTAGAGGGCATAGGTTTAAGGTAAGAGGGGAAAGATATAAAAGAGTCCTAAGGGGCAACTTTTTCACACAGAGGTTGGTGTGTGTATGGAATGAGCTGCCAGAGGAAGTGGTGGAGGCTAGTACGATTTTGACATTTAAAAGACCATTTGGATGGGTTTATGAATAGGAAGGGTTTGGAGGGATATGGGGTGGGCGCTGGCTTGTGGGACTAGATTGAGTTAGGATATCTGGTCAGTATAGATGAGTTGGACTGAAGGGTCTGTTTCCGTGCTGTACATCTCTATGACTCTATTAACATTGCCAAAGTGACTGTGCTCAAAAAGTATTTTGTTGGGTATAGAGCACTTTGTAACTGCTGTAATCCAGTGGTTTTGAAAAACACTAGATGAATGTACAAATGTCGTTCTTGCTGTTGCTGTATTGGACTATCGCCAGGAGCCTGGGAAAGGACCTTACAGTAGCTCCAGGAAGACTTTAAGATGTTAAAATGGAGGAACAGCACAATGCACTCTTATTCTGCATATAATTCATCTTGAATCACTTTTCATTACGGGGTCAAGCTAAGGCAAGGCCTTAAAATCTTTTCAGAAATTATATTTCAATGTTTGGTTAATGCTTATCATAATCGATCCTCTGCACTCATAAGATGGTAACACAGTTGTCAATGTAATAATCACAGACATATAATCCGTTTCTGGAATTATAGAATCACAATGTTAGCTGGAATGATTTCAATGGTGCCTCATTGAACATTTCGATTTACAAAATGAGAATATATGCTTTGAAAAGTCAGATTTTTGCAATTTTCTTATATTAGGTGATTTTGACTCTTCACTTTATAACTTGAAGATACTAAGAGAAAGACTTAAAACATTTTATAATGAATTTGGAGCAATTTCAATGCAATTCATTATAAGAAAATCTGCAACTACTGAATTATCCATAATTTTGCACAAGTAATTTCTCAATTGGTATTCTTGCTCAAAAGAGATGGACAATGTGAGGATTGGAGTAGGAGTCAGGACACTTTGAGATTTAGAGAAAGCTATTTTGTTGCAGTCAACTGGAAGGATTTTTATATGTTTTGGGGCTTATGATAGTTGACTTGAACCAACACCACAAGACCATGGGCCAAGTGCTGGACAGTGGGATTAGTGTTGATTCAGTGGGCCTTTTCTGTGCTGCATTGCTCTATGACCCCATGGTTAATGCCTCCCATGATGTCTCCTGAGGGACTGCCAACAATCTTTTTATGCAATTTCCTCAGATCTTCAGCCCAATTTACAACAGCAGGTTGAACCATCCTATTAGCAACTCTCAGGCCTCAATGCCACATCCTGCAGCTTCCTGTTGTTACCGGCTCACCAGAATGAATTAAGGCACCATTTCTCTCATCAATGGAGGTATTAACATTTCCCAGTGTGAGGAAGGAACATTTCACACTAGCCAACAGCTGCAGAAACCCTGGCAGAAAATATAGCAACAGATATGGCTTTCTCATATCTTCTGTGGATGTTCTGCCCAACACAATGGGAGGGAAGGGGAAGAACCATAATGGGTACTCATCTCCACAGTGATCCACAGCAAGTTGACTGCACAGGGACATTCACTATTCTGTGGCCACTCAGGGGAAGCAATTTCTGTCTCATCACTGATGCTAGAGATGCAATCTGAGATGTTCAGCATTGCTTCACTTTGCCAATGGCTTACCAAGGGAGTTTCAAGGATCAGCTTGCTTGTTTAAACTTGCACTTAAGTTGGCAGGTTCCTGCGCTGTTGACAGACTGGCTTCCCAGAGCACAAAGCATTCTAATACGCTGATGTTAATGTACGAGTTTCTCTGCCTTGCCTATCAGTAACTTACACTGCCCATGCCAACTGGTTGGGAATCTTCAGTCCTGTCCCCTCTGCCATTTCCCTGCCAGCCAATACCAATGATGTTTTAAGAATCTTTTCCATCTAAGTTTTGCAGCTGTATCATGCGCTCATTGGGTAAATTGTCTTCTCAAATTGCAAAATAGAAAATGCAACAAATAATGTATTTTTTTTTAAATGATAACTTGCTTTCAGAGGACTCATGTTGTAGGAGGTACTCCACGTGCTGTGAGCATCGATAGCATTAGAGCAGAGTTTCCAGCGACTGAGTCTGCCAACACATGCAGTTGTATGGCCCTTCTTTTAAAAATATTTTTGTGGACATTGTTGACCATTTCATTGCCCATCCCTCAATGACCTTGTGAATCTGGTGGTGAGTCACCTTCTTCTTCTATCACTGCCCCAGTGATGTTGAGAAGGTCACCCACAGTGCTGTTAGGAAGGGAGTCCCAGCATTTGGACCAAGCAGCAGTTAAGAAACAGCGATGTCGTTTTAAGCCAGGTTGTGGCTTGGAGGCAATCATGCAGAGGTTTGCGGTGTTCAGCTGCCTTTGTCCTTTAAGGGGGTTAGAGGTGGTGGATTTGGCTGTCGAAGATGTTTCAGTGAGTTGCTGCAGTTTGGATGGTACATACTGCAGTCAGAATGCATCGGTGGTGAAGGGAGTAAACAATTGAGCTGGCTTGTCAACTCCCTCTATAAACCTTTGCATCTCTGCATATTTTCTTTGTAAATTGTACTTCTTTGACCACTGGAAGCATATGAGCTGGCTTAGCTCATTGCTTCAGTAGTGCAGGACTGGCTTTCCCAACCAGTGAAAAATTGCAATACTCTAAAAAGGATTGGAGTTACTCTGGGGTACAGAAGGCCTTCTCCGTCAGTGACATCACGGCAATATTCTTACTGGGGAGGCGATGACTTAGTGGTATACTCATTATTCCGGAGACCCAGGTAATGTCCTGGAGACCTGGCTTTGAACCCTGCAACAGCAGATGGCAGAATTTGAATTCATTAAAAACAATCTGGAGTTAAGAGTTTAATGATATGCATGATTCCATTGTCAGGAATAAGTCATTTGGTTCACTAATGTCCTTTAGGGAAGGAAGCTGTCCTTACTTGGTCTGGCCTTCGTGTGACTCCAGATCCACAGCAATGTGGTTGAAACTTACCTGCCCTCTGAACAATTAGGAATGGACAATAGATAGAGTCATAGAGTTGTACAGCACAGAAACAAACCCTTCAGTTCACCTTGTCCATGCTGACCAGATAACCTAAGCAAATGGTCCATATCCCTCTCAACCCTTCCTATTCATATATCCTATGCCCTCTAGTTTTTTTTATCCCTACCTTGGAACAAAGACCTTGGCTATTTGCCCTATCCATGCCCCTCATAATTTTATAAACCTCTATAAGGTCAGCCCTCAGCCTCTGACATTCCAGGGAAAATAGCCCCAGTCGATTCAGCCTCTCCCTGTAGCTCAAATCCTCCAAACCTACCAACATCCTTGTAAATCTTTACTGAACCCTTCCAAGTTTCACAACATCTTTCTGTACCAGGGAGACCATACTGAACATAGTGTTCCAAAAGCGACCTACCAATGTCCTATGCAGCCGCAACATGACCTCCTAACTCCAATACTCAATGCTCTGACCAATAAAGGCAAGCATACCAAATGTCTTCTTCACTATCCTATTTGCCTGCAACTCCATTTTCAAGGAACTATGAACCTGTACCTCAAGGTCTCTTTCTTCAGCAACATTCCCCAGGACCTTTCCTTAATGGTATAATCCTGCCCTGATTTGTCTTAACAAAATGCAACACCTCACAGTTACCTAAATTAAACTCCATCTGCCACTCCTCAGCCCATTGGCCTATCTGATCAAGGTCCTGTTGTTCTCTGACATAACTTTCTTCACTGTCCACTACACCTCCAATTTTGGTATCATCTGTAAACTTACTAACCATATCTCCTATATCAAAGACGTTTATATAAATGGCAAAAAGCAGTGGACCCAGCACTGATCCCTGCAGCACACCACTAGTCACAGGCCTCCAGTCCAAAGAGTAACCCTCCACCACCACCCTCTGTTTCCTACCTTCAAGCCAGTTTTTTTATCCAGGTGGCTGTCACTCCCGGAATTCCATGTGATCTCATCTTGCTAACCAGTCTACCATACTTTTTGGTCTAGCAGGCAATACCCACATCCTGTCCTGTGAACTGTGCTGATCGCTGTATTTATGGAAAGATGTTAATAAATTGGAAGCAGTTCAGAGAAGGTTCAGGAGACCAGTAACTGAAAAGAGCACATTGCCTTTGAGGAAAGTCTAGACAGGCTAGCTCTATATCCTCTGGAGTTTAGAAGAGTCAGAGATCACTTAATAGAAATACATGAGATCGTGAGGGGACTTTATTGGGTGGTATTGAAAGGATGTTTCCTCTTCTGAGAGAATCTAGAACTAAGGGTCATAGTTTAAAACATCGAGAGGGGGCCCGTTTTAAACATTTCTTCGAGATTTGTGAGACTTTAATATTCCCTTCTTCAAATGGCAGTGGATACATAATCTTTAAATATTTTAAGGCAGAGATAGATTCTTGAGGAGAAAGAGGATGGAAAATTATCAGGGACATTCAGGAATGTAGAGTTGAGGTTAAAATCAGACCAGCCCTGATCTTGTTGAATGACAGAGTAAGCTGGAAGAACCCAGTGACCAACACTGTCCTTGTTTGAATCCTATGAATGAACAAGAACAGCTGAATGGCAGGGGTATATTAGCGTAGGAAATCTGCTTTATTAAAAAAGAAACAATAAAGTCTTTTAAAAATTGATGTATTTGTAATGCGGGTATTGGGAATAAAGGTCAAGGCTGGATAAACGCAGTTTCAGTTTGACAACTATTCATTGAAACATCAATCTGAAGCATTAACTTGGGGTCTCTCCAGAGATTCTGCCTGGCCAGCTGACTAATTTGCTTTTGTTTCAGAATTCCAGCATCTGCAGCACTTTGTGTGAGTTTTGGAAAAGTAATTTAAACTAAACCTTTCCTTTAATAGAATTAAAATCCAGGAGCAAAAAATACCAACAGCAATCAATTGATGACAGCAACTTGAATTAATGTAGCGTCTTTAATGTTGGGCGTACTTCTTGGGAATGCAGAGAGACAAATATCAATTCAGACCATGGGTTTTACTAAACTTGTTTGTTTCCCACCTTTCAGATTGAAGAGCGTGTTCGCAGAAGGTCCCACAGAGACTGGGCTGTGTTTTCGAATCGGAGGATTTCCAGGAATATGCTGATGCCGCAGAATGGAGCTGAGGAACCGATTCCTGCGGCACTCTGTCGCCATGTGGCTGCTTTTGCAAAGCTTTGTTCTGATGACCTTTTGCTTTAACTCAGCGACAACATGCCCAAAAGGCTGTTACTGTGCCGAGCCAGAGAAGAGGTTGATTGTCCGCTGCAGTGACATGCACCTGAGAGAGGTCCCCAAGGACATTCCAAATAATACTTGGAAGCTCTACCTTGATTCCAACCAAATAACGTCTATTCCACGCGATGTTTTCAAGGATCTGCGGGAGCTGGAGGAACTGGATCTGTCCAATAATGCCATTCAGCACTTGGAGACTGGAGCATTCCGCGGTCTGAATGAAAGCCTGAAGATTCTGAATCTCTCACACAATAAACTGGAGACAGTGAACGAGGACGTGTTCAGTAGACTGAAAGCCAGTATAAAACTTTCAGGCAACCCCTGGTTCTGTGATTGCAGGCTGCAGGAAATGATTAAGACGGTGAACATTAAAATCGGGTTGTCCAATGACATCATCTGTGCGACTGCCTACCCCGAGGAGCACGCCAAGAAGTCTTTCCTGGAGGTCGCACACCACGTGAACTTCTGTAACGTTCACAAAAAGACCACCGACGTGGCCATGCTGATCACCATGTTCGGCTGGTTCACCATGGTCATCTCCTACCTGGTATACTACGTGAGACAGAATCAAGAAGACGCAAGACGACATCTTGAGTACTTGAAGTCGCTGCCTAGCAAGCAGAGGAAATCAGAGGCCTCCTCCACCATTAGTACAGTGGTGTAACTCTACGTGTTGAGAGGGGAAATCTAGGGATGGGGTTCTGGGAAGAAAAGAAGGAATGGAACCCACTGGTTCAAGATCCGTGACACTGTAAAGATCCAACTGGGACAAGTCAGCATTTGAAAACCCAGTGGACCACAACTCTGGCCTTCATCCTCCCTCACAGAACTCTCATGTTTAAAAATGAAATGGGTTGCCAAAAGTAACTAGTATTGAGTATGCTCGTGCTCTGCTCAGTATTGTACTGAGATTGAGGTCACCGTCTAGTCTACCCACGAATACGAAAAATACTGTTGATGCCTTATGCTCTTGAAAACTAAGGAATGAGCCAGTAACAGGAGGAGAATAAGCCTGTTATTCAATGTGTTCTGAAGGACTATTCTTCCATTTAGGTCAGCCAAGGTTTAGTTCCTTCTTAGTTTCTGTATTTTGTTCTTTCTTTCTGTTACTAAGCATCCAGGTTTTGGAGGCCTGTGTCCAGCTCATACTAATGCAACATGATTTTGACAGTTTTCAGGCCTTATAACTGGGAGTGATACATAGAGCAGGAAAGTGTTTTCCTGGCAGAATCAGGGGGACTGATTTGAAGTTGAGGATATTGGTGGCGTAAATCCTGGAAACCTATGTTGCATCAGTCCTGAAATGGTTCAAAATATCCTGTATTACAACATGCAGATTTGGTTGATTACCGTGGGCCCACAGCCAAAAGTGTAGAGCATGTAAACTGGCAAAGGTGATCAAGAGCTGCTCTGTGTAAAGCCTGTATTTGCCATCTGTTCAAAGTTGCAATTCTGTAATATGGGGTGGAAGTGCAGGGAAGAAAGTAATGGGACCTGCCACCCATCTTTGAACTGGTTTAGGGATGGTGCAGCACTCGGAGCAGTATCTCCTCAGGAGCTTGTTTGTAATTAGTGTTGTTTTCTCTAACTAGGTTTTGCTCCTTAATGAGCTGTGACGACTGAATGCTGGTAAGAGTTGAGCTCCTTGTTGTGTTGCATCTCCTCTCTTGCTTATGCCCACACTCTCGTATCCATTGGCAATGCTTGAGCGGTTCAGTGGTCACCAATGGGGCAGTGGTGGTGGTGAACTCTAGTTCATTATAAAACCCTGGGAATGTTATTTATATTTTTCCCAGTTTATTGTGTCCCTGTCAGATGGGGACACCTGCCTTTTACTTGATTAAAAAAAAAATTTGAACGACCCTTATAAAGGAAGTAGAATCGTGCTCCTGCCCCACAAATCAACAACAGTGATTTTTTTGTTTCTTACCCAGGGGTTAGAGTGCAAGTTGTATTGTCAGGGGTGGTTTTTGTTGGAAAGCAATGAATTGTACAGACCCGCATTGATGGGGTTAGCTGCACCTGCATCCAATAAGACCAAATACCCGTGATTAAGTGGTTGGATTGATGCTTCATAACTGCTAGGTAAAAGAATAAACAAAGTCTGAACAATCACATGTAGTTTGGCCTTTCAGCTTGTGTAACCCAGTGAGACTCAGCTTGCTAGAGTTATATTCGGAATGAATTATAATTTCAAATCTTTGACCTGGTTTCAATTTCAATTTTATTTCATTCTTCTTGGGAACCTAGATTGAGATTGTCCAGTCAACCCAGGTGCCTCTATTAGTAATAATATTTCCAACCTCAGTTTACTATTCATAAGGGCACATAAGAAATTACAGCCATGATAATGATCTGGTTGGGCATTCTCAGGGTTGATTGATGAATGGAAACTCCTGTTTAGCAAAGTTGTTGGAATTTTTTTGAAGATATTACTAACACAATTGATAAAGGGAACCGGAACGTCCCTTTCAAGACAACCAGAATTCAAGAGCAGGGATGTACCACTGAGACTGTATAAGGCTCTGATCAGACCAAATTTGAAATATGGTGTGCAATTTTGGACCCCGTATCTAAGGAAGAGTATACTGCATTTCAGGGGAGGTTTACAAGAATGATCCCAGGATGAAGAGCTTGTCACATGAGGAGCGGTTAAAGACTCTGGATCTGTACTCATGGGAGTTTAGGAGGGAGATCTGATTGAAACTCACAGAGAGGTCCAGATAGAGTGGACTTAGAAAAGATATTTCTACTGGTAGGAGAGAATAGGACTTGAAAGCACAGCCTCACAGTGAAGGGAAGAGCCTTTAGAACTGAGATGAGGAAGAATTTCTTCAGCTGAAGGGTGGTGAATCGTGTCGAACACATTGCCATAGGAGGCTGTGGAGGCCAAGTCATTGAATGTGTTTAACATAGCGGTAGATACGTTCTTGATTTGTAAGGGGATTAAGGGTTACAGGGGGAAGGCAGCAGAATGGGGTTGAGAAATATATCAGCCATGAGCAAATGGTGAAGGAGATTTGATATGTTGAATGACCTAAGTCTGCTCCATCATATGGATGTAGTATATTTAGATTTTCAGAAGACTTTTCATGAATTCCATACAGGAGACTGATTAGAAGGATTAAAGCACACGAAAGGGAGGGAAAGTATTGGTATAAATTGGCTAACATACAGAAAACAGAGTGTGAGAATAAATGGATCTTTCTTGAATTGACAAGATGTAATTAGTGGGATATGGGAAGGATTAGTACTCCCCAGCCATTTACAATATATATCAATGATTTGGAGAAGGGGACCAAATATAATATTTCAAACTTTTCAGGTGATACGAAGCTAAGCGGGAATGTGTGTTGTGAGGAATATATAAAGCAAATTGAGGAGGATTTGGACAGGCTTAGTGAGCGGGTAAGAACATCACAATGGAATCTAATGTAGAAAAATGTGAGGAGATCAACTTTGGCAGGAGGAACAGATGTGCAGCGTATTTCTTAAATAGTAAGAGTTTGGGAAGTGTAGATGTACAAAGGGATGTGGGTGTCCTTGGTAAGCGATCGAAGGTTCACATTCAGGTGTAGCAAGCTATTAGGAGGGTCAGTGGAATGTTGGTCTTTATTGCAAGTGGATTTGAATACAGATGTATTGATACCTTGCTTCAATTGTATAGGAGTTTGGCTTGACTGCGCCAAAAGGACCGTGTGCAGTTTTGGTTTCCTTATCTCAGGAAAGATATTATTCCCATAGAGGGCGAACAAGGTTCACCTGACTTGTTCCTGGGATGCTGTTATTGTCCTGTGAAGGGATATTTGGAAAACTGGATTTGCGTTCTCTACAGTATCAAAGGAGGAGACGACACCTCATTCCAACCTACAAAATAATAAAGGGTAAATGCTGGTAAGATGTTTCCTCTGGTTAGCGAATCTGGGGCATAATTGAAAATCAAGAGGGATACCACTTAGGTCTGAGCTGAGAACAAATAATTTTACCATGAGTGTTGCGAATCTTTGGAATTCTCTACCACAGAGGGCTGTGGAAGCTCGGTATGGGAGTATGTTTCAGGTAGAAATTGACAGATTTTTGATGATAGTGGTGTTCAAGATTATGGGGAAGGGGTGGATAAAAGGCATTCAAATATTTGATCAGCCATGATCATATTCAACAGTAGGACAGTCTCAATGGGCTAAAGGACCTCCTCCTGTTCCTATATTCCTGTAACAATTTTTCAAAAGAGCTTTGTTTAAGTTATTTACACAGCTTGGGCATTGGCTCTGATTTCAAATATGAAACAGTTCTTCTGAGCACCTTGTAAAGCAAGACAGTGGCGTCATGTCAAATGAGACAATGTAAGTTTTTATTTTAAACTATTGAAGATGGAATGGTTCACTGACATTACTAAGGCTAGTCTTCCGAGACAGCTGTCGAGATACTGAGCTCGAACGTTTAGCCAAAACACTGAAAACTGGAGAAAGCCCCTTTAACTCAATGCTGCAGTGAAGATTTTACACAGTTTCTAGGTCCCATCCATAACAAATCTCTGGCCAAGGTTTTTGGCCACCAATATTGACAGTAATAATTCAACTGCGTTGAAGTTCAGCAGCAATTGCTGTTGATCATTAGCTGTCTTCCACACAAAACCCTCAACCCAGGACAGGCAATAGTGCTTCTTCTTCACAGAAGGTTCAATAAAAGAGTAGAAAATTAGTTTGAAATTCTTTGGGTAGCAATGATTTCAGGGTTGATTAGTTAACCATGAAAAATATCTGCTAAATTCAAGCTCAGTTGACCTGGAAAACAGCGGAATAAGCATTTGGAACAATTTTCTTGATTTCAAGCTCTTTTCTCTTTATGTGGTCACACTCCTCATTTCACTTCTCAACGATGGGGGGGGGGGGAGGGGGGGTGGTGGGGGGTGGGGGGGAGTGGGGAAGGGGGGAAGATAATTGTACCCAACTCAACTAAAGAACTCTTCACAACCATAGGCTAACTGAACAAAATGGACACTCATATAGACTTATTTATCTATTTGTTCTCTGCTGTGATTTTTTTTTAAAAAACCGCGAATTCATCTGATATTAGTATAACTCCTTTTAGTGTAGGTTGGCCAACACTATTTTGAGCAGTTCTGACCATGATGGAATGGGAAGACAAACATGTGAAGAGAGGCTGGATTGGTTAAGACTTTATTCACTGGAATTTAGAGGAGTGAGGTGTCCTGGGGTGTAATCTCATAGAATCCTACAAAATTCTAACAGGACTAGACAGGGTAAACAAAGAAGGATGTTTCCAATGATCAGGGAGTTCAGAGCCAGGGGTCATAGTTTTATGGAATGAGGTACATCACTTAGGACTGAGATGAGGAGAAATTTCTTCAGCCAGAGAATGGTGAGCCTGTGGAATTCACTGCTACATAAAGCTGTTGAGGTCAAAAATGCCGAATGATTTCAATAACTAGTTAGATGTTGTCCTTCGGACTAAAGGTATGGGGAGAAAATGGGAAGACTGTGCTGAGTTGGATCATCAGCCATGAACACATGGAATGGATGAGCAGGTTCAAAGGGATGAAAAGCCTACTTTTTCTCCTATTTTCAATATTTCTGTGATCAAAATCTTCATCGTTTGGAGAAACTGGTTTCACGAGATAAAAATAATTGAAGGCAGCAAGTCTAGAAGAAACAATGGTGGATATGAACTGTATGCGAATCAGTGGAAGGTAGGTAACCCTTGGTAAGAAGTTAAGGTGTGGTGGTGTGGTTATATGTAGCAATGTAGTGGGTGCACTAATAATCTAGAGAAGATTATTTCAGTCCCAACTTGGGTGAGTTTGAGAATTTAAATTCAGTGCAAAGAACACGATGTTGGGAAATAGGTGTCAATGAAGGCAGCCATGGCATTGTCAAATTGTCAGAGAAGCTCTTTCCCTGGTGTCCTTTAGAGAAGGAAACCTATTGTTTTTTTTCTGAGCTGTCCTATATGTGACTCCAGCCTCAAGCTAATAATCTCCCAGTTGTGCAGCCCAGCAAGTTGCAAAGTGCATTGGACTGTTTCCTTCAAAGGATAAGAAAAGTCAGGCAATAAATGTTGCCCTTGTCAGTGAGGCCTCATGAGAATGAATCAAATTAGCCTCTGATTAGATGGCTTGTTTTGAGATTTACATTTGTCATCTTCAAGGGCACGACAGCTATTGACAAGGGCCAAGACTTTGAGATCCACATTGGAAGTGTACATTGTGAATCTGGATTGTACATCTTTGGCTGCTGGACTGAAACTGCCCAGGCTGGTACAGTTTTGGAAATCAGGTCTACTTAAAAAAAAACTGATGCAACCAAAGGTTAGAAAGGAAAATGTAACTCATTTGTCAATTTCAATTTAAAGTGAGAGCACGCACGCACACTCATGTAACCTAATTGTGACGACTAACGGCAAGTTATAGGTTTGCCTGATTTAAGGAATACTGAATACAGCCTCAGCTCCAAGTAAAAGTGGGTACTAATGAAACTAATACCTTGCTGAACCCATACCATCTCATTTTATTAGTGTGAGCCTCTGTCTGCAGCAGCTCCATCAATGAGGAATATTCCTAGCCATTCCAAGAAATATTTTCTACCTAATACGAAAAATACAAAAACTGCAAAGGGCGACAATATTCTAACAAGAAGATTCTGATGTCTCTGGATTCTGGAGTTGAATGATCTAAGCGCGTGGATTAGAAGGAACTTAGAATTCCATGATGGACCCATCATCTTTGGAGCCCAATCTCACTGAGCCAGGACACTCGGTGACAATGTGCATTTGTTAGTGAAAGCTAATAACTTAGAAATGAGCTGTAGGTCTAAAGAACTGCCTGTACATTGGGAAACCAACATTTCTCCAAGGAATCTCTCCTGTTCAATCAATCCTGTTCCCAGATTTAGAAGGTATTCTTCGCCAGTTCCTCGGTGCTATTTTGCTAGCAGATTGCACCAGAGCATCATAGAACAGGAGTGAAGGGGCTTCGGGTGGTGTCTCTATGCGCAACATCAAGTCAATTTCTGTTCAGCTAGAAAAAAAGCACAATGTAATACAGGAATTGCTAGCATCTTTTCAAGTGCCTGAGAAACATCAGCCCATTTCTTAAATTGTTTTCTAAGCTCTTATTGTTGCATTCAAATATCATTGTCTTTTTCAAAGCTGTTTTAGCTGGTCTGTGCAGGCTGTCTGTTCTATCTGTGGTTTATCTTTTCTTCTGTCTGATCTCCACCTAAGTGTTATAGACTGTCGAAGAGTTAATTTGACAAACATGCTAATGTAGACATAGGTTAGTTTGTTTAAAAGAGTTTTTGCATGGGCTCTTTCGTTTCACATTTTTATCTGAAGAGCCTGTGGTCACGAATGTTTCAAATTACGAACAATGGAGCAGGCCTTGCCCATCTTCAGCTGTCATTGATATTCCTAAATGTGCTGCTGTCTCAACAGCAACGCTGGATTTTGTAAACTTCAATTGCTGACTTGCAGGCTTGGCATTCTATCTATCACAGGGTCTTTACATTAAAATGGTATGGAATTTCATTTGCAGTGTTTGTATTTTTTTTGTGAGGTCCTTCACCTCCAAAAAATAATAAAATAATGATTGTCTCCTCCACTTTGAAGTTCTGGAATTATTTTGTCTCTTATTCTCTATTCCCAAGTCATTGCAATAATCTGTTGGTTAAAGCAATGGACTAAGTGACTGGGTTTGACAATAATTTGTTCACAATTTTTGAGAAGATTTGTAGCTCAGATTAATAATAAATATGTAAGTTAGCTCACTGAGCTGGAAGGTTTGTTTTCAGATGTTTTGTCACCATGACGAGGTAACATAATCAGTGAGAGTCTCTGGTGAAGTGCTGGTGATTTGTCCCACCTCTCTATTTATAGGTCTTGGTTTCTTAAGGTGGGTGCTTCACCGGAGACTGTCGCTGATCATGGTGACGAAACATCTGAAAACAAACCTTCCAGCTCAGCGAGCTAACTTATATAATAATAATCTGTTCACTTATAATTGGATAGAAAGTCATTGGAAATTGGCATCTTTATTTTTATGGACAAGTTAGGGTCAGCATGTATTGAATTCTCAGTGTATGGTTTTAGATTAGATTAGATTAGATTAGATTAGATTATTTACAGTGTGGAAACAGGCCCTTCGGCCCAACAAGTCCACACCGACCCGCCGAAGCGCAACCCACCCATAACCCTACATCTACCCCTTACCTAACACTACGGGCAATTTAGCATGGCCAATTCACCTGACCTGCACATCTTTGGCCTGTGGGAGGAAACCGGAGCACCCGGAGGAAACCCACGCAGACACGGGGAGAATGTGCAAACTCCACACAGTCAGTCGCCTGAGGCAGGAATTGAACCCAGGTCTCTGGCGCTGTGAGGCAGCAGTGCTAACCACTGTGCCACCGTGCCGCCCAACTGGGACAACTGGGAAAAATGTGTTATCAAAGCTAGTCACCCAATGAAACTGTGCCCCAAAAAAATCATTTTCACCCTGTAGACAACTCAGTATGTCAGATTTCATTTGAATCTTGCAATAATAGAAAATCAATCACAAAACAATACTTTAGAATGCTAATCATTTTCCAGGACAACAATACCTTAGTACTAAACTGAGAATATATGGTATAAGCTGTTCAGAAGATCCTGTGGCACTGCTGGTAGTGCCACTGCCTCCAATCCAGAAGCATCAAGTTCAAGTCCCACTCCAGGAGCTCCTGACCAAAGATGTTACATTCACAACACAGCCAAATAGATTCAGTGTCAACTTGTAAATTGTTCCAACATTTGCCACTGATAGGCCTCAAGAGTATGAAAGTTTCCTGGTCAGCCATCTAATGGAAAGACAGCCTCCATCAGCACTATCTATAGCTCTGCATTAAAACATGCATGTACGGGTGGCATGGCAGCATAATGGTTAGCACTGCTACCTCACAGCCCCAGGGACCTGGGTTCGATTCCACACTCAGGCAATTGTATGGAATTTGCACATGCTCCCCGTGTCTGCATGGGTTTCCTCCAGGTGCTCCAGTTGCTCCAGTTTCCTCCCACAGTCCAAAGATATATAGGTTAGTTGGATTGGCCGTGCTAAATTGTCCAGGTATGCACAGGCTAAGTGGATTAGCCATGGAGAATGCAAGGTTACAGAGATGGGGTGGGTCTGGTTGGGATTCTCTTTGGAGACCATGCAAGAACTTGATGGACCAAATGGCCTATTTCCACACTGTAGGTATTCTATGATTCTACAACAACCCAGTGTCCTTGGAGACTGGTTGGTTGATATGAATCAGATTGGTGTTGACAATATTGGGGGTCATAGATTGATAGAGTCAAACAGACCCTTCAGTCCAAGTCATCCATGCCAACCAAGTTCCCAAAGTATAGTCCCATTTGACTGCATTTGTCACATATCTCTCTCAAACTTTCCTAATCAAGTACTTATCCAAATGTTTTTTTTAAAATGTTGTTACTGTTCCTGCATCTACACTTTCTCTGGCAGTTCATTCTACATACGAACAGCCCTCTGTGTGAAATATTTGCCTCACAGGTCTCTTTTAAATTTTTCTCCTCTCACCTTAAAAATATGCCCTCTATTTTTCAAATCCTCTACCCTAAGGAAAGGACTTTTGCTATTCACCTTATCTATGCCCCTCATGGTTTTATAAACCTCTAAAAGGTCATCCCTTAATCTCCTCCGCTCCAGTGAAATGTCCCAGCCTATCCAGTCCCTCCTTATAACTCAAACCCCCCAGTCCTTGTAAATCTTTTCTGCAGGCTCTTCAATTTAATAATGTCCCTCTTATAGCAGAGCGGCCAGAACACAATACCACAAAAGTTGCCTCTCCAATGTTCTGTACAACCACAATTTGAGATCCCAACTTCTATGCTTAATACTCTGACTAATGAAGGCAAGTGTGGCAAATGGCTTCTTTCCCATCATGTCTACCTGTGAAGCAACTTTCAAAGAACTGTGTACCAGAACCCCCCGGGTCTCTCTGTTTGACAACTCTACCCAAAGCCCTACCATTGACTATGCAAGTCCTGCCTTTGTTTATTTTTACCAAAATGCAACATGTCACATTTATCCAAATTAAACTCCAACTGCCATTGTCCCAATTGATCAAAATCCTTTCGTAATCTTAGATACCTTTCTTCACTGACCACCATACCCCAATATTGGTGTCATCCACCAACTTACTAACCATGCTTCCTAAATTCTCATCTAAATCATTTATATAAATGACCAAAAGAAAAGTGGACTCAGTAGCCTGTGGAACACTGCTGGTCACAGGCCTCCGACCGAAAAACAACCCTCACCACTTTCCTGTGCCTCCTACTGTCAAGCCAATTTTGTATCCAGTTGGCAAGCTCTCCCTGAGTCCCATGCAATCTAATTTTAGTAATCAGTCTACCATGTGGAAGCTTGTCAAAGACTTTACTAAAATCCATGTAGACAACATCTACCACTCTTTTCTCATCTACCTTCTTGGTCAAATCCTCAAAAACTTCAATCAAGTTTGTGGGATATGATTTCCCACATGCAAAGCCTAATCAGTCCTTGCCCCTCCAAATGTATGTAAATTCTATCTCTCAGGATCCGCTCCAACGACTTAACCATCACTGATGTCAGATTCACTGCTCTACAAGACTTCTCCTTACAGCCTTTCTTAAATAAAGACACAACATTAACCACCATCCAGTCCTCCAGGACGTCACCTGTGACTGTAGGTAATATAAATATCTCTTTTAGGAGCCTCTTGACTTATTCCCTAACTTATGTTTGGTTCTGCCTGGCAATAGGGGTGGGGCTTTTAGTGAGGTTCTCAGTAGGTTACTCAAAACAGTTCAGAGGTCACTGAAGAAATCTTCCCAGAACACAGTTAGTTGGAGTGAGGAGACAGAAGCAGAGTCCATGCAGAAAATAGCTGTTCAGCTGGTGGCTGAGATGGTAACTATTGGTTCTGTGTAGTTGGGGGTCTGATAGAACTCAAGAGCAGTTGAGCAGCCCTGTGGGTTAGACAGCTCCAGAACTGAGGAAGAACTTTGAGAAGTCAGTCAGCAGGTACGATTCAAAGTTAGAACATAGAACATAGAACGTTACAGCACAGTACAGGCCCTTCAGTCCTTGATGTTGCACCAACCTGTGAAATTAATCTGATGCCCATCAAACCTACACTCTTCCAGTATTGCCCATATTTATATCCAATGCCCATTTAAATGCCCTTAACGTCTACTACTGTTGCAGGCAGGCCGTTCCATACACCCGACTAATCTCTGAGTAAAAAACTACTCCTGATTTCTGTTCTAAATCTATCACCCCTCAATTTAAAGTTATGTCCCTTCATGTTAGCTTTCACCATCTGAGGAAAAACGCTCTCACTGTCCACCCTATCTAACCCTCTGAATATCTCATAGGTCTCGATTAAGTCACCTCTCAACCTTCTTCTCTCCAATTAAAACAGCCTCAGTTCCCTCAGCTTTTCCACTTAAGACCTTCCCTCCATAACAGGCAACATCCTAGTAAATCTCCTCTGAACCCTTTCCAAAGCTTCCACATCCTTCTTGTAATTCACTGGCCAGAACTGTATGCAATACTCCAGGTGCGGCCTTACCAGTATCTTGTACAGCTGAAGCATGACCTTGTGGCTCTGAAGCTCAATCCCTCTTCCAATAAATGCCAACACACCATATGCCTTCTTAACAACTCTATCAACCTGGGTGGTGACTTTCAGGGATTTATACACCTGGGCACTGAGATGGCTCTGTTCAGCTACACTGCCAAGAATCTTACCATTAGCCCAGTACTCTGCATTCCTGTTACTCCTCTCAAAGTGAACGAGTAACTGAGTCTCCAGAACCAGAAGACACAATTTAAAAAAAGAGGTAGGTCATTTAGAACAGAGTTGAGGAGAAACTTCTTCACCCAGAGAGTGATGGATATATGGAATACTCTGCCCCAGAAGGCTGTGGAGGCCAAGTCTCTGGATACTTTCAAGAAAGAGATGGATAGAGCTCTAAAAGATCGTGGAATCAAGGGTTATGGAGATACGGCAGGAACAGGATACTGATTGTGGATGATCAGCCATGATCATAATCAATGGTGGTGCTGGCCCAAAGAGCTGAATGGCCTACGCCTGCACCTATTGTCTATTGTTTATTGTCTATCATGAACTACCTCACACTTTTCCGCATTAAACTCCATTTGCACAGCAGTGCATCTTATCTATGTCCCTCTGTAATCCACAACATCTTTCAGCATGATCTACAACTCTGCCTACCTTAATGTCATCCGCAAATTTACTCACCCATCTTTGTACGCGCACATCCAGATCATTTATAAAAATGACAAACAGCAGTGGCCCCAAAACAGATCCTTGCAGCACACCACTGGTAATTGAGCTCCAGGATGAAGATTTCCCATCAACCATCACCCTCCTTCAGCTAGCCAATTTCTGATCCAAACTGCTAAATCACCTTCAATCCTAAAACTCTGTATGTTATGCAATAGCCTACAGTGTGGAACCTTATCAAATGCCTTATTGAAGTCCATATACATCACATCAACTGCTTTACCTTCATCCACCTGTTTTGACACCTTCTCAAAGAACTCAATAAGGTTAGTAAGTCATGACCTACCCTTCACTAAATCGTGTTTATTATCCCTAATCAAATTATTCCTTTCCAAATGATTATAAATCCTATCTCTTATAAACTTTTCCAACACATTACCCACAACCAAAGTAAGGCTCACTGGCCTATAATTACCAGGGTTGTCCCGACTCCCTTTCTTAAACAAGGGAACAACATTTGCTATCCTCCCGTCTTCTGGCACTACTCCTGTCGACAGTGATGGAGAAAATGAGGACGACAAATGCTGTAGATCAGTCGAAAAGTGTGGCACTGGAAAAGCACAATCATGTGTGGAGTTCGCACATTCTCCCCGTGTCTGCGTGGGTTTCCTCTGGGTGCTCCGGTTTCCTCCCACAATCCAAAAATGTGCAGGTTAGGTGAATTGGCCATGCTAAATTGCCCGTAGTGTTAGGTGAAGGGGTAAGTGTAGGGGAATGGGTCTGAGTGGGTTGCACTTCGGCGGGTCGGTGTGGCCTCGTTGGGCCGAAGGGCCCGTTTCCACACGGTAAGTAATCTAATCTAATCTAAAAGGTCAGGTGGGAATTATGCCCGAAACATCGATTCTCCTGCTGCTCAGATGCTGCCTGACCTGCAGTGCTTTTCCAGTGCCACACGATTCAAAGTTAGGGCTTTCATTAAACGATGTGCTACTAATAATTCAGTACAGTAGAGAATGGGGGTTGAAAACCCAAAGTGGTAACTGCTGGATGCAACTGAGCAAGCTGAGAGCTCAGGTAAAGGGGCAGAGGGGCAGTAACTGCTTGGCGAATCTAGGTGTCTATGAAAAGCTGAAATTACACCAGTGAATGGATAGAACATAGAACATAGAACATAGAACAATACAGCACAGAACAGGCCCTTCGGCCCATGATGTTGTGCCGAACTTCTAACCTAGATTAAGCACCCATCCATGTACCTATCCAAATGCCGCTTAAAGGTCGCCAATGAATCTGACTCTACCACTCCCACGGGCAGCGCATTCCATGCCCCCACCACTCTCTGGGTAAAGAACCCACCCCTGACATCTCCCCTATACCTTCCACCCTTCACCTTAAATTTATGTCCCCTTGTAACACTCTGTTGTACCCGGGGAAAAAGTTTCTGACTGTCTACTCTATCTATTCCTCTGATCATCTTATAAATCTCTATCAAGTCACTCCTCATCCTTCGCCGTTCCAACGAGAAAAGGCCGAGAACTCTCAACCTATCCTCGTACGACCTACTCTCCATTCCAGGCAACATCCTGGTAAATCTTCTCTGCACCCTCTCCAAAGCTTCCACATCTTTCCTAAAGTGAGGCGACCAGAACTGCACACAGTACTCCAAATGTGGCCTAACCAAAGTCCTGTACAGCTGCAACATCACTTCACGACTCTTGAATTCAATCCCTCTGCTAATGAACGATAATACTCCATAGGCCTTCTTACAAACTCTATCCACCTGAGTGGCAACCTTCAAAGATCTATGTACATAGACCCCAAGATCCCTCTGTTCCTCCACCTGACCAAGAACCCTACCATTAACCCTGTATTCTGCATTCTTATTTGTTCTTCCAAAATGGACAACCTCACACTTGGCAGGGTTGAACTCCATCTGCCACTCCTCAGCCCAGCTCTGCATCATATCTAAGTCCCTCTGCAGCCAACAACAGCCCTCCTCACTGTCCACAACTCCACCTATCTTTGTATCACCTGCAAATTTACTGACCCACCCTTCGACTCCCTCATCTAAGTCATTAATAAAAATTACAAACAGCAGAGGACCCAGAACTGATCCCTGCGGAACTCCACTTGTAACTGGACTCCATGCTGAATATTTACCATCTACCCCCACTCTCTGACTTCGACCGGTTAGCCAGTTTTCTATCCAATTGGCCAAATTTCCCTCTATCCCATGCCTCCTGACTTTCCGCATAAGCCTACCATGGGGAACCTTATCAAATGCCTTACTAAAATCCATGTACACTACATCCACTGCTCTACCCTCATCCACATGCTTGGTCACCTCCTCGAAGAATTCAATAAGACTTGTAAGGCAAGACCTACCCTTCACAAATCCGTGCTGGCTGTCCCTAATCAAGCAGTGTCTTTCCAGATACTCGTAAATCCTATCCCTCAGTACCCTTTCCATTACTTTGCCTACCACAGAAGTAAGACTAACTGGCCTGTAATTCCCGGGGTTATCCCTATTCCCTTTTTTGAACAGGGGCACAACATTCGCTACTCTCCAGTCCCCTGGTACCACCCCCGTTGCCAGTGAAGACGAGAAGATCATTGCCAACGGTACTGCAATTTCCTCTCTTGCTTCCCACATAATCCTAGGATATATCCCGTCAGGCCCGGGGGACTTGTCTATCCTCAAGTTGTTCAAAATGTCCAACACATCTTCCTTCCTAACAGGTATCTCTTCTAGCTTATCAGTCCGTTTCACACTCTCCTCTTCAACAATACAGTCCCTCTCGTTTGTAAATACTGAAGAGAAGTACTTGTTCAAGACCTCTCCTATCTCTTCCGACTCAATACACAGTCTCCCACCACTGTCCTTGATCGGACCTACCCTCGTTTTCGTCATTCTCAGGTTTCTCACATACGCATAGAACGCCTTGGGGTTATCCTTGATCCTATCCGCCAAGGATTTTTCATGCCCTCTCTTAGCTCTCCTAATCCCTTTCTTCAGGTCCCTTCTGGCTATCCTGTATCCCTCCACTGCTCTGTCTGAACCCTGTTTCCTCAACCTTATGTAAGCCTCCTTCTTCCTCTTTACTAGACATTCAACCTCCCTCGTCAACCAAGGCTCCCTCACACGACCATTTCTTTCCTGCCTGATCGGTACATACATATCAAGGACACGTCGTATCTGCTCCTTGAAAAAGTTCCACATTTCCACCACATCCTTCCCTGACAGCCTATGCTCCCAACGTATGCTCCTCAAATCCTGTCTTACAGCATCGTAATTTCCCTTCCCCCAATTGTAAAAACTTCCTTGTTGTGCGCACCTATCTCTCTCCATAACCAAGGTGAAAGTCACAGAATTGTGGTCACCATCACCAAAATGTTCACCCACTAACAAGCCCACCACTTGTCCCGGTTCATTACCGAGTACCAAATCCAATATGGCCTCCCCTCTGGTTGGACAATCTACATACTGCGTTAGAAAAGCTTCCTGGACACACTGCACAAACACCGCCCCATCCAATCTACTTGATCTAAAGAGCTTCCAATCAATATTTGGGAAGGTGAAGTCGCCCATGACTACGACCCTGTGGCTTCTGCACCTTTCCAAAATCTGTTTCCCAATCTGTTTCTCCACATCTCTGCTGCTATTGGGGGGCCTATAATAAACACCCAACAGGGTGACTGCACCTTTCCTATTTCTGACTTCAGCCCATACTACCTCCAGAGGCAGATCCCCCTCAAACTTCCTTTCTGCAGCCGTTATACCATTTCTAATTAGCAATGCCACCCCCCCCTCCTTTTTTACCACCCTCCCTAATCTTACTGAAACATCTGTAACCAGGAACCTCCAACAGCCATTCCTGTCCCTCATCTATCCATGTTTCCGTGATGGCCACAACATCGTAGTCCCAGGTACCGATCCACGCCTTAAGTTCACCCACCTTATTTCTGATACTCCTTGCATTGAAGTATACGCACTTGAGCCCATCTCTGTGTCCGCAAGTAGTCCCTGTCAGTGCTACCTTCTACACAGCCTCCCTACAGTCTTGGACATCCTGACACACAGCTAGCTTACTTGCTGGACTACAAGTCCGGATCCCATCCCCCTGCCAAATTAGTTTAAACCCCCCCGAAGAGTGCTAGCAAACCTACCCCCCAAGATATTGGTGCCCTTCTGGTTCAGGTGCAACCCGTCCTGTTTGTACAGGTCCCACCTTCCCCAGAATGCAGTCCAATTGTCCAAATATCTGAAGCCCTCCCTCCTACACCATCCTTGCAGCCACGTGTTCAACTGCACTCTCTCCCTATTCTTTGCCTCTCTGTCACGTGGCACCGGCAACAACCCAGAGATGACGACTCTGTCTGTCCTAGCTTTTAGCTTCCAGCCTAACTCCTTGAGCTCTTGAATGACCTCCCCACCCCTCTTCCTACCTATGTCGTTGGTGCCAATGTGTACCACGACTTCTGGCTGCACACCCTCCCCCTTAAGGATTCTGAAGACACGGTCCGAGATGTCTCGGACCCTAGCACCCGGGAGGCAACAAACCATCCGAGAGTCTCGCCCATGTCCACAGAACCGCCTGTCTGTCCCTCTAACTAGAGAGTCCCCTATAACTAGCGCTCTCCTCTTCTCCCCCTTTCCCTTCTGAATCTCAGAGCCACAGAACCCTTCACTGCAGCTTACACCTGCAAGGCTGTCCCCCCCAACAGTTTCCAAAGCTGTATACTTATTTTTTAGGGGAACGACCACAGGGGAACCCTGCACTGCCTGTTTCTTCCCCTTCCCACCTCTAACTGTTACCCAGCTACCTCTGTTCTCCGGCGTAACTATGTCCCTGTAGCTTCTATCGATCACCCTCTCAGCCTCTCGAATAATCCTCAGCTCATCCAGCTCCAGTTCCAGTTCCCTAACTCGTTCGGTGAGGATCAGGATCTGACTGCATTTCCTGCACACGAAGTCGGCAGGAGTATCGGTGGTCACCCCTACCTCAAACATCCTGCAGGAGGAACATTCCACCGCCTGCGCTGCCATGACTGTACACTGTCTCCAAAAACAAGAACACTGAGTCAATAACCTGTGGACTTTAAAGTTAGGTTAGAGGAGGAGGGTGGGAGGGAGGCCCTACGAAAGTAGGACCTGGGGTCTAGAACACACCCACTCAAATACTAATCACTTGCCTTCCCGCCCAGCTATGCGCTCCAACCTCACATCCGCTGCCCGCTACAGGTAAGTAATTTTGAAACAAACTGTCTTACCTTAGCTGTAGTCTCCCGGGTTCGTTTTTCCTCAGCCGCTGCTCCCACTCAAAGATGGTGGACAGTTTCCAGAATCAGGGGGTGAACCTTACTGATTGGAAAAATGAACTTAAGCAGTGGTTGAGACTGTTTGCAATGTCACATTTTCTGAGGAAGCTCCAAAGCAGGATCTTCAATAATGAAGAATTGGAATGCCATGTAAAGTTTAATGAAATTTGGTAAACCACAGCATCACTAATGTCTAGGGATTTGCGAAGAGATCCATGAGATTTGTTTGAACTGTGTCCTTTATTTGATGTGCTTTGTGGGGTGATTGACCACAGTTTGTCTAATACTCATTTGCTCCTCAGGTTAATTCTAATGGATGTTATAAGTTGCATATGTAATAGATTGTATTACTGTCCAAGCTTTGTAAAGTTTTGTTTTTCTTCTAAACTATGAATGATATGGCTTTATTCTCTTAGCTAAGTATCAGGAATCTCATACTTTGTCTAATTTTTCCTAGCCAGGTGATAATATAATGTTGGCTGTCTGGTCCAGGATTATAACAATGAGTGTTGTAGTGAACTACAGCACTACCCAGCTTTCTCAATTTCAGTTCTTATTACCACTGGTTTTATATGGAATAGATATGACAGATATACAGTGCAGAAACAGATCATTTGTCCCATCAGCTCTATGTTGCTGCTTATCTACTCTTCTAATTCTAGCTGACCGTACAATTGGACAAGTCAAATCCCAGAATTGAATCTTGCCTCATAGATTATATGTTTTATGTTGGATACAGAACTGGCTCAAAGGTAAAAGACAGATGGTGATGGTGGAGGGTTGTTTTTCAGACTGGAGGCCTGTGACCAATGGAGTGCCACAAGGATCGGTGCTGGGTCCTCTACTTTTTGTCATTTACATAAATGATTTGGATGCGAGCATAAGAGGTACAGTTAGTAAGTTTGCAGACGACACCAAAATTGGAGGTGTGGTGGACAGCGAAGAGGGTTACCTCAGATTACAACAGGATCTGGACCAGATGGGCCAATGGGTTGAGAAGTGGCAGATGGAGTTTAATTCAGATAAATGCAAGGTGCTGCATTTTGGGAAAGCAAATCTTAGCAGGACTTATACACTTATTGGTAAGGTCCTAGGGAGTGTTGCTGAACAAAGAGACCTTGGAATGCAGGTTCATAGCTCCTTGAAAGTGGAGTCGCAGGTAGATAGGATAGTGAAGAAGGCGTTTGGTATGCCTTCCTTTATTGGTCAGAGTATTGAGTACAGGAGTTGGGAGGTCATGTTGTGGCTGTACAGGACATTGGTTAGGCCAGTGTTGGAATATTGCATGCAATTCTGGTGTCCTTCCTATTGGAAAGATGTTGTGAAACTTGAAAGGGTTCAGCAAAGATTTACAAGAATGTTGCCAGGGTTGGAGGATTTCAGCTACAGGGAGAGGCTGAACAGGCTGGGGCTGTTTTCCCTGGAGCATCGGAGGCTGAGGGGTGACCTTATAGAGGTTTACAAAATTATGAGGGGCATGGATAGGATAAATAGACAAAGTCTTTTCCCTGGGGTCGGGGAGTCCAGAACTAGAGGGCATAGGTTTAGGGTGAGAGGGGAAAGATATAAAAGAGACCTACGGGGCAACTTTTTCATGCAGAGGGTGGTACGTGTATGGAATGAGCTGCCAGAGGATGTGGAGGAGGCTGGTACAATTGCAACATTTAAGAGGCATTTGGATGGGTATATGAATAGGAAAGGTTTGGAGGGACATGGGCTGGGTGCTGGCAGGTGGGACTAGATTGGGTTGGGATATCTGGTTGGCATGGACGGGTTGGAACGAAGGGTCTGTTTCCATGCTGTACATCTCTATGACTCTATGACTCTAATTAGTTCATACAACTAGCTAGTCATTGAAAGACTGCTGATTTTTAACCACAGAACAAAAGTTTATTACAAAAAAAAGAATATAGCTAGAAAAATCTTAAATTACACAGAAAAATTAGGTTTTAATCTATTTCCTAATGGTATCTATTGAAAAGAATCAAGTCCAGAGAAATTACACCCCTATCTCAACTCCTTAAGTTTCTACTTGACTGACTCCTTCCAGTTCCTTTGCCATGGTCAGTGGAAGCATTTCAATGAGTGCTTTTCAAGTTTCCTGACATGAACTTTTCACAAATCTGGAGCCTATACAATCTTCTTTTTCCTAATAACTGGCATGTTTCTAACCAAAATCATGAAGTAACTGGTCCTTGAATTGCCCTGAAATCCTTCTCGAAGTGTAAATAAACTTGCTTCTGCACTCAAGTGTTTTCTGAACTGCATTTTAAAACTTGCTAATTCCCGATTCGTTTGAACTGGAAACAAAGCTTGAGGTCTTAAACATTTACCCTTCCTATCATAAACCCAACAATATAAACTTCACAGGGACTGCAGTCACCTGCTTTGTGACAAATGCTGGATGTAAGTCACTGCCTTGAAGACTCTTACCTTGTAAATCCACATTCCAAAAATGATATTAATAAATTTAAATTATATAACTTTTATCATGAGTCTCTCACCCAAGCTTTCCCAACTTCATCTAACCCCCATCTGAACTATCTTCCATTTCTTTCTGCCTGAAGGGTCTAGCAAGCCTCTCTTTAAATGTACCTAGGTTATTTGGCTCAAGTCCCCCTTTGTGGTAGTGATTCTGACCACTCTGGGTGCTTCTCATGTGTTTAACTTATTAGTTATATTTTTACTGCCTAATTGCAGTTTCTCCATCAGCTCAGACCTTTCTACAGCAAGTCCCCATGATCATTTACAGTATGGGTGTGGGTGAGGCTTGTATAATTCCGTGTGAAATGGGATGTGTAAGACTGGATTCTGGATTAGTGGTGCTGGAAGAGCACAGCAGTTCAGGCAGCATCCAAGGAGCTGCAGACCACACAGCAAAATGCATTACTGAAAGCTGACCTAAATAGACACGGCTGCCAGATTTAGTTTTACATGGCGAGGTATAAATGACAGAGCGTCTGCTGACACCAACAATCCGATGATAAACTGGTGACTCCGGTAAATGACTGAACACTGAAACATGTCCAAGTACTGTCCATCTGTAACTTGACTCCCTTAATCAGTGTCTACTCCTCTGCTGTTGCCTGGAAATAACAGCCCATTTTTCAATTCAGCATTGTGTGGGGAAGTTTAGGAGACATACCAAAGAAGACTGATCATTATAAATAACACTAATGATGCATTGATTGAATGTGTAATGTATCAGCCTGCAATTCGAGGCATTTGTTGCTAATGATAACTAAAATCTCTTTCTTTCAATTCTCGGCAATCATCCCTTTCTGCACTGCTCTAATTCTGATGTCTCAATTGCATCCCCAATTTTAATCACTCCGTCATGGGTAGCTATGCTTTCAGTTATTTCAATCCCAGGCTCCTTTAAGCCACTCTTCAAATCCTAACTCATTGACCAAGCTTTTGGATCTCGCTTAGTGTCTCCTTATGTGGCTCAATGACATGATCTATGTTCACAATGCTTCACTGATTAAGCCTCAGTGTGGACTCAAAGCAAAGTGACCCCTCTAACTGAGCTATGAGCGTGTGAGCAAACATTGCATTGTTTCAAACTCTTGTAAATAAACCTGTTGCACACTTAAACTACATTGTATCATCTATGCTTTGCTCTGAGAAATATAAATGACAATTTTTTCTCTTTCTAACTGTGCAGGGAAAGGCATATGCGAGGAGAGTAGAAAATAAGTCAATATTATAAAGTGTGTCACTTTTTATCTTTCTTGATATTTAGTTGTGGACTGAAATGGGAAAAGGACTGTTTTAAAAACTAAAGATTGTGGAAGGGATTGCTGTACATTTTAAAACCAACAGCCTGCACTTATGGTCAATGATGTTTACACTGTTTCCTTTTCAACCAATGGGGGTGGTTTAATTGCAGATGAACCAACACCATTTACGGGCGACACCATTTACGGGCGGCACAGTGGCACAGTGGTTAGCACTGCTGCCTCACAGCGCCAGAGACCCAGGTTCAATTCCCACCTCAGGCGACTGTCTGTTTGGAGTTTGCACATTCTCCCCGTGACTGCGTGGGTTTCCTCCGAGTGCTCCGGTTTCCTCCCACAATCCAAAAATGTGCAGGTTAGGTGGATTGGCCATGCTAAATTGCCCATAGTGTTAGGTGAAGTGGTAAATGTAGGGGAATGGGAATGGGTCTGGGTGGGTTGCGCTTCGGTGGGTCGGTGTGGACTTGTTGGGCCGAAGGGCCTGTTTCCACACTGTAAGTAATGTAATCTATCTAAAGATAACGAGGGTTTCAAATAGCTGATTGGTTTGTGGAATGATGACCAGTTGTCATTGACAAAAGCCTTCTACCTGCTGACAATTATAAGATTGGCTCTCAGGTAGCTGAATGGTTTGTGGGTATGAATGAAGCCAATCCACAGGGTTCACTGAGATGATACTTTTGCTTGCCAGCACTTTCTATACTTCAATCTCTTTCCTCCAGTTCTTTTCACTACTTTGTAAGAGAAACAGGCAAATGATACATTAACTGCCCAGGCTCATGGAGGAAATAAACTGGCTTTCTTCAGGATTCATGTATTTTACTGGAGAGAAAACAGTAATTGCCCCTTGCAGCAGTCCAAAGGCTTCTACCATTATTGCTCACACCCACAAGCTGTTAGTTTACTAAGGAGCCAATCAGGTAGTTGTTGTCAGCCCGATGGCTTTTGGCATCCACAACTGGTCACAACTCCATAAACCAATCAACAATCTGTTGCTGGCCAAATCTTACACATCTGCTGCTGGCCCATCTACAAACAGCCTTCACCTTTGCTTGAACAAAGCAGCAGTGTAAACACAACTTACAATGAGTATCAGTAATTTGCTTTTTAAAAGTAAGAAGTGCAGCAATTGTTTCCCCAGTACTTTGGTTTAAAACAATCCTCTTCCAAATTCAGTCCTCAATCAAAAAAAAATGGAAAAATAAAAAGGTACCATCTTTATGGGTTAAAATCAGCTCAATGTTCTGTGCCTACTTCAGACAAAGGAAAGGATGAGGAAAGATTATTATCTAAATTAAGTGCTGTTAGTAATTGAAATCAACATTCTCAAACCATTTACTCAAATGCACCATCCAAAAAAGTAAATTTGGTTGCTATAGTTAAAGAATAAGTACTAAAGCTAAAAATCAATAGCTATATTAGTAAATCCACACATTGCCTTCTGTAATATATTTAGGTGAAGTATTTGATCTTGAATGAACATGCATGACACTGATTAATACCACTGCACTGTGAAGAATTTTTCTCTGCATTCTTGAACAAATGCTTTTGGTCTTATCCTTCACTTTAATTCATTTGTAGTTGGTTAGATTGATAAACCTTTCATTTCAAGTCAGAACATGAAAGGACACTCTGAACTAAGAAACCTGAAGAATCACAGGCTAAATAAGATTGCCAGGCCTGTAACCATGGCAACCAAGAAAGAAGAATTCACATCGCAATCCCTGTATGGCCTGTAAATCTTTCTACACCACTGCACCTGACTTCCTGCAGCCTGGAATTGCAGAGTCTTGACGGAATTGCAAAGAGAAAGTTATAGTGACAAGATAGGAAAACTTGATATCAGTTTTGAACTGGACACCATTTGACAAGACTAAAACAGAACAAAAAAATGTAAAAATGTAAATAATCAAGAAACAAATCATTTCTTTTGTTATGCATTAGTCTACGTCTCAGAAATTCCTGATAAAAATCAGTGCATTTGAGAATGTCCCGACACATCTACAAGGTTAGTCAATGTGGATTACCATTAAAAAAAATCAAAGAATTGTGGATGCTGAAGATCTGAAACAAAAAACAGAAAGAGCTGGAGAAACTCAGCAGGCCTGACAGTATCTGTGGGGAGAAAGTGGACTCAACATTACAGCTCCAGTTTGAATTCTGAAGACCCAAAATGTTGATTTTGCTTTCTCTCCACAGATGTTGCAAGACCTGCTGAGTTTCTCCAGCAAATTCTCCTTTTGTATGGTATACTATCAAGCTTCCATTTGGGCATTTTTGGAATGTTATTTTCTGGCAGAGGAAAATGCCCAGAAATTGATTTGACTTCGAATGATTCCTCATTACAGTCATGAAAATATGTGAAGTGTACTCATTTAAGTATGTGACTTTATAATACTGGAAAGTGGGGTTTGTGAAGATAGATCGAGGAAACTAAGGTTGGGCAATAAATGCTGGCCAGCCAGCAATACCCATTTCCCATGAATGAATAAAAAAAAGGTATCTGGATTTTTCAGCCCATTTTGATTAATTTTAATCAAAATGCTCGTCAGGCTTTAAAAGATTAAAGGTGAAGCTGCCATAACAATAGAGTCAGACAGCACAGAAACACTTTAGTCCAAGTCATCCATGCTGATTAATTAACCTAATTCCATTTGCCTGCAATGAACCCATTTCCCTCTAAACCTTTCCTATTCATGTACCTGTCCAAATATCTTTTAAATGATGTAACTCTACCTGCATCTATCACTTCATCTGGCAGTTTGTTCCACATATGCACCACCCTCTGTGTCAAGTCATTGTCCCTCATGTTCCTTTTACATCTTTCTCTCCTAAACTTAAAATGATTTCCCCTAGTTTTGATCTCCCTTGACCCAGGAAAGTGAGCTTATCCATGCCTTTCATGGACTAGGTGTGATTGAGGTTCACAAGGAAGCGGTATTAGAAATCCTGCAGAGTGTGAAAATAGTTAAGTCCCGTGGGCCCGATGGGATTTATCCTAGGATCCTCTGGGAAGCCAGGGAGGAGATTGCCGAGCCTTTGGCATTGATCTTTAAATCATCATTGTCTACAGGAATAGTGCCAGAAGACTGGAGGATAGCAAATGTGGTTCCCTTGTTCAAGAAGGGGAGTAGAGACGACCCAAGTAATTATAGATCAATGAGCCTTACTTCAGTTGTTGGTAAAGTGTTGGAAAAGGTTATAAGAGTTAGGATTTATAATCATTGAGAAAAGAATAATTTGATTAGGGATAGTCAGCACGGTTTTGTGAAGGGTACCTCACAAACCTTATTGAGTTCTTTGAGAAGGTGACCAAACAGGTAGATGAGAGTAAACCAGTTGATGTGGTGTATATGGATTTCAGTAAGGCCTTCGATAAGGTTCCCCACAGTAGGCTATTGTACAAAATGCGAAGGAATGGGATTGTGGGAGATATAGCAGTTTGGATCAGTAATTGGCTTGCTGAAAGAAAACAGAGGGTGGTGGTTGATGGGAAATGTTTATCCTGGAGTCCAGTTACTAGTGGTGTACTGCAAGTGTTGGTGTTGAGTCCACTTCTGTTCATCGTTTTTATAAACGACCTAGATGAGGGGTTAGAAGGGTGGGTTAGTAAATTTGCAGACAACACTAAGGTCGGTGGAGTTGTGGATAGTGACGAAGGATGTTGTAGGTTACAGAGAGACATAGATAAGTTGCAGAGCTGGGCTGAGAGGTGGCAAATGGAGTTTAATGCGGACAAGTGTGAGGTGACTCACTTTGGTCGGAATAACCGGAATGCAAAGTACTGGGCTAATGGTAAGATTCTTGGTAGTGTAGATGAGCAGAGAGATCTCGGTGTCCATGTACACAGATCCTTGAATGTTGCTGCCCCAGTCAAAAGGGCTGTTAAGAAGGCATACAGTGTTTTAGCTTTTATTAATAGAGGGATCGAGTTCCAGAACCATGAGGTTGCGCTGCAGCTGTACAAAACTCTGCACTTGGAGTTCTGGTCACCACATTATAAGAAGAATGTGGAAGCTTTGGAAAGGGTGCAGAGGAGATTTACTAGGATGTTGCCTGGTATGGAGGGAAGGTCTTACGAGAAAAGGCTGAGGGACTTGAGGCTGTTTTTGTTCGAGAGAATAAGGTTGAGAGGTGACTTAATAGAGACATATAAGATAATCAGAGGGTTAGATAGGGTGGACAGGGAGAGTCTTTTTCCTCGGATGGTGATGGCGAGCACGAGGGGGCATAGCTTTAAATTGAGGGGTGATAGAGATAGGACAAATGGCAGACGTAGTTTCTTTACTCAGAGAGTAGTAAATATGGAATGCTTTGCCTGCAATAGTAGTAGATTCGCCAACTTTAAGTACATTTAAGTCGTCATTGGACAAGCATATGGACGTACATGGAATAGTGTAGGTTAGATGGCCTTCAGATTGGTATGACAGGTCGGCGCAACATCGAGGGCTGAAAGGCCTGTACTGAACTGTAATGTTCTGTGTTCTATGTTCATAATGTTAGGAACCTCTAAAAGATTACCCCCCCAACCTCCTAAGCACCAGTGAAAAAAGTCTCAACCCTTCTTATAACGCATGCCCTTCAAACCCAGTAACATCTTTTCTGCATCAATTTAATAATATTCTTCCTACTTTCCATCACCATCCCACCTACCTGCATCCCCTATCACTATCCCATCTACCTGCATCCACATAGCATCATCCCACCTGCCTGCATCACCCCATCGCCATCCCACCAACCTGCATCCCCCCATCACAATCCCACCTACCTGCATCCCCCCATCACCTTCCCAAATACCTGCATCCCCCATCACCATCCCACCTACCTGCATCCCCCATCACCATCCCACCTACCTGCATCCCCCTACCACCATCCCACCTACCTGCATCCCCCTACCACCATCCCACCTACCTGCATCCCCATCACCATCCCACCTACATGCATACCCATCACGACCTCACCTACCTGAATCACCCATCACTACCTCACCTGACTGCATCCCACCATCACCATCCCACCTACCTGCAACCCCCATCACCATCTCACCTGTGTGCATCTCCCATCATCATCCCACCTACCTGCATCCCAAATCACTATCCCACCTACCTGCACCAGTGAAAAAAGTCTCAACCCTTCTTATAACTCATGCCCTTCAACCCCAGTAAGATTCTTTTCTGCATCAATTTAATAATATTCTTCCTACTATTCATCACCATCCCACCTACCTGCATCCCCTATCACTATCCCACCTACCTGCATCCAGATAGCACCATCCCACCTGCCTGCGTCCCCCCATCACCATCCCCATCTACCTGCATCCCCCCCATCACCATCCCCATCTACCTGCATCCCCCCCCATCACCATCCCACCTACATGCATCCCCCATCACCATCACACCTAACTGCATCCCCCATCACCATCCCACCTACCTGCATTCCCTTACCACAATCCCACCTGCCTGCATCACTCCATCACCTTCCCACCTACCTGCACCCCCATCACCATCCCACCTGCCTGCATTCCCCATCACCATCCCACCTATCTGCGGCCCCCCATCACCATCAAACCTACCTGCATCCCCATCACCATCCCACCTATCTGCATCACCCAATCACCATCCCACCTACCTGCATCCCCCAGCACCATCCCACCTACCTGCATCCACATAGCACAATCCCACCTGCCTGCATCACCCCATCGCCATCCCACATACTTGCTTCCCCGATCACCATCCCACCTACCTGCATCCCCCATCATCATCCCACCTACAGCCTCCCCCATCACTATCCCACCTGCCTGCATCTCCCATCACTACCCCACCTGCCTGCATCACCCATCACCATCCCACCTACCTGCATCCCCCTACCACCATCCCACCTACCTGCATCCCCCCATCACTTTCCCAAATACCTGCACCCCCCCATCACCATCCCACCTACCTGCATCCCCCCATCACTTTCCCAAATACCTGCACCTCCCATCACTACCTCATCTGCCTGCATCCCCCATCACCATCCCACCTACCTGCATCCCCCTACCACCATCCCACCTACCTGCATCCCCATCACCATCCCACCTACCTGCATCCCCCTACCACCATCCCACCTACCTGCATCACCATCACCATCCCACCTGCCTGCATCCCCCCATCATCATCCCACCTACCTGCATCCCCCATCACCATCCCACCTACCTGCATTCCCCTATCACTATCCCACCTACCTGCATCCCCCTACCACCATCCCACCTACCTGCATCCCCATCACCATCCCACCTACATGCATACCCATCACGACCTCACCTACCTGAATCACCCATCACTACCTCACCTGACTGCATCCCACCATCACCATCCCACCTACCTGCAACCCCCATCACCATCTCACCTGTGTGCATCTCCCATCACCATCCCACCTACCTGCAACCCCCATCACCATCTCACCTGTGTGCATCTCCCATCACCATCCCACCTACCTGAACCCCACCATCAATATCCCACCTACTTGCACCCCCCATCATCATCCCACCTACCTGCATCCCAAATCACTATCCCACCTACCTGCACCAGTGAAAAAAGTCTCAACCCTTCTTATAACTCATGCCCTTCAATCCCAGTAAGATTTTTTTCTGCATCAATTTAATAATATTCTTCCTACTATCCACCACCATCCCACCTACCTGCATCCCCTATCGCGATCCCACCTACCTGCATCCCCTAACACTATCCCACCTACCTGCATCCAGATAGCACCATCCCACCTGCCTATGTCCCCCCATCTCCATCCCACCTACCTGCATCCCCAATCACCATCCCATCTACCTGCATCCCCCCCATCACCATCCCACCTACCTGCATTCCCCTATCACTATCCCACCGACCTGCATCCCCCTACCACCATCCCACCTACCTGCATCCCCCATCACCATTTCACCTACATGCATACCCATCACGATCCCACCTACCTGCAGCCCCCCATCACCATCCCACCTACCTGAACCCCACCATCACTATCCCACCTACCTGCATCCCCCCATCACTTTCCCAAATACCTGCACCCCCCCATCACTACCTCATCTGCCTGCATCCCCCATCACCATCCCACCTACCTGCATCCCCTATCACCATTCCCACCAACCTGCCTCCCCCATTACCATCCCAGCTACCTGCACCCTCTATCACCATCCAACCTACCTGCATCCCCCCATCACTTTCCCAAATACCTGCACCCCCCCATCACTACCTCATCTGCCTGCATCCCCCATCACCATCCCACCTACCTGCATCCCCTATCACCATTCCCACCAACCTGCCTCCCCCATTACCATCCCAGCTACCTGCACCCTCTATCACCATCCAACCTAGCTGCATCCCCTCATCACCATCCCACCTACCGGCACTCCCACCCCATCGCCATCCCACCTACCTGCATCCCCCATCACCTTCCCACTTAGCTGCAACCCCTATCACCTTCCCACTTAGGTGCAGCCCCCCATCACCATCCCACCTACCTGCATACCCCATCACCATCCCACCTATCTGCATCACCCCATCACCATCCCACCTACCTGCAACCACCCATCACCATCCCACCTACCTGCACCCCCTATCACCATTCAACCTACCTGCATCCCTCCATCACCATCCTATCTACCTGCATCACCCCATCACCATCCCACCTATCTGCATCCCCCCCTTGACCATCCCACCTACCTGCATCCCCCCTTGACCATCCCACCTACCTGCAACCCCCATCACCATCCCACCTATCTGCATCCCCCCTTGACCATCCCACCTACCTGCATCCCCCCCTTGACCATCCCACCTACCTGCATCCCCCCTTGACCATCCCACCTACCTGCATCCCCCCCCTGACCATCCCACCTACCTGCATCCCCCCCTTGACCATCCCACCTACCTGCATCCCCCCCCTTGACCATCCCACCTACCTGCAGCCCCCCCTTGACCATCCCACCTACCTGCAGCCCCCCTTGAGCATCCCACCTATCTGCACCCCATCACCATCCCACCTACCTGCAGCCCCCCATCACCATCCCACCTACCTGCAGCCCCCCATCACCATCCCACCTACCTGCACCCCCTATCACCATTCAACCTACCTGCATCCCTCCATCACCATCCTATCTACCTGCATCACCCCATCACCATCCCACCTATCTGCATCCCCCCCTAGACCATCCCACCTACCTGCATCCCCCCTTGACCATCCCACCTACCTGCAGCCCCCCCTTGACCATGCCACCTACCTGCAGCCCCCCCTTGACCATCCCACCTACCTGCAGCCCCCCCTTGACCATCCCACCTACCTGCAACCCCCTTGACCATCCCACCTATCTGCACCCCATCACCATCCCACCTACCTGCAGCCCCCCATCACCATCCCACCTACCTGCAGCCCCCTATCACCATCCCACCTACCTGCAGCCCCCCATCACCATCCCACCAACTGCAC
Organism: Chiloscyllium punctatum; assembly: GCF_047496795.1. NCBI lineage: Eukaryota > Metazoa > Chordata > Chondrichthyes > Orectolobiformes > Hemiscylliidae > Chiloscyllium > Chiloscyllium punctatum. Next base: position 12,567,125 of record NC_092780.1, on the reverse strand, counting down.
CCCCTATCAACATCCTACCTACCTGCATACCCCATCACCATCCCACCTACCTGCATCCAAATAGCACGATCACACCTACCTGCATCCCCCCATCACCATTCCACCTACCTGCATCCTGCCCATATACATCCCACCTACCTGCATCCCCCCAGCATGATCCCATCTACCTGCACCCCCCATCACTACCTCACCGGCCTGCATTCCCCATCAACATCCCAACTACCTGCATCCCCCATCACCATCCCACCAACCTGGACCCCCCTATCAACGCCCCACCTACCAGCATCCACATAGCACCATCCCACCTACCTGCATCCCCTCATCACCATCCCACCTACCTGCATCCCCTCATCACCATCCTACCTACCTGCATCCAAATAGCACCATCCCACCTACCTGCATTCCCCATCACCATCCCACCTACCTGCATCCCCCATCACTATCCCACCTACCTGCATCCCCCCATCACCATCCCACCTACCTGCATCCCCCCATCACCATCCCACCTACCTGCATCCCCCCTTGACCATCCCACCTACCTGCATCCCCCCTTGACCCTCCCACCTACCTGCATCCCCCCCTTGACCCTCCCACCTACCTGCATCCCCCCCTTGACCCTCCCCCCTACCTGCATCCCCCCTTGACCCTCCCACCTGTGTGTTTTTCTCTGTGATTAACAGTCTGTGAAGCAAATTGTGAAACTTGGTTGAATTTGAGAGTTCAATGAATAAGAATTAGCACACCATTGAACTTTGAAGATCTTTTAAAACTGGTGCCCACCCCCGCCACTATGGGAAGAGGCTTTTAACTCACCTTACAATGTTGACATGCATCAGGATCCTGAGGAAGTAAATAGGCTCACACATTACTGATATTTACACAGGAGGTTTAACCTTCCAATGTACCTGCCCAAGTGCCAGCATTTCCAATGACGTTCAGCTCAGTAGGTCAGGCCCACTAACATGAACTAACTTTGAGTTTTATTGGGATTGGTTAGTTCAGTCTGCTGGATGGCTGGTCTCTGAAACAGAGTCATAGCAACATGTGGGCTCAATTCCTGCACCAGCTGAGGTTACCATGCAGGGTTCTCCTTCTCAACATCCCCCTTCACATGAGGCATGGTGCCCTCCAGGTTAAGAAATCACCAGTCATCTCTCTCTAATGAACAAAAAGATGCAGGTAGGTGGGATGGTGATGGGGGGATGTGGGTAGGTGGGATGGTGATAAAGAGGGGTGCAGGTAGGTGGGATGGTGATAAGGGGGGGTGTGGGTAGGTGGGATAGTGATAAGGGGGGTTGCGGGTAGGTGGGTTGGTGATAAAGGGGGCTGCGGGTAGGTGGGATGGTGATAAGGGGGGGGTGCGGGTTGGTGGGATGGTGATAAAGGGGGGGTGCAGGTAGGTGGGATGGTGATAGTTCAGTGGAAAGCGTGAAGTAGGTGGGAAGGAAGATGGACAGGTTATATCAGATCAAGGGGACAGGGCAGGTGAGGGAGGGCTGGACCTGGGATATGGTGGGGGGTTGGGGAGATTTGAAAGCTGGTGAATTCTACGTTGAGGCCATAAGGTCGTAAGCTCCCAAGTCTGAAGATAAGATGTTCTTCCTTCAGTTTGCTTCTGGCCTCAGAAGAAGAAATATCTTCACCCAGAGAGTGGGGAGCCTGTGGAATTCTCTGCCTCAGAAATTGGTTGAGGCCAAAACGTTGAATGTTTTCAAAAAGGAGTTAGATGTAGTTTTTAGGACCAAACTGATCAAAGCTTATGGGGGAGAAAGCAGGGTCAGGGGACTAGTTGAATGACTAACCATGATTATATTGAATCGGAATGGGAGAAAGTAAGGACTGCAGATGCTGGAGGTCAGAGTCAAAAAGTGTGGTGCTGGAAAAGGACAGCTGGTCAGGCAGCATCCAAGGAGCAGGAGAATTGCCGTTTCAAGCCTAAACTGTTCATCAGGAACCTGATGAAGAGCTTATGCTCGAAATGTTGATTCTCCTGTTGCTTGGATGCTGATTGACCAGCTGTGCTTTTCCAGAACCACACATTTTTGGCTTGAATCAGAATGGCCTATTCCTGCTCCCATTCTCTACATCTATATTTCCAATCTCCTGGATACCTGGTCAGCTCACAAAAGCTCATGAAAACTCATCACTTGCTGGATGCCCAGTACTTAGAAGACTGTACCTCGGCAGTGGTATAGCTCCACAAACTAGCAGGAATCAGTAAGATGGTCACAATTTGGGTGCAGGGTGCTGAGTATAGCCAGCAAGGGTGTTTGGTTAGAAAAATAATGCCAGGGGACAAGGGAAGGGTGGCGTGGGAAGTACAACGTTGAAAAGGTACCCATGGCTCAATATTGGTACCACTGATTTGGAGCAATGTTCACAGGAGCTCAGAAAGGTTCGTAGCTCCTTGAAAGTAGAGTCACAGGTAGATAGGATAGTGAAGAAGGCGTTTGGTATGCTTTCCTTTATTGGTCAGAGTATTGAGTACAGGAGTTGGGAGGTTATGTTGCAACTGTATGGGACATTGGTTAGGCCACTATTGGAATATTGTGTGCAATTCTGGTCTCCTTCTAATCAGAAGGATGTTGTGAAACTTGAAAGGGTTCAGCAAAGATTTAAAAGGATGTTGCCAGGGTTGGAGGATTTGAGTTATAGGGAGAGGTTGAATAGGCTGGGACTGTTTTCCCTGGAGCGTCAGAGGCTGAGGGGTCACCTTATAGAGGTTTATAAAATAATGAGGGGCATGGTTAGGATAAATAGGCAAAGTCTTTTCCCTGGGGTGGGGCAGTTCAGAACTAGAGGGTATAGGTTTAAAGTGAGAGGGGAAAGATATAAAAGAGACCTAAGGAGCAACTTTTTCACACAGAGGGTGGTGCATGTATGGAATGAGCTGCCAGAGGATGTGGTGGAGGCTGGTACAATTGCAGCATTTAAGAGGCATTTAGATGGGTATATGAATAGGAAGGGTTTGGAGGGATTGGGTCAGATGCTGGCAGGTGGGACTGGATTAAGTTGGAATATCTGGTTGGCATGGACGGGTTGGACCAAAGGGTCTGTTTCTGTGCTATACATCTCTGTGACTCTATGACTCTATAACTGACTGGATTATGGGGCAGGTTTGAGAGACTACATGGCCAATCTAGCTTCAAAATCTCATGTTCAATGGAGTTGGAAGAAGTACCAAAGATGAATGAACTAAAAGCTGTGGGGTGGGCTGCACAATGACAGATAATAATAAGGGCAAGAAAATGTGAGGTGTTGTCTATTGGAAGGGAAAGTACAAATGTGCACTTCGTGTAGGTACTGAAATAGGTACGGGTAAGGTTGGTTGTAAGTTGGAAGATCAAATCCAAGGAACCCTGAAACACAGAAACTGCAAAATAGAGTCAATTGTAGGAATACTGCATTCAATTCTGGTCTCCCTGCTAGAAGGAAAGATGTTCCTAATCACCAGAGCTGGATATGATATGGTGTTGTAGACTGCGCTAGAGTTGTAACATCATATGTCCAACATGGAAACAGACCTTTCAGTCAACTCATGTCAACCAAATATCCTAAATTAATCTAGTCCCATTTGCCAGCATTTGGCCCATATACCTCTAACTCCTTCTTATTTACATACCCATCCTTAAGGGCTCAGAAAAGATTTACAAGGATGTTGCTGGTATTGGAGGGTTTGAGCTATTCAGAGAGGTTGAACAGGGTGGGGCTATTTTCTCTGGAGGATGAGGTGTATAAAATCATGAGGGACATGGATAGGGTGAACAGCCATGGTCTTTTTCCCCGTGTAGAGGAGTCCAAACTTAGGGGGCATAGGTATAAGGTGAGAGAGAAAAGATTTAAAAGCGACTTAAGGAGCAACATTTTCATGCAGAGGGTGGTACATGTATGGAATGAGCTGCCAGAGGAAGTGGTGGAGTCTGTACGATTACAACATCTAAAAGGGATATGGATGGAGTCAGAGGGATATGGGCCAAATGCTGGCAAATGGGACTAGATTAACTTAGGATATCTGGTTGGCATGGACAAGTTGGACTGAAAGGTCTGTTTCCATGTTGGACATGTGATATTACGACTCTAGCTCCATCTACAACTCCAGTACTGTATCCAGCTTTGGTGATTAGGAAACAAGGTCAATATTGAAGAAATGGAGGTAGTGTGAAGAAGAGTCACAGAGTTATTGCCTGAATTAAGTGTCTGTGGTATAAGCTAACCCTGGAGAAACTTGTACTTTTCTGTCTGGGAAGGATTCCAGTGAGAACCAGGTCCACAAACTGTGGGGATAGGAGTGGGGACAGTTTCAAATTAATTAAAGGCGATTTCAGGCTTGTTATCTGGCATTGCTTCAGAGCGAGAGAGAGTAAGGATCGGTTGGAATGATTTCTGAAGAAAGTGATGACAGCAATCATTCACCGATCATTCACAATTGTGGGAAGGGGTGGCATGGTTGGGGAGGGATTTCAGATGTGGTGTCCTTGTGACACAGGTGGTAGCAGCCATGCCTTTGAGCTAGAATGCTGCAGTCTTCACTCCCTTCACAGGATCTGTTGGCCACTGAGGCAAGCAAGTCAATGGAATCGGTTGGCTTCCAGTCGAATAAATAGGGAAGGCTAGTGGCAAAGGGGCACCAGGCTGTAAGGACCATCCACCCACCAAATCCAAACACAGTGGAGAGAGAGCAGGATGATAACTAGCATTGCAACATCTCATGTTACACGGGAAACATCTAACGAGGAGAGCAAATTGGCAGTGAGAGGAAGGACACTGGACTGCTTCCTCATCCATGACTTTCACATTTTGAGATCTCAAAAAAACCATCACTGGCCAGGCTACAAACAAACCACTGTCCATAACTTGGGATTGCTAGATTAAATGGGCATTGAATCAATGTGAAAATTATAGTGTAGTTCCATCGCAATGATACCAGCTTGAGGATTTGCAGTTGTGTGGAACAATCCGAGGCAGTGGGACTGTTTCCAGTGCAGCAGAGAAGCTGAGCAACGATTTAATTGAGGCTGTTTAAGATGAGCAAATCTTGTATCCACGGACCTGACTTCAAATTTAGCAGGATAATGGCACATAATTATCACATGATAATGAAAGGCAAGTAATCAGAGAGAATTAGGCATTAATTACTTTGCTGCAACTCCATTTCGGTACAGATCCTTCATTATCAGTGCAAGAGCACTCTGATGTAACTGTTACGCATAGAAAATGCTAAGAATTCATTACCTAGACTGAGCTCCAGCGTCTTCACAAACTATTGAAAATGACATGTTCTATGTAAGTATTACTGATATACTTGGATGAGTAAAAGATCTGACTTTATGTTTTCTGAATAACATGCTTGTACTGTATCCAATGGTGAAAAGAAGCAGGTGTCTTGATATCAAAAGTTTAAATGAAATGTTTTTAGTTGTGGTGTCTTATTATTTCAGCCGTATTCCCACCAAACACTTAAAATAGATGGTTTGAGAAAGCTAAGTACAAAATACTGCGGGCTGGAGAGGTCTGAAATGTAAAGGGAAAACACTGGAGAAACTCAGCAGGTCTGGCAACATCTCTTCAGAGAGCAAGTGTTAATGTTTCGAGTTTGGTCTGACTCTTATTCAGAACTGAAAGGACCTGGGAAGTGGTAGTTTTTATGCTGTTGATGGAGAGGGAGGAAGGGGAATGGAACAGATGGTAATGGTGCCCAGATTTTTCGGTAAACAAAGTACTAATGTTCATAAAGAGGTGATTGAGATGTAAAATAGATGTAAATGTAGCTATGAAAAGGAGAACATGGGCCCACTCTGCTAAGAACAAAGCCACCTTCACCACATGTTCCACGATTAGACTTGAAACGTTAACTCTGCTTCTCTTGCCACAGAGTTTCTCCAGCATTCTTTGTTTCCAATGAAGGAAAATGGTCTTGCCTCAAATATTTGGTTGAAAATGTAAGACCATAGGATCGGAATTCAATCATTCAACTCTTCAAACCTACCCAACTATTCAACTAGATCAGATATAAATCTCAATTGTATCTCCTGGCCTTTTTGCTCCATTTCCTTTAATTCCCTAAATATCTACCTTTTTCTCTGCAATGGCCAATTAATAATTTAATATTTTGTTCATGCACACAGTTTATTTATGATGTATTTCTTTCTGTCTTTTTATTTATTTATGAGACATGGGTGTGGTTGGTGAGAGCAGCACTGTTGACCAATCCCTATTGTCCCTAAGAAATGGGCAATTTAGCACAGCCAGTTCACCCACCCTACACATCTTTGGAATGTGGGAGGAAACCGGAACAAACCCATGCAGTCATGGGGAGAATGTGCAAACTCCACACAGTCAACCGAGGCTGAAATCGAACCCAGGCCCCTACTGCTGCAAGGCAGCAGTGCTAGCCATCGAGCCACCGTGCTGCTCACAGCAGTATTAAATACCTTCCCTGTTCCTATGGCACCTTTCATCAGATTCTATCATGGAACATTCCCACAGAATTCACCACTTGGAGGATCTCTGACAACAGACAGGCATGCCTTGCAGCCACGCCATCTTTAAAAGGTGGCTGAGCACCTGTACGAGTGTTGGCAATCCTGGGGTGCTACCTGTCAGCAGCAATGTTATGGCACAGTTAGCCCAAAGCCAGCCTGCTCCTGCCACCATAACACTCGAAATCTGAAAGGATAGTGAAGGTGGTGTTTGGTATGCTTTCTTTTAGTGGTCAGAGTATTGAGTACAGGAATTGGGAGGTCATGTTGCGGCTGTACAGGATATTGGTTAGGCCACTGTTGGAATATTGTGTGCAATTGTGGTCTCCTTCCTATTGGAAGAGTATTGTGAAACTTGAAAGGGCTCAGAAAAGATTTGCAAGGATGTTGCCAGGATTGGAGGATTTGAGATATTGGGAAAGGCTAAACAGGCTGGGACTGTTTTCCGTGGAACGTTGGAGGCTGCGGAGTGACCTTATAAAGGTTTATAAAGTCATGAGGGGCATGGATAGGATAAATAAACAAAGTCTTTTCCTTGGAGTCAGGGAGTCCAGAACTAGAGGACTTGGGTTTAAGGTGAGAGGGGAAAGATATAAAAGAGACCTGAGGGGCAACTTTTTCATGCAGAGGGTGGTAAGTGTATGGAATGAGCTGCCAGTGGAGGTGGTGGAGGCTGGAACAATTGCAACATTTAAGAGGCATTTGGATGGTCTATGAATAGGAAGGGTTTGGAGGGATATGGGCCGGGTGCTGGCAGGTGGGACTAGATTGGGTTGGGATATCTGGTTGGTTTGGACAGGTTGGACCGAAGGATCTGTTTCCATGCTGTACATCTCTATGACTCTAAAAACAGAAACTGCAGTAAAAGCTCATCAGCCCTGGCAGGATCTGTGGAGAGAGAAAGCAGAGTTAATGTTTTGGGTCCAGTGACACTTCTTCATAGTGCATAGTTGGATGGACACACACACACACACACACACAACTTCCGTAACCTTATCCTGTCTAAACACCCTCCCTGGGTCACTCTGTATTGATTGAGACTGTCTCTTGATGTTGTCCAGTAGGGGAATATCACAGATAAGCAAGCACACAGACAAATCCAAACATGAGCTTTTATTTGCAGCCAACAAAAGGGATCACAAATAAAAGGAACAGACTTTACTCTGTCCCCACATCATGACTAATTACTATTCTACAGTTTGCTGCAGCCAGCTCTCATCGTCTGGAACTGGGTGTTAATCAGCTCCTGCCTGGCATGTAGTTGCCTTTGGAACTGAGCTCTGTCAGGCACAGGGAGACCTTCCTCCTCCCAGTGTTCATCTCCTCCTTCTTGAAGATTGACCTCATTTCCCCAGTTCTTCAACATCTGTCATGTCGTCTCATTACCTGCTCCATTGTGTGGAGCACAGTACACCGGGATGGTGCAGCACACTCTGTCCAGTCTGTACAGGAGGGTCCCTGTCCAGACCAGTCTGAGCACTGGAACCACATCTTCAGCAGCTCCACCGTCTCTCCCACCGGCCCTGGGTGAAGTGTGGGCAGCATTGTATCTGTGTTCTGTGTCAGTCAGGGAGCTGTGTAATGGTGTCACTTTCTCGGTCTCAGTGGGTAACCTTCCCTCAGGAACCAGCTCGGGAAGGGCCCTGGTCCGTCACCTGCAGCAGGTACACAACGGTGCCCCGGGATGTAGGAGTCATGGCAGTTGCCAGAGTAGTAGGAGGACCAATTCCACTCCAGAAATCCCAGATGTCTTCCTTCTTCACAGACCACAATTTCCCCTCCCACGTGGCCAACAGTGCCCTCCAGCATCTCCTCCACTTCCTGCACCTCTGCCTGTGAAATCCACCCCTCCAACTGCAACAAGGACAGAACCCCCAGTCCTCACCTTCCACCCCATTAACCTCCAGATACAACGCATCATCCTCCACCACTTCCGCCATCTACAAACCAACCTTGCCATCAGAGGTATAGTTCCCTCCCCATACCAATCTGCGTTTCACAGAGACCATTCCCTCTGTGACTCCCTTGTTCGGTCTACGCACCCCACCAACCCACCCTCCACTCCTGGCACCTTTCCATGCCGCTGCAAGAGGTGTAAAACCAGCACCCGCACCTCCCCCTCACCTCCATCTAAAGCCCCAAAGATTCCTTCCACATCTAGCAGAGAATTTCCTGCATCTCCAAACACCTCATTATCTATTGCTTTCAATGTGGTTTCCTCTACACTGGGGAGACAGGATGCCAACTGACGGAATATTTCGGACACACACACTAAATAACCCCACCGCCCTGTGGCCGAACATTTCAAATCCCCCTCCCACTCTCCCAAGGACATGCAAGTCTTGGGCCTCCTCCACTGCCAGATTCTAGCCGCCTGATGCCTGGAGGAAGAACATCTCATTTTCTGCCTTGGAACCCTCCAACCACACAGGATCAATGTCAATTTCACCAGATTCCTTATTTCCCCTCTTCCCCCCCCTTATCCCAGCTCCAACCCTCCAACTTGGCACTGGCCTCTTCTTCAGTCCTACACATCCATCTTCCTTCCCACCTATCCACTCCATCCTCCACTCCAACCTAAAAGCATCACCTCCCACATTCATCTACCTATCGCATTCCCAGCTACCTTTCCCCAGCCCCACCCCCCTCCTATTTATCTCTCAGCCCCCTTGGGCCCCCTCACATTCCTGATGAAGAGCCTAAGCTCGAAACATCGACTCTCCTGCTCCTCAGATGCTGCCTGACAGGCTGTGCTTTTCTAGCGTCACACCTTTGGACTCTGAATTCCAGCATCTGCAGTTCTCTCTCTGTCCTAGTGGGCACATGCCTCCAGGAAGTAGTAAGGGTGATCACAGATCCCCAACACATTGATCCCAGTGGAAACCGTTCCTATTGATGAATTCCAGAGTGCTGCGTTGTGACCCTCTCAATGCTCTGTGTGTACAGTCAATGGCTCCCTATATCTGGGGGGAAGCCAGGTCTGTTCCTGAACTGGGGCTGCAGCACTGACCCTGACATGGGAGATCGAACTGACCCGGTGTGACCTTTTACAGGTGGCATCGTACACTGTCTTAATGTATTTGTGGGAGCACGACTGAGAGATCGCACACAGGCCACCCATCGCTCCCTGGAAGGAGTCAGTCGTGTAGATGTTCAGGTCTGTCTGTCACCTTCACAGCCAATGAGAGACGGTGGTCTCCCACTCCTGCAGCCCTCAGCTCCTACCTTAGCATCTGGTAGAGCTCCACCACAGAGTCCCAGGATGTACAGAGACAACACTGTGTCTTGCTCATCCCAAGAAACGGAGTTGAGACTGAGAAACTCTTCCTGCCCCAAACCTTACTGAGGGACCCTGAGGCTGCAATGACCATTGGCTGAGCTGGGTCCCTCCCCCGGGGCACGGTGTTGCTCCTGGGCTGTCAGTCCTCATCTTCCTGCATTCACTTTCACCCCCTCAGGAGGGTAACAACAGCGACCAACATCCCAGTGGTGGCAACGCCCAGGACTTTCTGTGGAAATGGCCTGCACTGGGAACATGTGAAACAAACATTGATGTGTTGCCTGTGGATCCCTCTGATAGATTTCTGAGTTCAATAGATAAGGAACTCTGCCCCAGCGTTCATTATCAAGTGTTTAGGTGGAGTGCAGTTACCATCAGAGGCTAATTCTCTCCTTCATCATAACTTAATCCCAAGCACCAAAAGACCAGAAATTAAGTGACATCGAAATGCTGCAATTGGAGACTAAATGAAAACATCTGGTATCTCACAGCTGGTTGGTTGGTTGAGGGTGGGCTCTTCTGCAGGATTGAAAATTAAAAGATTCTGAAGCACTGTAAGACTGACAAACACATATTCACTTGACTGACCAGCTCTGTGTTTTATGCCTGCATCTATCAGACATTTATCTGGCTAATTTCTGAAGGATGTGATCAGCTTAAAAATCCATGATATCTTTCTCCAACCTGCATGTAACTATGTTGTCATTAAATCAAATCCTCTCAGGATTTAATATGTTTCAACAAGATCATCTCTCACTTTTCATTTATTATCTCTCCCATCTTCTGAGGTCAACACAAAGGCAACCTCCTTGATCTTTAAGAGGCCCTACCATCTCTGTAGTTATGATTAGATTAGATTAGATTAGATTACTTACAGTGTGGAAACAGGCCCTTCGGCCCAACAAGTCCACACCGCCCCGCCGAAGCACAACCCACCCATACCCCTACATCTACCCCTTACCTAACACTACGGGCAATTTAGCATGGCCAATCCACCTGACCTGCACATCTTTGGACTGTGGGAGGAAACCGGAGCACCCGGAGGAAACCCACACAGACACGGGGAGAATGTGCAAACTCCACACAGTCAGTCGCCTGAGGTGGGAATTGAACCCGGGTCTCTGGCACTGTGAGGCAGCAGTGCTAACCACCGTGCCGCCCACTTGCTCTTAATATATTTGTAGAATCTTTTTAGATTAGCCTCAACTTTATCTGCCAAGGCTATCGCATATCCCCTCTTTGCCTTCCTGACTTCCTTCTTATAAATGCCTATACACTCTTTATGGGGATTTGTTTAGCTCAGTTGGCTGGTCTGTTGCTTTATAGTGCAGTGCGATGCCAACAGCGTGGGTTCAATTGCCATCACCAGTTTGAGGTAACCATGAAGGGTTCTCCATCTCAACCACTTCCCTCCCATCTGGTGGCCCTCAGGTTAAATCACCACCGGTCGCTTCTCTCTAATGAGAGCAGTCCCTAATGTCTGGTAAGACTATGGCAACACAATACATGCTTTTTATATTGATTACTTAAATTTAAATGTTTAATCCATTCCTCTTCCTAAGACTGAATGCAGAATTCAATCAGATTATGATCACTGCTGCCGAATGGTGCCTTTGATCCTGTCTCATTGCAAATTACCAGCTCTACTCCAGCCAACTTTCTGCTTGATTATACAAGGAGCTATTCTAAGAAATTGTCCTGAAAACACTCTGTAATTACAACACTCCAGGTTACCCTAGCCAATCCAATTTACCCATATTGTATGCAGATTAAAATCAAGCAAGATTATCATTATAACTTTTTCACAAGGCTTTGTTATTGACTACTGCGTATGTTTCTCAATTCTCTTTTAAACCATTTCCACAGTGACCTCTTATCATTACTCTTTGTCATCTCTATGTAGTCCGATTGTACACTTTGGTTTTCGGAAGTAAGGTCATCCCTGTATATTGTACTGATTTTTGACATCAAATCCACTCTCCTGCTCCATCTGCAACTATTGAGTACATTGGTGCTCAAAATCTATTGATCTCAGCCTTGAATTTACTCAAAAGCTGAACATTCATTGGCTTTGGAAAAAAAATGAATTCTAAAGAGTAACAATGAAGAAATTTTAGCCCCAAATCATCGATTTGGTATCCTCAGGCAATCTCTTGAAACTCTAACCCAAAAAAAAATCTTCTTGGCATTGACTTTGTCAATATTTGGGAATCCATGGCTGTTAGAATATTAAGAGAGAAAGATAAAAGTCAAAGTCCTCTCTTTCAGTAGAGTGGGATGAATGAGAGTGGTTTAACCTGAGGGTCACCATACCTCAGGAGGGGCGAAAGGTTGAAAAGGAGAATCATGGGAATTGAGCCCATACTGTGGGTGTTATTGTGCATTGCAGATCAGCCATCCAGCCAACCAAACCCCCACTAAGAGAACATTTAAATGACGTATTTGAGTTTACTTTCCTGTGGCGATGTGATGATCTGCCCTCCTTTCAACTGCCAGTTATTTCAAAAGATTCATTGCAGGGCTGTTCCAGGATCCTCTCCTTATCTGAAAGTGAAACTACTTTCCACAAGCATTAAAACGTAATTGGTTACTCAACAGTTTTCTGGTGCAAAAGGGGAGGAATCTTTTCAGAAGGTCAATGAGAATATACTTTAATGGTTTAAATTCACAGAAGCAGTGGGTGGCATAATGTGAGAAGAACTGAAGCTCAGTCACGATGATCTCATCACGTTAGAGCACATGAGTAATGGCAACTTTTGTCATCCTCTTTTTCTCCTTAATCTGGGAAAATTTGTTCCCTGCCTTCTGTTTTGCTGCATTTGGATGGCATCTGACCTGGTTCTAATACCTCAATAGACACAATACAGATTCAGCTCAGGTCATGAAAGGAACTCCAAGGAACAATTCATCATGAAGTAAATGGTAGGCCCTGGATTTGACACTGAAATGGTTTAATAGGTCAAATTGAGTTTTATCACTAAACTGATTCCATCATCCAAAATTCTTTGATGCAGGGGACAGCCCATTTCAAGTGGGCCATTCTCGGCGATGGAGGGGGAGGTGTCTGGAAATTAGGACAGAATCTATATCATTAAATTCTTGCACTGTTTCATGGGCATCCTAAATTTCGATGGGATAAGGTGAACGGGCCAATTTTTTGCCCCTCCATTCAATTCCAGCAGAGACTTCGGAATATCCCTTGTGATGGTACTGAAATATTTTGGGAATTCTGCCAAGTGCGGCACCCAATAACAGAAGAACAAATCCCACCCTGGACCATGGAAACAACAGCAAGAAAGGTGAGCAATCACCTTCCACCATACAACTTCACATCTTTCATCTATTGGAAAACTAATCACAAACCATTTCATCTTTTGCTCTTTCTGAACTCCACTTCTACTCAAAGTGATAGGAGATTAACTCCAAGTGTAAAAAAAAACAATGTAAGGGAATGAGAAGGTCATCAAGGGGTTGTGGCAAAATTGAAGCCCCTGGGAATGGGGAGACAATTTCCCTATGGTTAGAACCATAGAGGAAATGTACTTGTGGTTGTTGGACACCAATCATTTCAGTCCCAGAATATCAGCAGCAGGATTTCCTTGAGGTAGCATTTTAAGTCCTTCAGCTTTATCATCAATGGTCTTCCCTCTACTGTAATGTCAGAAGATCGAGATATTCACTGATGATTGCACAATGTTCCACATGATTAGTGATTTCTGAGTTACTGAAGTTCATTCCATTTTCAGTAAGACATTCAAGTCTTGGCTGATAACATCTGGAAGTAAGATTTGTGCCACACAAGTATTAGGGGATGACCACCTCCAACAAGAGAGGAACTAGCCATCTTATCTTGATATTCAATGACATTATCATCACAACCAACATTGTGGGTGTTACCTTTGACTAGAAACTTAACTTGGCCATCTATTTAAATACTGTGACTACAAAAGCAGGTTAGACAGTGTGAATTCTGAAGAGAGTAACTCACCTTTTTACTCCCCAAAGCCTGTCTGCCATCTATAAGGCACAAAGTCGGAAGTGTGATTGAATACTCTCCACTTACATGGATGGGTGCAGCTCCATCAACTCTCAAGGAACTCCATATAGGCCAAGCCTACACACTTGGTTGGCACCCTCTCTATCAACTTAAATATTGACTCCCTTCACTGCTAACACACAGTGACATGTGCTTTATACAAGATGCACTGCGGCAACTCACCAAGACTTCTTCGACAGCAACTTCCAAAGCCAGGACACCTAACACTGAGAAGCACAAGTGTAGCAGCTACCTGGGAACACCACCACTTGTCAATTCTCTTCCAAGCCACACACCAAATTGACCCAGAAGTATCACCTCTCGTCCGCAATCCTCAGCCTCTCTTTCTGACAGCATTGTGGGTGTCCTTACATGGCACAGACTGCAGCTTGAAATCAGCTTTTCTTGGGCATTTAGAAAAGAGCAACAAATGTCGCAGATGCCCATATCCTGCAAAACAATGAAAGAGAAACATTCAGAATGTAATGAGCCAAATGGAATCAGACTTTGATCAGATTGTGATGAACTAAGATCAGAGGAAGGCGAGAGGCAGGAGTGATGTGAGAGTGTCTGACAGCACACGGTTAAATCAAGAATAGCCTTGGTTTGCAAACAGTTAAAGTGGGTTTTGGAAAGCAGAAGAATGACAGAGACTGTGAGCTAAAAAGCAGGAAGTTGGGGGGCAGGGAGAAATGTGCGTGTGTGACTTTGATGTTTTCTTATAATCACCAACAGCCCATGGGAATAGGATATAGGTTGTCACACAGCTACATGACCAATGTATATGAAGTTAATGTAAACGTTGTGGATTGGATAGTGTTATTTGTAGTTGAGTTGGTAGCAGTCATCTCTACTTCTGAGGTAAAAGGGGTGGAATTTAATAACTGTGGGAAGGCATCTTGGGCACTGATCAAGTATTGCTGTCTGTGGGAGGCTCAACAGAATAATTGGGTGATCTGACATTTACCAGGAGAGCATCATTTAAGCCAATGAGTAATCGGAGGCCAGCAGCTCTCCAGTATCATAAATCTCTCCAGGAGTATTGGCCTTTCCATTACTATGCTCAAACCTGCAGGTTGGATCACTCACAGATCCTGAGGTAAAGCTGAGGAAAGGAAGGAAGGGGCATGTGGGGGGAATGATGTGGTGACAATTCAACAGCAACGTATGGGAGGGATTCAAAAACCAGGGTGGAGCTGAGGCTTTCATTGCTTCTCCCCTCTATTCCTGAGAGTGGATTTCTTAAGCTGGTGCAGAATGCCAGTGAGCAGGGGGTAACTCACAAACCTATCCCCCCACTCTCCACACTTCCCAGCCGCAGCTTGATGGCCAAGCCAGTAGGAGTCTCCACCTCAACAATTCCAGCCCACTCCCTTCTGCCTATCCCAATCTCCAACCTTGCCTCAGGAAGCATGGGGTGTCTAATAGAGTTGCCTAAGACTTCAGGCTCCAGTCTCACTAACTCACTAGGCTGCAGTGATGTCTTAGAATTAGAATCCCTACAGTATGGGAACAGGCCCTTCTCCCCAACATGTCCACACTGACCCTCCAAAGAGTAACCCACCCAGATCCATTCTCCTACCCTATATTTACACCTGACTAATGCACCTAGCCTACACATCCCTGAACACTATGGGCAATTTAGTATGGCCAATTCACCTAACCTGCACAACTTTGGATTGTGGGAGGGAACCGGGGCACCCGAAGGAAATCCGCCCAGACAGGGGGAGAATGTGCAAACACTACACAGACAGTCACCCAAGGCTGGAAACAATCCCGGGTCCCTGGCACTATGAGGCAGCAATGCTAACCACTGAGCCATCGTGTAGTCTCTCTGATGAATTCTCCAACAGTATCATTGTGGGAATGTACAGGAAACATCTGACAATGCAGATTGCAGAAGAGAAGCTGCACAAGGTCTCTGAGGCACTTACACAAAAAGGACCACACAAAACAACTTGACACCCAATACATTTGTCTTTTTTTGTGTATGTGGGTGGCCCAATGAATTTGTCATTGCATTCCATTAAGCTGAGCGCAAGAATGAATTAGTGCAGCTCATCGAATAGTAAATAGATATATTTGAATTTCCAGTATTGTTTATTAAGAAGTGGAGAATGTGTAATGAGAAACATCTAGGAGAAAGTGAGGACTGCAGATGCTGAGATCAGAGCTGAAAAATGTGTTGTTGGAAAAGCGCAGCAGGTCAGGCAGCCTCCAAGGAGCAGGAGAATCGACGTTTCGGGCATAAGCTGCGCTTTTCCAGCAACATATTTTTCAGCAATGAGAAACATCTGTCCAGTATTCCAAAATGAACATATTAGTCCAGCATTTGTACATCTGTCAGTTTCAGAAAGTGAACTGAGGCTCATAGCCAATTTTAAATGATGGTAGCCTTTGATTAAAATTCAGCTTAAATCCTGTGTCTCTCTACATAGTTTATGACATCACATTTACACCAAATCAGCTTATATAAAGTAGCTATTACCTCTTCATACCTTCTTAAATCATGTCAAATATACAAATACGCCGCTCTATTTAGACTGATTTTTCTTTGCCACTCAAGTGTCCTTTGACAAACATCTTTTCTGTACTGACCCCCACCTCATCCTCCAGCACTGAAATGCTGCAAAGACAGCTAAAGTTCAGGCAGCACCCACAAAATCTTCCCATCAAAATGAATGTTTGTATATCAGTGAGTAAACTGAGATAAAAGAATAGCCAGGAGTTAATCGAGAGCCTAAAAGAAGAAATGAGGAAGGAGCCTGTACATAATGGGTAGCACGGTGGCTCAGTGGTTAGCACTGCTACCTCATAGCACCACGGTCCTGGGTTCAATTCCAGCCTTGGGTGACTGTCTGTGTGGAGTTTGCAAATTCTCCCCATGTCTGTGTGGGTTTCCTCCTGGTGCTCTGATTTCTTCCTACAGTCCAAAGATGTGTAGATCAGGTGAATGGCCATGCTAAATTGTTCATTGTGTTAGGTGCATTAGTCAGAGGGAAATGGATCTGGGTGGGTTATTTGTCGGAGTGGACTTGTTGGGCAGAGGGGCCTGCTTCCACACTGTAGGGAATCAAATCTAATGATGGCCCTAACCATTAAATAGCACCAATGAAGGAGCCTTCATTTGTTAGGAACACAATGTGAGTTTATCCTGCTGTGCATGAGTCTTGAAGCAGCCCAATATCAGAAGAGATTTGACAACAAATATCTCATTCAGCCTTTTAAGTAATTGACCTTGACACCTGGGCGCCCATGGAGCAGCCAGATGCAACATGGTGAACATCTGACTCACAAATGGATGTTGGGTGTACACTGCTTATCTGGGAAACAGGAATGGTATCAGCAAATTTCAGTCCTTTCTCCTTTCTGGTGCTGACTGCTGCCTTACAGCAATTGCTGTTTCCTTCCATTTTATCAATGGCCCACTTAGAACATTGTTTGAATTTCAATTCAACACCAAACTACATCGTATTGATGCAATGCAATTTTCATGCAGTTTCCCACTTGGATCAAGTATTTGTGAACAAATAAGAAAGTATCTACCATGTATATTTTCATTAAATTTGCACCCACTAGGGACAGCCCGTGCAATAAATAGATGACAGAATGGAGTCAAACAGATTGAGCTCTTGAGGTCATTGGAAGCCACACTTACAATGCAGTAGTGGAACAGGAAGAAAATATACCACAGTGTTCTATTATTTGTTAGGTTGGCTCAGTCAATAAATGGATAGTTTATCAAGAGAGACAAGTTTAAGCAATGACACTGAAGGGAATGAAAAACTCTCAAACTCTAATGAGATCTGATATATCATCATGTCAGTTTTCATCATGCATTCATTTGTGTTTACTCATTTTCTTCAGATGAAGGGCAATTACTTCACCCAAGCCCTGGAAGTACATTTGAGCAAGCAACTTTTTGAATTTATTTTGCTAAGCTATATTTTTCATTTTGTGGACTTCTTTTCTATGTGTTTTCTTTAGTATTTGTCTCTGCTGTTGCCTTTGCTGCTCAAACTGCTGTTACCCTTGTCTCCTCTTGAGGACACTTAACACCTGAATTGCTTATTCCTGTCACAGACTCTGCAAAGCTGTATGATATGGCCATGAGCTCTGCGAAATCCTGAAATTAATGTAAACATTTGATGGGGTCCCCGACCCACACAAGAAATATTACGCATAGAAACTCATACATGTTATAACATGCTGGAATATCATATTTATTATCTATTTGCAAGGTTACCCAATTGATGCTATATCCCAATTACTGATTCAGTTGTGTGGTTGAAGAGAAACATTCTCGTCAATGTCCTGTTGATTCATATCCATGCAGTAGCCAACTGAGGGTCAATGAAACATTTCCAGCCAAGGCAAGTGACTTGAGTAGTCCAGGGGTACTGAGCTCTCACCTGGGACTCAAATGTTCAACTGCTTCAGTTTTTAAAGAAACCTATCGGTACAAAACAATTGGAACAGTATGTTGGCAAGCTGAGGCAGGGATTCCTGAGGCCAAGTGGAACAGGGAACAGGCAATGTTTGTACGTTCATTGAGTAAGAACTTGACTGGGTGTAGATATAAGGATTAAGTAATCACTGGTGTTAGAGTTAGTGGTGTGTGCATTGGAATAAAAGTCTAATGAGAAAAGCTAATCTAATGGTAGCAAATATTTATTCCCTGATTTTAAACATTCACGTGTAATATTTTATGAAATCACAATCTCCATTATGTCCATGTCACAAGGCAAACTGTCCGTTTTAACCCATCCATTTTCTGAAGTCAAAGGTTGACACCTGATAGCAAACCATTTGCTGGGTCAAGCCCAACGTTTCTTTCCCTCTCCATCCCTTTCTATTTCCAGCTGGTCTGAACTATCCACTTCCTCGGTTCCAAATAACACACCTTTCCTACAATAATGAATTCTTCACGTGTTGAATTCAAAACTCATCATACTGCTGCTGCTTTGACCCACCTTTCTGTGTCTTTCCTTTCGTTCTCTTCTTCAACCTTTCCATAGCAGACTCCTAATTGACTCTGTTTCTGCTTACTCCTGTGACATGTGGGTTTTATGGGATTTCTTTGTCAACTCTTATTGCTGACCTGACCATGAATCCACCACTTGCCTTCTCATTTTGAAGGATCTTTCCTGTTGATTGCTGATACTTTAAAGTGATACCGTCTGGCCACTAAACTTCTAACCTATATCACATGCTCCTTATTTGGAGCCTGCAATTCATCCTAGATTCAACACCAACTTGCATTGATATACAACATAAGCATAACTAAATGTCACAGGGTGACCCGCAAACACCTTATCAAATAAAATGTAACATTGAGTCACATAAATAAGGAGACATCCAGAATAGAGTCTATGTCACGGAGATAGGTGTTAAGGAGTGCCTTGATAGGGGAGACAGATGTAGAGAGGGATTGTACTTTAGAAAGGGAAATTTCAGAGTTTAGGACCTAAGCAACTGCAAGCAACTTCGTTCTGTGATAAAGTGGTCTGTCACAGTGAGGCCTGCAGCTGCAACAGGTCCCTATGCCTCCAGAACTCAGTTAGCTTTGTCTTCACATTAAAATAGATGATGCCTTGCGAGATCCTTCAGCGCTGTTTAAATTTTCAAGTGTTATCCTCAATAATTCAAATAATAGCGGTATGAACAGAAAAACCTTTTGCAAGGGGCGACGAATTGGATCTGTTGCAAATCCCTGAATTTGGCTTTGTATGAAATTAGGCTATTTGCTTTTATGAAACCTTTTCAAAATTATTGTAATAGCATGAGGATTTTATATTACTGGTAAGTATACAGTGATTGCATTCATAACAATCTCAAAGGACCCCGAGGGACAAAATTCCGAATTATATTGTGTATTTTAATTCTGGTCAAAATCAAACTCCCCTGAGGCAGTGGTCCAGCACCATCACTATGCTTTAACAACAATTACACTCTCCCTAAGGATCATTCAAATGTGAAATCTGATTTAACTTCTGATGAGATAGTCTCATTATAGAGACTCGAATAAACAAAACCTGTTTAAAGTCTCAAAATATGACAAATATGGCTCAGGAAAAAAATCTCTCAATTCATTGAAACAGCTCAAATAGTCCCTTAATTATTTTCTTTGAAAATGTTGGCCCTCCAAAAACTGAAAAAGATACAGTGCCCATTAATGAGTGTATTCACTCACAATATAGTAGTAAAAAAATTATCAATGCTTCCACTTTGTCTAACAGGGAAGATAACAATGAAAATCAATGCCTGAGGGTACTGTTAGGACCATTTGCACACAGATCATTCAACAATAAAAGTTAAAAACAGCTCTACAGTTATAATAGGGAGGCAGTGACAAGGTGGCATTATTGTTTAATGAGTAATTCAGAACGTCAGGCTAATGTTCTGAAGTTGTGGGTTCAAATCCCATCATAGCAGATGGTCAAATTTGAAATCAACAAGTGTCTGGAAATGAATGCAAGCCTAACAGTGACCACGTCAAGTCCCATCTGGCATCACTAAAGCTATATACGGAAGAAAGATCTGTCATCCTCCAGACTCGCAGTAATATAGTTGGTGCATAAATGCCCTCTGGGCAATAAATGCTGGCCTAGCCAGTGATGTCCAAATCCCTTGATCCATTAAAGAATAGGTGTATCTTTAAGGTAACTAAGGTGATCGTTCAGTCATATTTCACATTAGCTCTTGCTGCAAAACTTTCATCTGTTGTCTTTTGTAAAACTCGCAACCACTACAACCAATTAAATCCCATTCCATTAATCTAAGGAACATCCGTATGATGTTATGTTCCACCATTTTCCAAACCCATAACCATTTCCATCAGAAGGACAAGGGCAGCAGATACATGGGAACCCCACCTCAGAGCCACTCATCACCTTGAATTGGAAAATATCACTGTTCCTTCATTGTCATTCGAGCAACATTTTTTTATCCTCCCTAAGGACATTGTGGGTCAACCCACAGCATGCAGACTGCAGCGGCTCAAGAAGGCAGCTCATCACCACCTTCTCACAAGCAACTAGGGAACGGTCAATAAATGCTGGCCCAGTCAGTGACACCCACATCCCACAACAGCATAAAAGAATAAATTTGGAGTTGAATGGTGTTGTAATGGTAATTATCAATATAACAGTACATTTTCAATCACTGTAAAATCCCATCTGGTCTTTTCGAGCTGGTCCCTTAAGGAAGGAAAACTGCCAGCCACATCTGGCGGGGCCTACATGTGACTCCACACCCAGAGTAATGCATTGTGTCTTAACTATCCTCTGCAATGCCTCATAAACATCTCATAAACATAATGGCCATTCGAGATGGGTAACAGATTCTGGCCTTTGTGACCCACCTTCTATAAAAGAGTAAACTAAAAGAGATATTAAATTCACACAATTGCCATGGGAAGGAGGAGTTTGGAAAACAGCAAAGAGACAGCAACATGGATGCCAGGGTCTTGGATTGGTTCTACAGCTGCACAGAGGTGGTTCTGTTCAGAATCAGTAACCCTATTACCACAACCCTTTATCTAATCCAATCGAGGGGAAGCGGAGAAGAACTGAATGAATCAAAAACATGCTTGAAATTATTTCTATCCTTCTCTTGGATCAATACCAGACAGAGAGCTGAATATTTAGAGCAATATGTTAAAGTAAACCAACAAATGACTTGTGTTTGGTAACGATGACAAAATACTTAATCTGATTTCAAACATCAAATCAATTCCTAACACTGAAGTAATGACAACCTGGGGCAATCACAGTGAAACTCTATGTGCTGATGTAATCGAATGATGGAATACGTGACTTCTAACATGAAAACTGTAACTAAATAATATTCAGCCTGGAGCCCGAGGAGTGACAGAAACCAGCTTGGAGATGATGGGACAAAACCTCGCAACAGACAGCTCTGCTGTGTGGTTGTGATAAGTAGCTCCCTTCTCTGGCTCTCAACATCATTAGTGATTCTCAGCCTCTCAGATAATATTGGCTCTCAATTACAGAATGTATTAAAAAGAAATCCCCGTTTATTAGAGCAACAATTATGTCAATGCTGGGGTCTTCGGACTTCAGCATCGGTTGCCCTTGAGATGTGGCTACAGGCTGCATGAGGCACCCGTGAAGCACCTGTAAAACAAATTGTTGCTGCTGTTTGCCTGGTCACAGCAGGAACCGAGTAAACCACAAATAAAGATGTACGCAAGACACTGTGACTCAGAATGATTTTGCACCTTTTAATCAGTCCATGGGGTACACACATTCTCTGAAAGGATGGCTTAATTAGAAGCCATTGGGACCTTCAGTATACATTGGATTAGATGTCGAAGATGAATAATTTGAAGGGCTATGGGGTTGAATGTGGGTGTAGTAGTGAATCGGACAACTTCTACACCAAGGCAAAGGTGGGTACAGAAGATGCTGAAGATCAGAGTCAAGATTAGAGTGGTGCTGGAAAAACACAGCAGGTCAGGCAGCTTCCAAGGATGGTACCCTTCCTGATGAAGAGCTTTTGCCAGAAATATCGATTTTCCTGCTCCTGAAAGTGAGGACTGCAGATTCTGGAGATCAGAGTCGAAAAGTGTGGCGCTGGAAAAGCACAGCAGGTCAAGCAGAATCTGAGGAGCAGGAGAGTTGATGTTTCAGGCATAATCCCTTCCTGTTTAAACAGGACTTGTGCCCAAAACATTGATTCTCCTGTTCCTGGTGATGGATCGAGTGGTTACCGTTGACCCTCTTATGTTCTATGGTTCCTGGAAGGTAGAATTCTCCTTCAGCATGGCCAACAACTGTTCTTAGAAGGATGATTTAAGGAGTAGTTGGTCCTGATAAATCACTCAGCAATGCTTCGTGCAGGACCTTGCCTCAATTGCTCAGCTGAGGATAGTGAGAATATGGAAGGGAGAAAAACTCAGATATCTGGTCAATGTCTTGACACTTGAAACCCAGATGTTGAGTCATGGATGGGAACTGTGCTGTAACTCACCTGCACTTGTTAATAAGTAATCAAAAAGGCTGGTGAATTCATGTGGGGGTAAGGAACATGGACAGGAGAATGTGGTTCATGTTTGGTCTGCAAGTAGGAGTGATTTTGACGAAGAGTTACATAAAAACAGAGAAAATAGGGACAGGAAGAGGCCATTCGTCCCTTTGAGCTTGTTCAGCCATTCAATATGATCATGGCTGATTGTCCAACTCAGTACCCTGCTCCCGTTTTTCTCCCCTTTGATCCCTTTATCCCTCACTCCTTCTTGAAAACATTCAATGTTTTGGCTTCATCCACTTACCATGGGAGAGAACTTCACTCTCTGGGTGAGGACATTTCTCTTCATATCAGTCCTAAGTAGCCTACCCCATATCCCTAACCCTTGGACTGGACTCCCCACTCATTGGAGACATCCCTCTTGCATTTACCCCACCTCGTCCTGCTAGAATTTTATAGGTTTCTGTGAGAAATCTCCTCATTCTTTTAAACTCCAATGAATATACTCTAGTCCTAACCAATCCAGTTTCTCTTCATTAAGTCAGTCAGGAATCAGTGATAAACTTTGTTGCACTCCCTCTATTGCCAGATCAATCTTCCTCAGGTAATGAGATCAAAACTGCACACAATATTCCAGATGTAGTCTCAAAAAGGCTCCATGTGATTGTAGCAAGACATCTCTGCTCCTGTTCTCAAATCCTCTCACTGTGAAGGCCAATATACCATCTACTTTCTTTACCGCTGGTTTTCCTGTTTGCTTACTTTCAGCTACTGGCGTACAAGGACAGCCAAGTCTCATTGCGCCACCCCCTTTCCCAATCAATCGTCATTCAGATAATAATCTACCTTCCTGTTCTTGCTATCAAAGCGGTTAACCTCACATTTTCTACATTATACTTAATCAATCTTACATTTACCCACTTGGGAGGGGTGGATGAGGATAATGCATTGAATGTAGAGGAGGAGACTCCAGAAAAAGAAGTTTAGTTTAATTAAAAATGTGGAAATACTTTTGACTTCAGGCATATTCAGAAGTCAATTTAAATAGGATTGTTACAGTGGGTGATTTTAATTTTCCCAATATTGACTGGGAGTCCTCAATGCCCCAGGGGCTTGATTGGAAAGAATTTGCTTCCAAGAAATTTCCTTGAAGCTAAATGTAAATAGCCCAACCAGGGAAGGGGCTATGCTGGACCTGGTATTGGGGAGTGAGCCTGACTCAGTGGTCGATGTTTTAATTGAGGAACATTCTAGGATCAGTGACCATAATTCCATACGTTTTAAGTTACTTATGGATAGGATAAGAGTAGTTCTTGGATGAAAGTATTAAATTGGTGGAAGACTAACTACGACAATATTAGGCAGGAATTGAGGAATGTAGGTTGAGGGTGACTGTTAGATCCACATCTAGCATGTGGGAATCTTTTAAAGGCCAGTTGATTAGAGTTCAGGACCAGCATGCACCTGTGCAAATGATGAATAAAGACGGCAGACTTGGGTACGTGCGTGACAAGAGGAATTGTGAGCCGAGTCAAAAAGAAAAAGGAGGCATACATCAGGTTTAGGAAACTGAAGACAACAGAGCCCTCAAAGAATATAAAGATAGTAGGACACAACTCAAATAAGGAGTAAGGAGGACTAAAAGGGGCTGTGAAATGGCTTTGGCAAAGAGGATGAAGGTAAATCCTAAGACATTTCATGCTTATATAAGGAGCAAGAGGGTAACTTCCAGCGGACTGGTGGGAAACGGTAAAAGGGAACATCAAGAGGTTCTTTATCCTCAAAGGTGTCCAGGAGGCGAGAGAGAGGCGGGGAAAACTGTCCCAGCTCCAGGAAAGTATGCAGAACCTGCTCCTGCTGCAGACGATGGGGGTGGATGTCACGGAGGACCTCAAGGAGGTGAAGGGCCAGCAAGCCTCGCTCTTTGCCTCGGAGGCCTCCAGGATAATCTTCCGGTCCAGGGTCCGCTCGGTGGAGCAGGACGAGACGTGCTCACGTTTCTTCTTCCAGAAGGTGCACAAAGAGAGCTCCGTGCTCAGCAGCCTGAAGAAAGAAGATGGCTCGGTAACGTCATCTCAGGCTGACGTCATGAGGATCAGCAAATCCTTCTACGCCAGCCTGTATGACTCGAAGCCGACCGTCAGCGCGGCCTCCCAGTCGTTCCTGTCCTCTATCACGGAGGTCCTAGATGACGGAACACGAGAGAGGCTGGACCAGCCGCTATCTCTGGATGAACTGACCAAGGCCCTCGAGTCCTTCGAAAAGAATAAAACTCCCGGAAGCGACGGCTTACCGGTCGAGGTTTATTCCGCTCTTTGGGACTTGATCGGCCAGGACCTGCTGGAGGTGTATGTCAGTATGCTCCGGGCAGGTACCATGAGTGAATCCATGAGGAAAGGCATCATCACCCTCGTCTACAAGCGGAAGGGGGAGAGGGAGGAAATTAGAAATTGGAGACCGATCTCACTGTTAAATGCAGACTACAAAATCCTGTCAAAGGTCATCGCCAACCGGGTCAGGTCTGCTCTGGGATCGGTGATCCACCCGGACCAAACCTGTGCTGTACCGGGCAGGAAGATCTCTGAGAGTCTCGCACTCCTCAGGGATACGATCGCCTACGTGCAGGACAGGGGGGTGGACACCTGCCTCATCAGCCTGGACCAGGAGAAAGCCTTTGACAGGATATCGCATACATATATGAGGGATGTCCTCTCCAAAATGGGCTTTGGGGAGGGAATCGGAAATTGGATCAGACTGCTCTACACCAACATTGTCAGTGCAGTCTCAATCAATGGGTGGGAATCAGATAGCTTCCCTGTAAGATCTGGAGTCAGGCAGGGATGCCCCCTCTCACCCGCCTTGTTTGTGTGTGGCATAGAGCCATTTGCCGAATCCATCAGGAAGGATGCGAGCCTGAGAGGGGTGACTATTCCTGGCAGCGGGGGCCTGCAGGTTAAGGCCTCCCTGTACATGGATGACGTTGCTGTTTTCTGCTCGGATCCGCTGTCCGTGCACAGACTCGTGTGCATCTGCGACCAGTTCGAACGGGCCTCGGGGGCCAAGGTAAACCGAGGCAAGAGCGAGGCCATGCTCTTCGGGAACTGGGCCGACCAATCCTCTATCCCCTTCACCGTCAGGACTGACCACCTGAAGGTGCTGGGTATTTGGTTCAGGGGGGCTGGGGCGTGCGCCAAGACCTGGGAGGAGCGGATCAGGAAGATGAGACAGAAACTAGGCAGATGGGGGCAACGGTCGCTCTCCATCGCGGGAAAAAACCTGGTCATCAGGTGTGAGGTCCTCTCAGTATTGCTATATGTGGCACAGGTCTGGCCTATCCCCAGGACCTGTGCCGCCGCAGTCACCCGGGCCATCTTCCAATTCATTTGGAGATCAAAGATGGACCGGGTCCGAAGAGACTCTATGTACAAAGACCGGTGCAATGGGGGAAAAAACACGCCCAATGCCACCCTCACCCTGATGGCCACCTTTGTGTGTGGCTGCATCAAGCTGTGCGTGGATCCCCGGTACGCAAACACCAAGTGTCACTACGTACTGAGGTT
Source organism: Chiloscyllium punctatum (assembly GCF_047496795.1). Taxonomy (NCBI): domain Eukaryota; kingdom Metazoa; phylum Chordata; class Chondrichthyes; order Orectolobiformes; family Hemiscylliidae; genus Chiloscyllium; species Chiloscyllium punctatum. The sequence continues at coordinate 12,540,779 of NC_092780.1, read as the reverse complement.
CTACCTGTCCCCGGTGTTGCGAAGGATGGGCCTGGCCTCGCTGCCGCGGAACGCTCCGAGTAGTTGGACCGTTCCGTATCACCTGTCCTTCGTGGAGAAATTTATGAGGAAAAACACCTTTGACCACAAGTCCATCAGGAAGTGGTCAGCACGTAGCGTCCTTGAGACCCTTCGGGAAAAGGAGAGGGCGGATCCTGTCGAGCGGTTCCCTGAGCAGACTGTCAAAGCCATTTGGCAGAATGCCTCATCGCCAGAACTTTCCAACAAGCACCAAGACGTGGCTTGGCTGGTGGTGAGAAGGGCTCTGCCTGTGAGATCCTTTATGCACGCCCGGACTCTCTGCCGCACCGCACGCTGCCCTCGAAGTGGCTGCGGGGGGGACGAGACTGTCACACACCTCCTTCTGGAATGTGCCTATGCAGAGGAAGTCTGGAGAGGAATGCAGTGGTGCTTGTCGAGGTTCGTCCCGAGCAGCGCCGTGACGCGGGACTCCGTGCTCTACGGCCTGTTCCCCGGGACTCACACCGAGACGAACATTAACTGCGCCTGGAGGATCATCAACTCGGTGAAGGACGCTCTCTGGGCGGTCCGAAACCTGTTGATCTTCCAGCTGAAGGAGTTGACCCCGACCGAGTGTTGCAGACTGGCACATTCCAAGGTCCAAGACTACGTGTTGAGGGACGCGCTGAAGCTTGGGGCAGCTGCCGCCAAGGCGCGGTGGGGAAAGACCACCGTGTAAGATCGGCCTGCCGAAAGAAGAACAGGGGGCCCATACAGACGTTTTTTTGGGCTCTGCTGATGCCTCAGCCAAATATATGTATATATACAAGATTGAAAAAATGCACAGGATTGTAAAGGACAAGAATAAAGTCGAATCTGTGTTTGTAAATATGGACATATGTATGGCATGATCCAATGTACAGACCATCAAATCATTTATGAATAAAGTATATTTTTGAAATAAAAAAAAAACTAGGGAAAGAGTAGATCCATTCAGGGTCAAAGTAGGGAATTTATGCTTGGAGCTGGAGGAGGTGGGTGAGGTCCTTAATCAGTACTTTACATTGGCATTCACCAAGGAGGACATAGTAGATGGTGAGGCTTGAGAGAGGTATTTTGATATTCTAGGGCATGTCGATATAAACAAATAGGGATGTAGGGTGTGTTGAAAAGCATTAAGGTAGACAAGCCCCCACGGCCTGATGGGATCTCTCCCAGAATACTGAGGAATGCAAGGGATGAAATTGCTGACACCCTGAATGAAATCCTTGAATCCTGTGTAGTCACAGGAAGGGTACCACGTGACTGGAGAATGTTGTTTAAGAAAGGCAACTGGAATAACCTGAAAGATTACAGGCCAACGAGCTTTACGTCACTGACAGGGAAATTATTGGAGAAGAATCTTAGGGATAGGATTTACTCGCGTTTGGAAAAATATGGACTTATTAACAAAAGGCATCATGGACTTGATTGAGTTTTTGTGTAAGTGATAAAGATGATTGATAAGGATATTGTGGTGAATGTTGTCAACATGGATTTTAGCAAGGCCTTTGTCATGGAATCATGGCAGCATGATACAAAAGGTGAAGTCACATGGGATTTGTGGTGAGCTGGTAAGATGGATACAGAACTGGCTTAGTCATAGAAGCCAGAGAGTAGTGGTGGTGGAAGGGTACTTTTCAGATTGGAGATCTGTGAGCAGTGGTGTTCCACAGAGATCAGTGTTGGGAACCTTATTGTATGTAACGTATTTAAATGATTTAGAAGGGAAGGTAAGTGGCCTGAGCAGTAAATCTGGGATGACACAAAGATTGCGGAACTGCACATAGTGAGGGGGATTGCCAGAGGATACAGCAGGAGAGAGGTAGAATAGAGATTTGGCAGGGAAATGGCAGATGGGGTTTAATCTGCAAAATTGCGAGGTGATGCATCTTGGAAGGTCTATTGCAGGAGGGAAATATGCAGTAAATAACAGAACATTTAGAAGCATCAACGTACAGAGGGATTGAGGTGCTAGATTCACAGTTCCCTGAAAGTGACAACAGAAGTGGGGAAGCTGGTCAAAAAGGTATAAAGCATGCTTACCCTAATTGGCGCAGGCATAAAATATAGAAATTGGCAAGTCAAGTTGCAGTTGTATAGAACTTCTGTTTGGCCACATTTGGAATATTCCATGCCGATTTGGTTGCCACACTTCCAGAAGGATATGGAGGCTTTGGAGAGGGGACAGAAAAAGGTTTACCAGGATGTTGCCTGGTTTGGAGGGTATTAGCTAGGAGGTATCCATCTTACCAGCTCACCACAAATCCCATGTGACTTCACCTTTTGTATCATGCTGCCATGATTCCATGACAAAGGCCTTGCTAAAATCCATGTTGACAACATTCACCACAATATCCTTATCAATCATCTTTATCACTTACACAAAAACTCAATCAAGTCCATGATGCCTTTTGTTAATAAGTCCATATTTTTCCAAATGCGAGTAAATCCTATCCCTATGGACAAACATAGCTTGTTTACACTTGAACATCGGAGGCTGAGGGGCAACCTGGTAGAAGTCTACAAAATCATGAGAGGCATAGATAGAATGGATAATCGGAGTCTTTTTCTCAGGATAGAAATGTCAATTACTAGGGAACATAGGTTTAAACTAAAGGACGGAAAGTTTAAAGGAGACGTCAGAGACAAATGTTTTACACAGAGGATGGTCACATGGCTGGAGGAAGTGGTAGACACAGATACAATAGGAGGTATCTTGACAGAGACATCATTATGCTGGGAATAGAGGGATACAGAGTGCATGGAGTTAAAGGGTTTTTTGTTTAGAAAGGCATCATATGTGATGATGCTTGGTGGGCCAAAGGGCCTGTTCCTGTATTGTACTTTTTTTTGTTGCTTATCTATTAGAACTGAGGGATAACCCATTTCAGAACCAACTGGATTTCACTTCTTATGACATTGGCTTCACATTTGTCTTTCACACTCCACATTTGTCTTTCTTCCTCTATTGCCAACCTCAGTGCATTTGTTTCCCCATCTCTAGTTGCCCTTGAGAAGGTGGTGGTGAGCTGTCTTCCTCAACCGCTGTGGGTCCACCTGCTGCAGGTAGACCCACAGCATCCCGATAGAGGGAATTCCAGGATGTTGACCAAGCAACAGTGAACGAATGGTGATATATTTCCAAGTCAGGATGGATCTGTCCATTCGTAAAGAGCTTCCAAGCATCAGTGGTGTCCAAAGACTTTCAATACCAGTTCTCAGGTTTTATAGCCAATTAGAGAGTTTTGAGAAGATTTATAGCACAGGTTGAGGTTCTGGATGTAGATTTGCTCGCTGAGCTGGACGGTTTATTTTCAGACATTTTATCACCATACTAGGTAACATCTTCAGTGAGCCTCCGGTGAAGCACTGGAGTTTATAGCCAATGGATAGAGGGACAAGGTCAGTGAGGACTGGAGAAGGTTGAGGTGAGACAGAAGAGTGTAAGATACATGGAGTAATGATGTGAAAGTTGTTGATGTGCTTCACTGAACACATCCCAAATGCATAGCCAGTTTAATTTTACCATAAGCACTTTCATCAAATACTGAGTTCATGGTTATAGCAGGTTTTAACTGTGGCAATAAAAGGTTAATGGGAGGAGAGAAACAGGGACCAGATTAGTTCCACTCAGATCTACAGACAGCTGCTTTCCTCAGCTTGAAGAGTGCAGGCTGCCATCTGTCACTGTCCGAATAATTTCTGTCTCAATTAAAGTTTGACTTCTACTTTCAGCAACAATTTCTGAATTGCACACACTCCACACATGCCAGACCTTAGCAGATTAAAATTGAATATTAATGCCTTGCACACTAGACATTGCCTCAAAATGCTTTGAGGATAAATACAAAATGACAACTACCTGTTGCATTCATATCAACCATCAGCATTTGTGGCACTGGTTTTGCTGTTTGTGATGGTTGGTGTCCATATTTTGATATTATTGATACTAGATACAGGCAGTCCAGAGGATGCTAGCTGCTCTGTTCTGCAATCGAATGCAAGTCGGAAAACAATACAGCACTGTACAAAGAAATGGTTTGTAAATATACCAGAAGTTCATATGTGAGCTCTTTAAAACTGCACCCCTGTGTGAGATTACATTCATTAGTACGACTGGTTGTAAATCAGATGCTTATAAATCAGGGACTCAGTGTATAACACAGAAAAAGGCATTTATACAGCGCTGGTCTCAATTTAGGACATTCCAAATGGTTCAAGCATATTTGTAGTGCCACACAAGAGTATGCTAACAAAGGGTCTTTACCAGTTTATAATATTCCTGATTTTACATTCAATCCCTCTTGTAATGAATCCCATAGTTCTATTGAATTTTTTTTTTGTAAATACACTTATTAACAAAAAAACTTTGTTGACTTTACAAAAATACAAAGTTATAAGAAAGAACAAAGACCAGTATAATAAAAAACGCAAATTACAATACAACTACTGTCTCCTAATTACTAACCAACCCTATAAACAAAATCAAACACTGCAAAACAACACCAATAAATAGGTAAATGACTAAAGAAAACAAAAGAACACACAAAAACACAAAATAGCTATGCTCTGCGCAAAGTTCCCAAACAGAAAAACTCAGGAGCGTTGTATATATACCCAGATTAACTCAGGAGCCCCTCCTCCAGGGCCCAGGGCTCAGCAAACCTAACCATCCTGGTTCAACAAATGCCCTAGTTAAGAGAGCTGAAAAATCTGTGTCCAAATAACTCAAAAAGGGCTGCCATGTCTTATAAAAAAAGGTCAGTTATGTGGTGAATCATGTTTGTGAAAAATCCAAGGGAACGTGCTCCCAAATTAATTTCCGCCATCCCAGCAAGCCCAGTGGGATCTCAGATACCCAATTCATCAGAATCTTCTTCAATGCACAGTATGCAAGAATATTAAATTGTTTCTTCCCATTCCCGTCTAAAGATGATACATTTGATAGACCTAGAAGGAGAGATGTTGGGTCTACTTGGACTTCAGTCCTCAATACCCTCTCTGCCTCTCCTGCCACAGCGCCCCAATAAACACAGAGCCTGTGGCATGTCCAGAAGCAATGGGCAAGAGTACCTACACTTAATTTACATTTGGGGCACATTGAAGATGTCTCTTTTTTAATTTCACCAGATGGTCCAGTGCCAAATTAACTCTGTGCAGAACTTTTAACTGCATAGCGCATGTCCTATTACAGATTGAGACCTTTCGCATGTTCTTCGATATGTCCTCCCATGTTTCAGAAAAGATCTCCACTCCCAGCTCTTGCTACTAGACCTCACATAACTGGTTAATATCCTGCCAGGCCCTGCCACCCAGTAGGCGATAGAGGGTGCTTGTGGCACGTAGCAACAACCTCTCTGTATGGGGCTCACAGGGCTTAGTGAGAAGCATAGTCTTCTTCTGGATGAAATGCCTAACCTGAAAAAATCCAGAAAATATCTACTGGGCAGCCTGTATTTGCGGCTCAATTGCTTGAAAGACATCATAACCTCCCCCTCAAACATGTGTCCCAAACTGGAAACTCCTCTCGCTGCCCGTGGTTTGAACTCTGAGTCAATCATCCTGGTCGGAACCCTTGCATACCAACTATGGGAGTGAGTAGCAAAGTTTTGGATAAGCAACCCTCACTCTGATGCATTGTCCTCTATGCCTTGACCGTACTAATAACAATGGGGTTCTGGCAGTGGTCCATAACTGTTTTCATCTTATCCATGGGCAGCAAGTTAATAAGAGGACATTTTGCCTGGGAGGCCTCAATATCCAGCCATATTGAGCCTGGATCGTTACCTGCCCAATCGCACACAAGGGACAGCGGGGAACTCAACTCAATTGATACCTCCTGATGTCTGGGAAATCAACTCCTCCCTATCCTTGAGGCAACTACAATTTAGTAAGGTTAATGAGGGGTCTCCCACGATGCCAAACGAAGGAACTGAACCAACCCATAAGTTTCCGTAACATTGACCTGGGAAACATTATAGGGAGCATATACATGGGATAAAGCAAATGAGGGAGGACATTCATCTGGATAAGGGCTATTCGGCCCAACCATGAAATTGGAAGAGCCTCCCATCTCTGGAGATCCCACCTAATATTGTTGTGCAGGTGAGCAAAGTTAGTCCGAAATAACTGATCAAACATGGGGGTAACAAAAATACCGAGGTATCGGAACCCCATCCATGACCACTTAAAGGGGAACCTAGGGCCACCTTCAGCCTCTAGCATTTCCTTAAGTTCCCCCAAAGGCATAGCCTCCGACTTTGCAAAGTTGATCTTATATCCTAAAATAGCCCCAAATGAATTAATGTATTGTATCAGATGGGGTGTGAAGGTCATTGGGTCTGATAAAAACAAAAGGATGTCATCCGCATATAATGTAATCTTGTGTACCTTCAATCCCACTTCCGGAGCAGTTATGTGGACGTTCTGACGAATGGCCTCTGCCAGCAGCTCTATCACCAACAAAAACAACAATGGTGAAAGGGGGCAGCCTTGATGATTCCCCTGCCAATACTAAAGTTCCCAGACTTCACCCTGTTGGTGATGACCACGGCCAGAGGGTGGCAATATAAAACCTCCACCCACCTAGCAAAGACCCCACCCAACCCAAACTGCTCTAAGACATAAAAAAGATACGGCCATTCCACCCAGTCAAATGCTTTCTCTGCATCTAGGGAAATCACCGACCCCGGATCGATCATTGCTGACATGCTTGGATCATATTCAGCGTCCTTCTAATATTATTAGAGGACCCACGACCCCTTATAATATAGGACAACACCTTCTCAAATCTCAGTGCCAAAATCTTAGATAAAATCCTAAAATCTGAATTTAATAGAGAGATGGGCCTGTATGAGACACAATCCTCAGGAACCTTCATTCCTCCCTAGAACATCTTGACACCAAGAACAGCCATGTAAGAATCCTACTCATTGACTACAGTTCATCCTTCAACACTATTATCCCCTCGAGACTGATTACTAAACTTTGTGATCTCAGACTAAACCCCACTTTCTGCAACTAGATCCTCAGTTTCCTGATCCACAGACCACATTCAATGAAAATTGGGGACAATATTTCATCCTCACTATCACTCAACACTGGAGCTCCCCGGGGTGCATACTCAGCCCCCTGCTGTATACCCATGACTGTATCGCTAAATACCAGACTAATGCCATTTACAATATTGCCAATGACACCACCATAGTCGGTTGAATCTCAGATGGCGACGAAACAGACTACAGATGGGAGGTGGGAGACCTAGAAAGATGTTGCACTGAGAACACCCTTGCGCTCAATGCCGGCAAAACCAAGGAACTCATTATTGACTTTTGGCGGGATGTTACTCATGCCTCCCTACACATTAACATGTGGATGCACTGGTTACAAAGGCCCAACAGTGTCTCTTTTTCTTCAGGCAGCTGAGGAAATTTGGCATGACAGTGAATACCCTTGCCAACTTTTATAGGTGTGCCATCGAGAGCGTTCTGTCTGGATGTATCAGTACCTGGTATGGCAACTGTACCATGCAAGATCGGAGACAGTTACAGAGTGTGGTGAACTCGGCCTGGACAATCACAAATGCGAGCCTCCCATCTATAGAATCCATCTACCAGGCCCACTGTCAAGGAAAGGCCACCAGCATTCTCAAAGATCCATCCCACCCTGGCAATGCTTTTTTCCAACCTCTCCCATCAGGGAGAAGGTACAGAAGCCTGAACACATGCACCAGCCAATTTCATAACAGTTTGTACCCTACTGTTGTTTGAATACTGAATGGACTCACAAACTCTTAACGTTGGCCTGGACCTGTATTTTTGTTTTTGTTGCTGTTTACCTATTATTTACTATCTATGCTACTTATCTATGTGATCTGTCTGTACTGCTTGTAAGACAAAGCATTTCACTATGCTTCGCTACATGTGACAATAAATTCAATTCAATTCAACCTTCCCCTTCTTAAGAATGAGGGAAGTATTAGCTTCTCTCAAAGATGGTGGTAGGCATTCATGCACATAGGAGTGATTGTACATTTCCAGCATCGGCCTTGACAGAATGCCTGTAAACTCCTTATAAAACTCACCTGGGAGACCATCGGGGCAGGCATGGTCCCACTCTGAAGTTGCCTAGCTGTCTCTTGTATTTCCTGAACTGTCAGGGGGGCATTAAGGAGTGAGGCCTGTTCCAAGGTGATCCCCGGGAGGTCCAGGCTCTTAAAAGAGGTTTCCAACTTGGCCCACCCATCCTCGCAACCTTCAGACCAATACAATTCAGTATAAAAACCTTTGAAAAGCTTCATTAATTCTTTTGGCATCGTATGTAAGGACCCAACACTGTCTCTTATTGCAGTAATGGATAGGGGAGCCCACTTTTTCCTAGTCAGATACGCAAAATACTTCCCTGGTCCATCCCCATATTCGAACAACCTTTGTCTGGCAAAAGCAAGTTCTTTCTTTGTGGTTTGTGTGAGTACTAAATTCAGGGCGGCCCAGAGGACCATGATCTGATGTAGCTTGGTCACTGAAGGCCTCATAAAATGTGTCACCTCAGCCGCTTTCAGCTGTGTCTCAAGTAGACACTGCTGTTCCCCGTTCTGTCATTTCCGGCTAGCCGAATAGGAAATAGCTAATCCCTTAGCAAAGGCCTTAGCGGTCTCCAAATAGCATAGACGGACTACTGGCTGTGCCTGAGCTGATAGTCAAAAATTCCTGAAACTCCCTCGAAAAGTATTCCACAAATTTGGAATCCTTAAGGAGAAAAGAATCCAGACATCAGTGCTGTGAACCTAACCCCTCACTCTTGGCCTTAACCTCCAAATATACCACCGCGTGATCAGAAATAGCTATGTTCCCAATTTTACAACCCATAATCGAATCCAGAAGGGTCAAGGGAGCCAGAAAAAAGATCAATCCTCGTGTGACATTTATGCGGGTTTGAAAAAACGGTGAAGTCCCTACTGGCAGGGTGAAGACATCTCCAAATGTCCACCAACCCCCAAATCCTTGCATAAGTCAGTCACCTGCTCAGCCTGCGAAAAGATAGTTGGGAGCCCATGAGGCATCCTGTCCACTGTCGAATCCAAAAGGCAATTAAAATCCACCCCCCCCCCCATAATTATGTGCTGTGTTCCAAGGGCACTCAGCTTAGAGAAGGCACTAATCAAAAATTTGAGGGGATGCATCGAGGACAGTAGACATTTAAGATGCCATATTCCTCTCCATGTAGCAGAGCCTTAAGTATCACAAACTGCCCTTGCTCTTCTTTCACCTGCTCTAATAATGTGAACGGAAGATTTTTCTGGATAAGTACCACCACTCCCCTACTTTTAGTAGTAAAGGATGAAAAGAATAACTGGTCATAACCCCCTTGCTGTAGCTTCAGGTGTTCCCTATCATCAAGATGGGTTTCCAGCAACTGGGCGATATCAACCCTTTCCCTCTTAAGGCTGGAAAACCCTTTCTTCCTTTTTAATAGGTGAATGACTTCCTTTGATGTTCCAGGTGCACCCCTTAACAAGACACTGAGCCATATCCCCTTTCAGAGACCCTTGAACCCCCGGGAGGGAAAACCCTGCTTACAATGTACCCAGCACAATAAATGGAGACTCAAAAAGACATAAAATTGTGTATACAAAAACTACTCTAACATAACTACAAATGAGTATTGCTACCAAAAAACTATAAAGAAAACCAACAGTAAAATCTTGAATGGGAGACTCTCACCCCTGCCCATTGGGGGCACTCACCCTATCCATCCCCATCTTCACAGCTCCTTCAAGCCATGGTCCGACCCTCTACCTCCTGCATTCGCGCCCCGAAATCCTGGAGCTCCAGTTCATGTTTCTGCAGCATGGACGCGATAGGTTGGACCTGGGCACGGATCTCCTGAATTGCAGCCCCAACCTTCGCAGTAAGTCTCGCTATTGTTGCTGTCAACTCCTGCGAGTCTGCTAAGTCCCCCAGGGATTCAGAAGAGGCTGCTGCTGCAGTCTCTGATGTGCCTGGTACAGCAAGAGAGTGTCCTCCTTGCTGCTGTTTGCTCACTCCCTTTCCCTTTGGCATCCTTCCCAGTCCCAAATATGAACAAATATCTGTTCTCAAAGTTTTAAATTAACAATTCTCTCACAGCAGTTAGCCAGGGATGGCAAAAAACACCAAGATGCCTTGACTGTTAGGCAGAGCCGTCCATGGCAGTTCTAATGAATCACTGTCATCTTGCCGAGTCCTGTTGGATCTTTTTAATGGACGTGTTATCCTTCATTACTAATTTTGGTGATTTGTCTTTCTGTACCCTCATGTCCCTTCACTGCTTTACTCATTTAGACACATAGTTCCACCGAGGAAAATTTGCTCTGTGAATATGATGGTGGATCTTGGAAGGGGTTGGGTCCTAGTCACAACATAAGTGAGGTTGTTTTAATCTCAGATCTTTGTAAGTTTGCTTTTTTATCCTATGAATTGGTTACACTTTTAGACTTAGGACAAACTTACACAGCAGCATCTTACACTAGCCTCTTTCTGTCATGTGATCTCTTATGTTACTACTGATGTATCTTACCAACAATTTGAGTATTAAATCTTAGTTCTACAGAGGGATGTAGACAGGTTCAGTGAGTGGGCAAAAGTTTGACAGGTATAAAATAAGGTGGAAAAATGTGAGTTTATACACTTTGACAGGGAGAATAGAGGAGCTGAAAATTATTTAAATTGAGAAGGACTGCAGAAACAAGGGAATTTTGGGAATCCTCATGCATGAATCACAAAACCCTCGCATATGAGCTCATCACGCAATAGAGAAAGTATGTGGAATGTTTGCCTTTATTTCAAAGGGAACAGAGTATAAAAATTGGGAAGTCTTGCTAAAAATGTACAAGGCACTACTTAAATCACACCTGGAATCTTGTGAACTGTTTTGGTCCCCCTTACTTAAGGAAAGATATACTGGCATTGAAGGACCGTCGCTCCAAAAGCTAGTGTGCTTCCAATTAAACCTGTTGGACTATAACCTGGTGTTGTGTGATTTTTAACTTTGTACACCCCAGTCCAACACCGGCATCTCCAAATCATGACTGGTATTGGAAGCAGTCCCAGGTATTGAGAGATTTTGGAAGCAACTTAGAAGAATCAGAGGAGACCTTATTGACACATATACAATTCTTAGAGGACTTGACAGACTAGATGCTTCTCCTTGTGGGAGAATCTAGGACCAGCAGGCATCTTCTCAGAGATGTCAGAGAACAGAGAACAGAGAAGAGGAAGTATTTCTTCACCCAGACGGTTATGAGTCTGTGGAATTCTTCCTCACAGATAGCTGTTGAGGCTGATTGTTCAAGAGTATGTCCAGGACTGAGATAGACAGTTTTTAATCAGTGAGGGAATCAAGGAGTTTACTGAAAAGACAGGTGTGTAGAGTTGAAGGTTACCAGATCAACTGAAAGGCAGAGCAGACTCAATGGACCAAACGGCCTGATTGTGCTGCTACGTCTAGTCTTATAGCTTGACAGTTGTCTTCCTATCAACTGTCCCAAATCATATTCACCCCTGTATTGAAACCATTAGTTAATTGTACCTCAATTCTGCAAGTTTATTCATGTCTTTCTGTATTTTCTCTCTGCATAAATCTCCAACTGCGTGTCATCAGCAAAGTTTGAAATTGTCCTGTCAGCTTTGGAGTTCACATTAGTTATGCAGGTGTTGTGCAACATTGGTCCACTGCTGATTCTTGTGCAATACCACTTCATACTTTTTACCTTTAACCCCTGCTGCCCACCTTGCACTTCTTTGACCAAGATTTGGATCATATGTCTTACCAGCTTGTTGTCCCCTTTTGTCTTGCTACACACCTGAGACACACCATGAGATTTGTTATTAACTCAACGGAGCCACAAAATATAAATGGCTGTGTTGTAGGTTCATATCAAGTCAACATGCTGTCCCATTTCAGTTGAAATTGAAGGAAAGGAATGTAAGCGTTGGTGTGCCCTGATTGACTGAACATCAGAATTGATACTCGCCAGACTGCTGGTCACGTGGTATAAACAGCCTTGTATTCTTTCAATGATGCATCAGCAGTTGTTGCAGGGATAGGCTTGAGGACCAAAACAACAACTAATGCATTTACATTGCAACTTCAATGTCTTAATATATTCCAAAGCACTTGTAGGACTTAGGAACAAGACTAAGCCATTCAGAGCTTTGACCCTGCTCAGTCATTCAATAAGATCAGCGTTGACCTGATTGTGGTCTCAACCTCACTTTCCTGTCCATCTTTGAGTTTTCTGTCAATAAAAAATGTATTGAATGCTACCCTGTATAAATTCATTGACACAACTTTCACTACTTTATGGAGACTAAACTTCCACAGACTAACAACCCTCTAAGAAACAAAATATTCTCCTCATCTTCATCTGAAAAGGGGAAGGTCATTCTTCACCTGTGTCCCCACAGTCTAGTCTCCCCTGCAAGAACAAACATCCTCTTGGTATCCACTTTACTCAGTCCACTTGGGACTTCACGTGTTTCAATATGATTCTCCTACATTCTTCTAAATGGGAGTGAATTCAAACAAAATTTGACACCTAGCCACAGAAGATGATATTTGGACAGGAGATCAAAAACTTTGGTTTAAAAGGAGCATCTCAAAGGAAGAGAAAGAGAGATGGAGAGATTTATAAGGCAAATTTCGGAGCTGGATGTAGGTTTACTTGCTGAGCTGGGAGGTTCGTTTTCAGATGTTTCATCACCATACTAGGTAATATCTTCAGTGAACCTCTGAATGAAGCATTGGTGGTGTAGCCCAGTTTCTATTTATAAGTTTGAGTTTCTGAGGGTTGGTGATATCATTTCCTGTGGTGATATCATTTCTTATAGCTCACTGAAGATGTTACCTAGTATGGTGACGAAACATCTGAAAACAAACCTTCCAGCCCAGAGAGCAAACTTACATCCAGAACCTCAACCTGACCTATAAATCTTCTCAAAACCTGCTAGCAAGTTTCAGAGCTTTAGAAAGATAAAGACTGGTAATTCAGAACCCCAGGGTAATGTTCTGAGGACATGGTTCAAATCCCAACAGGGCACATGGTGAAATTTGAATTCAATAAAAAAATCTAGAATAAAAAAAGCTAGCCTAATGACTAACCATCGTCAATTGTCATAAAGCACAACTGGTTCACTAAAGTCCTTATGTCAAAAGATCTGCTGTTCTCACCTGGTCTGACCGACATATAAGTCCAGATCCACAACAATGTAGTTTATTCTTTATTGTCCTCAGGACAATTAGGGATGAGTAATAAATGTCAGCCCAGCCAGAGACACTAATGTCCCATAACAAATTAAGAAGAGGCATGGTTGCAATTAAAATTGAAATTGCAACCCACCAGCTCAGCAGACCAAATTTGGGGATGCGTAGAGATCACAGAGAGTTGTAGAGACATATGAGGTTATTGTAAAAGAAGGCAAAGAATTTTAAAATTGACATGGTGGAAGCAGGGTAAACTGAGATTTAATCTTCTTGCTGTCCCTGGCCTGATGAGAACATCAGCTGCAGGGCAGATAAGGACTTTGACCGACAGCACTTGGTGCCCTTATTATGTAAGTAAAACATATTGTAAAGGATAGGGGGAATATAATAGTACTTCTCCAAGGCAGAGTGTCTTGGACCTGGACCTTATAGCCGAGAGGTAAGCACCCTACCAGTGTACCACAACAGGCCTTTTCAAAGCTATTTCATTTGTCAACTGAACTATCTGGATAAAATTGAACAACCTTTAATAAATAACGGGTGTTAAACAAGGGGAGAGTTCAGCAGCTGCACCTCATGGGACAGCTCAGTGACTAATCAGTGGTAGGCTTGGCTTGCTTTATAAAAATCTCATTTTGGAAGAAATCATTTGCAAAGCAGCAGGTAACATATCTGAATGTTTTGTTATAATCAGTGGGAGGCTGGAAGCTCTCCACACATAATGTACAGGCAATAGAGACCTGCAAAGGCCATATTTGAAATTGGATTTTTATTTGATCCCATCAATATTAACATAATGGGTGAGCTCTTCTTGCAAGTTTGTGCTGCTGGAGGTGGGATCAGTTTAGAATTTCAATCATTGCCTTGACTCCCCCCTCCCCAAGTATCTTTTTTACTGAAGTAAATAGGAGAAGGCATGTTAAAGAAGTATATCTTAGAGTGGGAAAGTTCATGGCTGCATATTCACTGGGACACATAAAAAGAGACAGAAAAGCTCTGAAGTTTATTTCATTTTCATACACATTCATTTCCACACGATCACAAAGACCACCTATTTTAATACTCGTGATGTGGGGCAGAATCTTGTTGAAGTGGTCGGGTCTTGTTAGCTGGCTGGAGAACCAGTGAGTTATCGAGGGGGCAAGGGCAATTATAATGCGATTAGGCAAGAATTAGGATGCATAGAATAGGGTAGCAAAATGCAGGGGATGCAGATAATAGAAATGTGGAGCTGGTTTAAGGAACAGATATTGCGTGTCCTTAATAAGTATGTCCCTGTCAGGCAAGGAGGAAGTGATAAGGTAAGGGAACTGTGGTTTACTACAGAAATTGCACCTCTTGTTAACAAGAAGAAGGAAGCTTATGTGTTGATGAGGCAAGATGGTTCAGATGAGGTGATGGAGAGTTACAGATCAGCTAGGAAGGATTTAAAGAGAGAGTTAAGAAGAGCAAAGAGAGGACACAAGCAGTCTTTAGCAAATAGAATAAAGGAGAATCTTAAAGCTTTCTGTAGGTGTGTGAGGAATAAAAGAATGATTAGGGTAGGAATACGGCCAGTAAAAGACACAAGTGGGAAGTTGAGTGTGGACCCTGTAGAGGTTGGAGGGGTGCTAAATGGACATTTCTCATTGGTGTTCACTCAGGAAAAGGAGAATATTGTAGAGGAGAAGAATGAGGTACGAGATATTAAACTAGAAAGGATCGAGGTTAGTTACGAACAGGTGTTATCAATTCTAGAAGGAGTGAAAGTAGACAAGTCCCCTGGGCCAGATGGGATTTATTCGAGGATTCTCTGGGAAGCTAGAGAGGAGATAGAAGAGCCTTTGGCTTTAATATTTGAATCATCATTTTCTATAGGTTTAGTACCAGAAGACTAGAGGATTGCAAATGTTGTGCCCTTGTTCAAGAAGGGCAGCAGAGATGACCCAGGTAATTATAGACCAGTGAGCCTTATTTCTGTTGTAGGAAAGGTTTTGGAAAGGATTACAAGAGATAAGATTTATAATCATCTAGCAAGCAACAATTTGATTTCAGATAGTCAACATGGTTTTGTCAAGGGCGGGTCATGTTCACAAACCTCATTGAGTTTTTTGAGAAGGTGACCAAGAATGTAGATGAGGGTAGGGCAGTTGACGTGGTATACATGGACTTCAGTAAAGCCTTTGATAAGGTTCCACATGGTAGGCTGTTGGAGAAAATGCAGAGGCATGGAATTGAGGGTGATTTAGCAGTTTTGATTAGAAACTGGCTTTATGAAAGAAGGCAGCGAGTGGTGGTTGATGGCAAATATTCAGTCTGGAGTCCGGTTACTAGTGGAGTGCCACAAGAATCTGTTTGGGACCACTGCTGTTCGTCATTTTTATAAATGACTTAGATGCAGGCATAGGTGGATGGATTAGTAAATTTGCAGATGACACTAAAGTTGGTGGAGTAGTGGACAGTTTGGAAGAATGTTATAGGTTGCAGGAAGACTTGGATAAACTGCAGAACTGGGTTGAGAGGTGGCAAATGGAGTTCAATGCAGCTAAATATCAGGTGATGCACTTTGGGAAGAATAACAGGAAGGCAGAGTACCAGGTCAATGGAAAGATTCTTGGTAGTGTGGATGTGCAGAGGGATCTTGAAGTCCATTTACATAGATCCCTGAAAGTTGCAACCCAGGTGGATAGTGCTGTTAAGAAGGCATACGGTGTGTTAGGTTTCATTGGTAGAGGGATTGAGTTCCAGAGCCGTAATATTATGCTGCAACTATACAAAATGCTGGTGCGGCCACACTTGGAATATTGTGTACAATTCTGGTCCCCATATTTCTGGAAGGATGTGGAAGCATTGGAAAAGGTACAGAGAAGATTTACCAGGATGTTGCCTAGTCTGGATGGAAGGTCTTATGAGGAAAGGCTGAAAGACTTGGGTCGTTTCTCATTGGAAAGAAGAAGGCTAAGAGGGATTTGATAGAGACATACAAGATGATAGAGGATTAGATGGGGTAGACAGTGAAAGTCTTTTTTCCTAGGATGATGACATCAGCTTGTACGAGGGAGTATAACTACAAATTGAAGGGTGATAGATTTAAGACAGATGTCAGAGGCACGTTCTTTACGCAGCGAGTGGGAAGGGCATGGAATGCCCAACCTGCCAATGTAGTTAATTCAGCCACATTAGGGAGATTTAAACAATCCTTCGACAAGCACATGGATGATTTTGGGATAGTGTAGGGGGATGAGCTGAGAATAGTTCACAGGTCGGCGCAACATCGAGGGTCAAAGGGCCTGTTCTGTGCTGTATTGTTCTATGTTCTATGAGACACTCTTTAAGAAAAGACTGCTACATCTAACACAATCAGACACTGGCAAAGCTGCAAATTAGGAATTAAGGTAGAGTGGATGGACAGGTAGCTGAGGAAATTCAATGTAGAGAAGTATGGCATGATGTACTTTAGTAGGAAGAACATTGAAAGACAATGTAAAATGGTGGGGACAATTCTAAGGAGGGTGCAAGTTTAGAGAGACCTGGTTGTATATGTGTACAGATTCAGGTTGTAAGTTTGCTCGGTGAAAGTGAGGACTGCAGATGCTGGAGATTAGAATCGAGAGTGTGGTGCTGGAAAAGCACAGTAGGTCAAGCAGAATCCAGGGACCAGGAGAATCAATGTTTCAGGCAAAGGCCCTTCATCAGCCTCTGGTAAAGCCAAGGTTCATGGATGATGTTACTTAGCATGGTGACGAAACATTTGAAAACAAACCCACCAGCTCAGTGAGCAAAAGTACATCCTGAACCTCAACCTGAGCTACAAGTCTTCTCAAAAATCGTATGTGTACCGATTATTGAAGGTGGCAGTACAGGTAGAGGGAACAGTTAAAAACCATATAGCTTCATTAATAGGAGCACAGATAATAAGAGCAAAGTGGTGTTGCAGAACTTGTACAAGGTATTCAGTTGTGTAGAGATTTGGGTGCCATGTTATAGGAAGAATGTGCATGTTTTGGAAAGAGTGGAGAAGAGATTTACTAGAATGCTTCCAGGGATGAGGATAGATTAACAAGCCTAGAGGCAAGAAGGCAAAGAGGAGATCTGATAGAAGTTTTCAAAATCATGAGCAGGCTGGCGAGATTGGATAGGGGGAAACTGTTCCCATCCATAAAAAGCTTGTGAATGAGACAGCACAGATGGAAAGTGTTTGGAAATACAGGCAAATGTGAAACAAACCATCCAGCAGACCTGGAATAGGCTGTCTGGGAGTATTGAGGTTCAGTTGAGGCATTCAAGAGACCATTGGCTAATTATTGATTAGAAACAATGTGCAAGGGTATGGGGAAGGGCAGGAGAACAGCATTAAGTCATGATGTTCATTTGGTGATCTCGCGTGGCCACATTCAATGCGTAATACTTCAGAGATTCTGTGGAGAGTTGGAGCTGCTTCCTGAAACTGGTCAGGCTGTTCATCTGTTCCATCGCAGAAATTGTATCTAACCGCTTCCTGTGTAATTGTTCAGAGTTAGCACGCACTTTGAAACCAGACCGTGAATAAACAAGTTGCTGAAGGGAGCACGGTTCATCTCTTACTCCAAGGTAAGCCTCTGAGGTAAGGAGCATTTTGTCTCCGGTGTTGTCCTGTGTCTTTCTTTAGACAGGCTTTTCCCTTTCAATTCAGTTTTTTTTTAAAAAAAGGCCATTCCACAGCCAATGACAACTATTTCCCTTACTGGTAAAATCTCCGTAGATAATTCAGTACTTATACAATGTGCTGTCTCATTGAGGAAGTTGACTTGGAGGAGCATTGTCATTTGATCACCACTCTGTTACCCTCTCTGATTTAAATGAGGGATGGGCTTGAACAAATGTGTTAAATTTTCCCCTCTCACCCTAAACCTATGTCCTCTATTTCTGGATTTCCCCAAACCAGGGAAAAGGCCTTGTCTATTTACCCTATCCATGCTTCTCATGATTTTATAAAGATCTATAAGGTCATCCCCTCAGCCTCCGACATTCCAGGGAAAATAGCCCAGCCTTTTCAGCCTCTCCCTGAAGCTCAAACCTTCCAATGCTAGCAACATCTTGTAAATCTTTTCTGAACACTTTCAAATTGCACAATATCCTTCCGACAGGAAGGGAGACCAGAAGCGTAATTGGAATGAGCTTCCAGAGGAAGTGGTGGATGCTGGTACAATTACAACATTTAAAAGGCATATGGATGGGTACATGAATAGGAAGGCTTTAGAGGGATATGGGCCAAGTGCTGGCAAATGAGACCAGATTAATTTAGGATATCTGGTCAGCATGGACGAGTTGGACCAGAGGGTCTGTTAATGCTGTACAGCTCTATGCCTCTAGAAATAAAGGGCAGAGCCCCAGAAGAAGAGAAATAAAAAAATTTGCTGAACACAGTTATTTTATCATCTGCTTTCCTGCTTTGAACAAGGAAGGCAAGGACAGCAGCATTAAATTCCTGAAAGTGTGAAGTGTAAGTGGATTATTTGACCTGATAGTACCAACAGTGTTTTTAAGTCACAGTTTAAGTGACTACAGTCAAACGGCAGGTACCATCGGAGCGTATACTGAAGAGTTGGTAAGTGGATTGATACAAAGTCCCAATGGCGATCAATTTTCCACTATTAATACACCATTCAAGGGGTATATTATGATGAAGATTTTATATTTGCTAAGTTTTATCCTTTACCAGGATAAATGCCCTAAACATTTCCTGTGTATTTTTCAATCTGAGAAATGGTGACGAGTGATAGTCACAGCATGGAATCTCGTAAACTTTGAAATTTCTACGAAGCCAAAACCAAAGAATTTCTCAGTCTGTCTACCATGGCCGGAAGGTATCGAGAGACTGCCCTTTCCAGCCAGGCCCAATCCCTGGACCCAACTCTAACACTATCACTAAGCAGCAGCCCCACCCGGAGAGTCTTGAACAACCTCCAAAATCTTCAAACCATCATCACTGAAGTTTCTCATTCCTGGAGCAATCTTGTTTCTGCACTGTCTTCAATGTATTCATATCTTTCTTGGAATTGGCACAATACTCCAACTGAGGGCTAATGCATTTCTTATACAAATTCAGCATCATCTCTTTGCTCTTGTACTCTCTGTCCCTATTAATAAAGTCAAGGACACTGTCTGCTCTATTCGTTGTTCTCTCTCCCTGTTCTGTCATCTTCAATGATCTATGCACATATACATCCAGATGCTGCTGTTCCTGCATTTCCTTTTGAATTATACCCCTTATTTTATATTGTCTTTCAATGATTTTCTGATCAAAGTCAGTACCTGATCAAGGAAGGGTCTGGGGTATCTGTTGAAAGCTACTCCCCTGACTTTACTTCAGGATCCACTGCCCTCTGTCCCCACAATCCCCAACCCCAGAAACCCCAATACCCTCCCAAACCATACATCATACTGACTTAGAACTATATTGTTGTTCCTACATTGTTGATAGATCAGAATCCTGGAATTCAACTGAGTCTGAGGCTTTCAAGGCTAATGGCAAGACTTTGGTGCAGGTGCAGAAGAGATTAATGAGAGCAGGACTGAGACTTCAGTTTATGGTTAAACTAGATAAGCTAGAGTTATTTTCTTTAAAGAAAAGATGACTATGGGGAGACATAATAGAGTTATTGGAAATTATGAGGGGCTTTTCATACAATAAATAGAGAAAAACTAGTCCCAGCTCAGAAGGACATAGATTTAAGGTGATTGGCAAAAGTACCAGAAGAGACTTGAGCCAACATTTTATTATGTAGTGAGTTGTTGTGATCTGGAATGCAGAAAGGATAGCAGATTAATTTATAACTTTCAAACGTTAATTGGATAAAAACGTGGTGAAAAGAAGACTACAAATGTTTGAGGAAAGAGCTGGGAGTGAGACCAATTATTGAGCTGTACCACTGATGGGTAAAATGCTGTCCTCTGTGTTGTACCATTAACCAATTTGGGGATTGAAATTTAAGGCACAAGGATTAAATACAGCAACTTGAATCACAATTCCAAAAGATTTAGCGTTAGTTTTTTTTTTAGATAGAGACCTTTAAAGTCACAGGAAGGAAGGCCGGTAGACATGAAAACCCAAATACTTTTAAACCTGCAGCTATGTGACAGGTTTTATCTTTCTGTCAGGATTGATGACAGTAATGACCATAAATCTGCTTTTCAATCATACAGAACTCATCTCCCTGAGGATTGTTTTACTTATTGCCCTGTCAGACAAGGCATTCACACTCTGCTGAATTTGTGGTTGACATATTGAAGATGTATTTTAAAAGAACATCTTTTGAACAGAAGAATCTGTTTTCGAAAGCATCCTTTCTCCCTTTAAATAAATGGCTCAATCTATGCTACATTGAATATCCCTGAAGTCTTTGCATATGAATGATCTATATACTGAGGGCAAAGCTAGATAGTGAGGAGAAAGGCTAGAGGATGTGGTGACAGGGTGAAATGTTATTGGTGGGAGGAGAATCAAGTGGAACTTGAAAAGACCACAAATACAGACTAATCATCCTGTTTCTGTGCTTTAATTCAATGTAATCAGATCAAATATATTTGTAATTTCCAAATGGAGAAGTTTCTGTATGCTAAAATTCTCATTTAGTTCATTGTCGGTTGACTATTAATCCTAAAGAAGTTTAAATTCCGGACAATATTCGCAATCGCTACTATCATTCAAGTGATGGACTGCAGAACATATTTTGAATGGGGTGTTAGTGGGAATCACTTAGAGTCATAGAGTCCTAGAAACAGACTCTTCGGTCCGACCTGTCCATGCCGGCCAGATATCCCAACTCAATCTAGTTCCACCTGCCAGCACCTGGCCCATATCCCCCCCAAACCCTTCCAATTCATATACCTATCC
Source organism: Chiloscyllium punctatum (assembly GCF_047496795.1). Taxonomy (NCBI): domain Eukaryota; kingdom Metazoa; phylum Chordata; class Chondrichthyes; order Orectolobiformes; family Hemiscylliidae; genus Chiloscyllium; species Chiloscyllium punctatum. The sequence continues at coordinate 12,519,640 of NC_092780.1, read as the reverse complement.
AGATGCCTTTTAAATGTTGCAATTGTACCAGCCTCCACCACTTCTTCTGGCAGCCCATTCCATACACACACATACCACCATCTGTGTGAAAAAGTTGCCCCTTAGGTCTCTTTTATATTTTTCCCCCTCTCACCCTAAACCTATGTCCTCTAGTTCTGGACTCCCCCACCCCAGGGAAAAGACTTGCCTATTTACCCTATCCATGCCCCTCATGATTTTATAAACCTCTATAAGGTCACCCCTTAGCCGCTGATGCTCCAGGGAAAGCAGCACGACCTTATTTAACCTCTCCCTATAGCTCAAATCCTCCGTCCCTAGCAGCATCCTTGTAAATCTTTTCTGAACCCTTTCAGGTTTCACAACATCCTTCCGATAGGAAGGAGACCAGAATAGCCAGCAATATTCCAAAAGTGGCTTAACCAATGCCCTGTACAGCTGCAACATGACCTCCCAACTCCTATACCCAATACTCTGACAATAAAAGAAAGCATACCAAACGTCTTCTTCACTATCCTACATACCTGCGACTCTACTTTCAAGGAGCTATGAACCTGCACTCCAAGGTTTCCTTGTTCAGCAATACTCTCTGGGATTTTACCATTAAGTATATAATTCTGGATTAGTGGTGCTAGAAAAGCACAGCAGTTCAGGCAGCATCCGAGGAGCAGTAAAATCGACGTTTCAGGCAAAAGCCCTTCATCAGGAATACAGGCAGAGTGCCTGAAAGGTGGAGAGATAAATGAGAGGAGAGTGGGGGTGGGGAGAAAGTAGCATAGAGTACAATAAGTGAGTGGGGGAGGGGATGAAGGTGATAGGTCAGAGAGGAGGGTGGAGTGGATAGGTGGAAAAGAAGATAGGCAGGTAGGACAAGTTATGGGTTTCATCAAGAATACAGGCAGAGTGCCTGAAGGATGGAGAGATAAATGAGAGGAGGGTGGGGGTGGGGAGAAATCTGCAGTCATTGTTTTTACCCATTTAGTGTATAGGTCCTGCTAAGATTTGCTTTCCCAAAATGTCGCACCTCGCAATTATCTAAATTAAACTCAATCTGACAATTCTCAGCCCATTGGCTCATCTAATAAAGATCCTGTTGTAATCTGAGGTAACCTTCTTTGCTGTCCACTACACCTCCAATTTTGGTGTCTTCTGTAAACTTACTAACTATACCTCTTAAGTTCACATAAATGATAAAATGTAGTGGACCCAGCACTGATCCTTGTGGCACCCCACTGGTCACAGGCCTCCAGTTTGAATAACAATCCTCCACCACCACCCTCTGTCTTCTACCTTTGAGTCAGTTCTGTATCCAAATGGCTAGTTCTCCCTATATTCCATGAGATCTAACCTTGCTAACCAGTCTCCCATGGGGAACCTTGTCAAACGCCTTACTGAAGTCCGTATAGATCACATTGACCACTCTGCCCTCATCAATCTTCTTTGTTACTTCTTCAAAAAAACTCAAATAAGTAGTTTGTGAGACATGATTTCCGATGTACAAAGCCATGTTGACGATCCCTAATCAGTCTTTCCCTTTCCAAGTACATGTACATCCTGTCCCTCAGGATTCCCTCCAACAACTTGCCCACTATCGAGGTCAGGCTCACCGGTCTATAGTTCCCTGGCTTGTCCTTATCACCCTTCTTAAACAGTGGCACCACGTTAGCCAACCTCCAGTCTTCCGGCACCTCACCTGTGACTTTCAGTGATGCAAATATCTCAGCAAGAGGCCCAGGAATCACTTCCCTAGCTTCCCACAGAGTTCGAGGATACACCTGATCAGGTCTTGGGAATTTATCCGCTTTTACGCGTTTAAAAACATCCAGCACTTCCTCCTCTGTAATATTGACACTTTTCAAGATATCACCATCTATTTCTCTACATTCTATACCTTCCATGCCATTTTCCACAGTAAACACTGATGCAAAATTCTCGTTTAGTATCTCCCCTATCTCCTGCGGCTCCACACAAAGGCCACCTTGCTGATCTTTGAGGGGCACTATTCTCTCCCTAGTTACCCTTTTGGCCTTAATGTATTTGTAAAAATCCTTTGGATCCTCCTTAATTCTTTTTGCCAAAGCTATTTCATGTCTCCTTTTCTCCCTCCTGATTTCCCTCTTAAGTATACTCCTACTGACTTTATATTCTTCTAAGGATTCACTCGATCTATCCTGTCTATGCCTGACCTATGCTTCCTTTTTTTTCTTAACCAAACCCTCAATTTCTCTAGTCATCCAGCATTGCCTATACCTATCAGCTTTCCCTTTCACCCTAACAGGAATATACGGTCGCTGGACTCTCGTTATCTCGTTTCTGAAGATTTCCCATTTTCCACTTGTCCCTTTACCTGCAATCATCTGCCCCCAGTCAGCTTTTGAAAGTTCTTGCCTAATACCGTCAAAATTGGCCTCTCTCCAATTTAGAACTACAACTTTTAGATCTGGTCTCTCCTTTTCCATCACTATTTTAAATCTAATAGAATTATGGTGGCTGGCCCCAAAGTGCCCCCCTCCACTGACACCTCAGTCACCTGCCCTGGCTTATTTCCCAAAAGTAGGTCAAGTTTTGCACCTTCTCTAGTAGGTACATCCACATACTGAATCAGAAAATTTTCTTGTACATGCTTAACAAATTCCTCTTCCTCTCCATCTAAACTCTTAACACTATGGCAGTCCCAGTCTATGTTTGGAAAGTTAAAATCTCCTGCCATAACTACCCTATTATTCTTTCAGATAACTGAGATCTCTTTACAAATTTGTTTCTCAATTTCCCTCTGACTATTGGGGGGGGGTCTATAATACAATCCCAATAAGGGGATCATCCCTTTCTTATTGCTGAGTTCCACCCAGATAACCTTCCTGGATGTATTTCTGGGAATTTCCTCCCTATGTACAGCTGAAATGCTATCCCTTATCAAAAACGTCAGTCCCCCCCTCTCTTATCCTATCTCTTTGCAATGGTTGTAGGGAAAATTAACCCTCAAAGGGCCCTGGGGAATGATCAGCTCTAAGAGCTGTTGAGAAGGTCACCATTTTGCCAGAGATGATTTTAAACACCTGTCAGTGGGAATTTCCTGGGGGATTCCCTTGATTCGATCTCATCATGTTGCTAGTGAAGTATTGTAATTCTCCTCGTATAATACTCCCTTCGGTACCAATACTCTCCTTGTATATCAGCCCCCTTCCCTGTACCATAACCCTCCCAACTTATCATCGCTTCCAGTATTGAAAATCCTAGAGTACCATCCCCTCCAAACCAAACTCTCCTCTCACAACATTCATCCCAGAAACATAACTGTCAGTGTATGAAATTCCTCCCTTACTGTAACTTTCCCTCACTTTCAGTATAACATCCAGATAACATCAAGCTGCATGTTAAAGATCTTCTTTCAATGCAGGTTAATCTTGTGGTAAATAATCTAAGAAAGAGTTCAGAAGAAACTGTGTTACCCAGAGACTGGTAAACTATCAAACTTGCTACATGTAGAACACAGTTGAAATCTGATTCAACATTTAAGTAAGATTAGGGTCAATCAAGCATAGGAGAGGGAAGTTGTTTATGGAGTCAGAGGAGATAGGGGAAGTGCTAAGTAAATACTTTTCATCGGGTTTCACACGAGTAAAAGACAATGTGGTCGAGGAGAACACTGAGATACAGGCCACTAGACTAAATGGGATTGAGTTGCATAAGACGGAGGTATTAGCAATTCTGGAAAGTGTAAAAAATAGATAAGTCTCCTGGGCCAGATGGGATTTATCCTAGGATTCTCTGGGAAGTCAGGGAGGAGATTGCCAAGCCTTTGGCTTTGATGTTTATGTCATCATTGTCTTCAGGAATAGTGGCAGAAGACTGGAGGATAGTAGATGTTGTTCCCTTGTTCAAGAAGGTGAGTAGAGACAATCCTGGAAATTATAGATCTGTGAGCCTTACTTTGGTTGTGGGTAAAGTGTTGGAAAAGGTTAGAAGAGATCGAGTGTATAATCATCTAGAAAGGAGTAAGTTGATTAGGGATAGTCAACACGGTTTTGTGAAGGGTAGGTCGTGCCTCACAAACCTTACTGAGTTCTTTGAAAAGGTGACCAAACAGGCGGATGAGGGTAAAGCAGTTGATGTGGTGTATATGGATTTCAGTAAGGCATTTGATAAGGTTCCCCACAGTGGGCTGTTGTGCAAAATACAGAAGTATGGGATAGAGGGTGACGTAATCAGAAGTTGGTTAGCTGAAAGAAGTCAAAGGGTGGTGGTTGATGGGAAATATTTATCCTGGAGTTCAGTTACTAGTGGGGTACCGCAAGCATCTGTTTTGCATCCATTGTTGTTTGTCATTTTTATAAATGACCTGGATGAGGGCATAGAAGAATGGGTTAGTAAATTTGTGGATGACATTTAGGTCGGTAGAGTTGTGGATAGTGACGAAGGATGTTGTAGGTTTCAGAGAGCTATAGATAAGGTGCAGAGCTGGGCTGAGAGGTGGCAAATGGAGTTTAATGTGGAAAAGTGAGAGGTGATTCACTTTGGAAGGAGTAACAGGAATGCAGAGTACTGGGCTAATGGTAAAATTCTTGGTAGTGTAGATGAGCAGAGAGATCTCAGTGTCCAGGTACATAGATCCTTGAAAGTTGCCACCCAGGTTGATATGGTTGTTAAGAAGGCATACGATGTAGTTAGCTTTTATTGGTAGAGGGATCGAGTTTAGGAACCATGAGATCATCCTGTGGTTATACAAAACTCTGGTGCGGCTACATTTTGAGTATTGGGTATAGTTCTGGTCACCACATTGTAGGAAGGATATGGAAGCTTTGGAAAGAGGAGATTTACTGGGATGTTGCCTGGTATGGAGGGAAGGTCTTATGAGGAAAGGCTGAGGGACATGAGGCTGTTTTCATTAGAGAGAAGAAGGTTGAGAGGTGACTTAATTGAGACACATAAGATAATCAGAGGGTTAGATAGGGTGGACAGGGAGATCCTTTTTCCTCGGATGGCAATGACTAGCATGAGGGGACATAGCTTTAAATTGAGGGGTGATAGATATAGGACAGATGTCAGAGGTGGTAGGGGCGTGGAACGCACTGCCTACAACAGTAGTAGACTCACCAACTTTAGGCATTTAAATGGTGGTTGGAAAGGCATATGGACGAGAATGGAATAGTGTAGGTTAGATGGCTTCAGATTGGTCTCACAGGTCGGCGCAACATCAAGGGCTGAAATATTCTATGTATCTATACATGAAATGTACACAGTACCGATTGAGTACAATGTGTGTTGTAACGGGTTGTGAATGGCAGCAGTACTTTCATAGTCTACAGTGCAAATTACAATGGATTCTGCATCGTCACCAATGGCTGATTACAAACTTAGCACAATTTCTGCAAATAGTTTTGTAACATTATCACAGCATGTAATTATAAATGGTACTTGAGAATATCAAACGAAATGTTCGGTTGCACCATTTCTGCATTCATTTGTCTTCAGCTGGCATAGACACAAGCACAGGGAATGCCTCTGTACTCCTCTCTGCTTCTTGACCTTTCTTTCCTGCTTCTGGACACTAACTGTGACCTAGATTTTGGTCATCAAACCTAAGACATCCCCAGAGGAAAACACGTAAAATAGGAAAGGAATGTATTAGTCATACTGGATCCTCATGTATGAGTATTAGTCATACTCATACATGAGATAAATCAGACCAATATGTGCTATTCCCCAGGTTTACTGGTTTTATCTTCCAGGTCCTTAAGTCAGTCATTCATATTTTGTTTTATAATCCTCCTCTGAAGTGCTTTAGTTAAAGGTGCTACAGTGAGAGTTGGGATAATTGGTCTTTTCCTGATTAGCAAGATGTAACTAGTTGGCACGGATGGGGGTTAGTTGCCCCAGACTTTGTTTCTCAGGCCCCAACTACAGTAGTTATAATCTTTATTCATAACTTGAATGCAGGGATAGAATGTACTATAGCCACGTTTGCAGATGATACTGAAATAGGTGGGAAAGCAAATTGCAACAAAGAAATAATAAATTGACAGATGGATATGGTTGGGTTAGGTGAATGGTTCAAACTTTGGCAGAGAAGTTTAACTTGGATAAGTGTGAGGTTACCCATGTTGGTTCAAAGGAATAGAAAGGTAACTTATTGGAGCAAAACCTCAGAATGCTTCAGTGCAGAGGGATCTGGGTGTCATTGTGAATGAATCACAGAAAACTAGTATGCAGGTATGGCAGGTAATAAAGAAGGCAAGCAAAATTTTGGCATCTATTGCTAAAGCACTGGAGTGGAAAAGTAGGGAGTGTTGTTTCAAGTGGACAAGGCATTAATAAGTCATCACCTGGAGTACTGTGTGCTATTTTGGTCCCTTTAATTGAGGAGGGATGAAGCTGCATTGGAGGCAGTTCAGAGGAGGTTCACTCGATTAATTCCAGAGATGAGGAGTTTGTCTTATGAAGAGAGATTGAGCAGTTTAGATGTGTCTAGAGTTTAGAAGAATGAAAGGAGATCTATTTGTGTGTTATAAAAAATGCTAAAGGGGATTGGAAAATCAGACGAAGCACGTTTCTTCATGTCAGACGAACTAGAATGAGAGATCATAGTTTTAAGCTAAGGGGTAGCAGATTTAAAACAAGGAACAGGAGAAATTATTCCTCGAATAGGATCATGAATCTGTGGAATTCACTGCCACAAAGTGTGGTGAATACTGGGACATTGTGTAAGGAAGAAATAGACAGATTTTTAATTAGGAATGGGTTAAAGGGTTATAGGAAGGAGCAGGAAAGTGGGGTTGAGGCTGAGATGAAATCAGCCATGATCATACTGCATGGCAGAGAAGAATTGAGAGTCTGAACTCCCTACTCCTGCTCCTAGTTCGTATGTGCTTATAGATTGTTGCTTGATGCTGGTCTTAGTGTGAATCATGTTTTAGGTTCATCTTCAGAAGAAATAAGGCGCTCACTCTGGGGAAAGATCAAAAGAGGTCTTGCGGAGACCAGTCAGAACTTTGAAATAGAAGCAGAAAATTCTGGAAGAATACTGAGTTAAATAATTCTGATGAAGGTCTTCGACATTAAATGCTAATTCTGTTGCTCTCTCCACTGATGCTGTGATACCTGCTGAGTTTCTTCAGCAGCTTTGCCTTGTATTTCCAAACCTGCAGCAGCTGCAACATTGTGTTCGATTCTGTACCAAGCAGGAGGCTTTGTGAGTAATTAGATCCATTTCTCAGATCTAATGGAACAGAAGCTGTGCAGGTGTTTCTGCGGTTTACTTTTCCATTCAGCCAGTTCCAGTTGAGAAGCTGGATCACATTAGAAACACCGCACCCAGCTTCAAAAAGAAATCTTGTGCCAACAAACTCTTTAATTAGCATCGCCCATTGCTCATTATAATACTGATAGCACACACAAAAAAAACCAGTCACACACATGCAGCAACTCTCTTGGACTGAGGCCCAGATGGTGTCTGATTAAAAATGTGTTTCATTTCACTGGTTTAAAGGGAGTGCTGCCTTCTGACTGTCTTTACAGGTGCATCAATCTGGCTTCAGAGAAGAAATCTATGTAGTAGAGGTTGGCATGGTGTCAGTCAAACTTGGATTTATAGATTTGACTCCACTGATGCATGTTTATGTACCAGGACCTATACCATCACCGGTAATTAGACTTTATGCACTTTTGTTCCCTCACAATTTGTCTAATTTTATGCTTTTGGTATTAAAAGTAAATTTAAACTGATAATTTTATCTCATGGCTGTGCATGATTTTGACCAAGATGGCACACAATTTTGTGTGAAAATGCAGATTCAGATTGCAGTCAGCTCAAGGAGTCACAGAGTCATAGAAATGTACAGCAGGGAAATACACCCTTCGGTCCAACTTGTCCATGCCAACCAGAGATCCTAAATAAATCTAGACCAATGTGCCAGCATTTAAATCATCTCCCTCTAAACCCTTCCTATTCATGTACCCAACCAGATGCCTTTTAAATGTTGCAATTGTATCAGCCTCCACCATTTCCTCTGGCAACACATTCCATACATATACCACCCTCTGTGAGAAAATGTTGCCCTTTGGGTCATTTTTAAATCTTTCCCTGCTCACCTTAAACTTCTCGTTTTCGACCTCCCCACTCCAAGGAAAAGACCTTGTCTTTTTACCTTATCCATGCCCCTCATGATTTTATAAACCTCTATAAGGTCACTTCTCAGCCTCTGATGCTCCAGGGAAAATAGCCCCAGCCTATTCAACCACTCCCTGTAGCTCAAACCCTCCAACCTTGGCAACTTCCTTGTAAATCTTTTTCGAACCGTTTCAAGTTTTACAACATCCTTCCTATAGCAGGGTGTCCAGAATTGCACACTATATTCAAAAAGTGGCCTAAATAATGTCTTGTACAGGCACAACATGACATCTCAACCCCTATACTCAATGCACTGACCAATAATGACAAGCATACCAAACACCTTCTTCATTATCCTGTCTACCTGGGACTCTATTCTCTAGGAGTTTCGCACTCGAAGGTCTTTTTGTTCAGTAACACTCCCCAGGACTTTACCATTAAGTGATTAAATCCTGCCCTGATTTGCTTTTCCAAAAAACAGCACCTCGCATTTACCTAAATTAAACTCCATCTGTCATTCCTCGGCTCATTGGCCCATCTGATCAAGGTCCCATTGTACTCTGAGGTAACCGTCTTCGCTGTCCAATGCACCCCTAATTTTGATATCATCTGCAAACTTACGAACCATATCTCTTACATTCACATCTAAATCATTTGTATAAATGACAAAAAGCAGTGGACCCAGCACCAATCCTTGTGGCACAACGTTGGTCACAGGCCTCCAGTCTGAAAAGTACCCTCCACCATCACCCTCTGTCTTCTTTCTTTGAGCCAATTCTACATCCAGATGATTAGCTCTCTCTGTATTCCATGAGATCTAACCTTGCTAATAAGTCTACCATGCGGAACTTTGTCGAAGGCCTTACTGAAGTCCATATAGATCACATCCACCACTCCATCTTCATCCATTCTCTTCAAACAAACTCAATTAAGTTAGTGAGACACTACTTCCTGTGTACAAAGCCATCTTGGTTATCCCTAATCAGTCTTTGCCTTTCCAAGTACATGTAAATCCTGTCCCTCAGCATTCCCTCCAACAACTTGCCCACTACCAGCGTCAGGCTCACTGGTCTATAGTTCCCTGGCTTTTCCTTACCGCCTTTCTTAAATAGTGACATCACGTCAGCCAACCTTCAGTCTTCCCGAAACTCACCAGTAGCTATTAATGACAGAAATATCTCAGCAAGAGGCCCAGCAATCACTTCCCGAGCTCCCCATAGATTTCTAAAGTACACCTCATCATGTTCCAGGGATTTATCCACCTTTACGCGTTTTAAGACTAGGTGGGTGTAAATGAATCCGAAGGTTTTTAACTATGTTATCTGCCTCATCACAACTGAGATTAGTCCAGCAAGAAACTGAGATGAATATAACGATATACAAATAATTTGGCAGGTTATAAATGCTTAGCCAGTAGATGTTTCACATTATTTTTATTCATGATTCAAGCTAAAAACTTCCCTCTGTTTGTAATTATCGCTGCACTTTAATCAGTGACAATGTTCAAGAAAGAAACTTGCTTTTCTACAGTGTCTTTATGTGAAGATGAAGCAAGATGCTTCACAGAGACAAATTCAGACAAAAAAGAATGTTGAGTCAAAGAAAGCAGTATTGTGACAGGTCATCAAGAGTTAGACGAAGGGCAAGGTTTGCAAAGTGGAAGAGGCAGGTAAGTTAAAGAAGGAATTTCCAGATTTTCAGATCTAAACAGATAAAGGCATATAATAAGTGGTGAGTCAAAGAGAAGAGGGGTTCACACAAGCCACAGACAGAGGAAAGGGAGTTCTGGAGCAAGTGCACAAATGGGTTGAAAAATGAGGGTGATATTTTTGGAGGTTTGGCAGACAGTGAAGCTTAAGAAGGACAAGGGATTTGTAAAATGTGGATTGGCATTTTTAATAATTCCTTCATGGGATGTGAGCATTAATGGTAAGACCTACATTTGTTGTCCATCCCTTGAGAACAGCCAAAAGTCAACCACATTACTGTGGACCTGGATTTGCCTCATCAGATAAGGATTAAAGTTGATTTTATTCTTTTGTGGGCATTTCTGACTGGCCAGTATTTATAGCTCATCCCTAGTTGCCCTTGAGAAGATGGTGGTAAGCTGCCTCTTGAACCGCTGCAGTCCGTGCATTGTGGGTTGACCCACAATGTCCTTAGGGAGGGTATTCCAGGATTTAGACCCAGTGACAGTGAAGGAACCATAATATATTTCCAAGTTAGGACGATGAGTGACTTGGAGGTCAACTTGCAGGTGGTGGTGTTCCCATGTATCTGCTGCCCTTGTCCTTCTAGATGGAAGTGGTCATGCTTTTGGAAGATGCTGTCTAAGGATCTTGGTGAACGTCTGCAGTGCATCTTGCAGATGGTACACTACTGAACAGCAGGGGAGGGACTGGATGCTTGTAGATATGGTACCAATCACATGTTTTGCTTTGTCCTAAATGGTGCCAAACTTCTTGAGTGTTTATGGAGCTGCACCCAACCAGGCAAGTGGGAAGTATTCCATCCCACTCCTGACCTGTGCCTTGTGGATGGTGGCTAGGTTTTGGGGAGGCAGAAGGTGAGATATTTCTAAAGGAGAATAAAACCAGAAGAATTTTACAATTGGTGATAGTTTCATGGTTGCCATCACTTAGACTAGATTTTAATTCCAATAATTTTACAATTAATTGAACTTAAATAGCGCCATTTGCAATAGTGGGTTTTAAACCAGTGTCCTTCTGGTACAACATCATTGCGTAACCGTTTCCTCTGTACAGGTGTGTGCATGTATGTGGATAATGTACATTTATGTTGGGTAATACTGTAAGGTTATACTCATTTCTTTTAGGTTTGTGCATGAGTGTGTTGGCAAGTTTCACACGCATGACTATAACACGTTGCTGTGTTACTTTATAATTAAATAAATATCATATATTTATGATGTTGTCTGGTATGAAGGGAAGGTCCTATGAGGTAAAACTGAGGGACTTGAGGCTGTTTTTGTTAGAGAGAAGAAGGTTGAGAGGTGCCTTAATTGAGACATAAAAGATAATCAGAGGGTTAGATAGGGTGGACAGTGAAATCCTTTGTCCTTAGATGGTGATAGCGAGCATGAGGGGACATAGCTTTAAATTGAGGGGTGAGAGATATAGGACCGACATCAGTGGTAGTTTCTTTACTCAGAGAGCAGCAGGGACATGGAACGCACTGCTTGCAACAGTAATAGACTCACCAACTTTAAGTCTGGATTAGAGTGGTGCTGGAAAAGCACAGGTCAGGCAGCATCTGAGGAGCAGGAAAATCAACATTTCGGGCAAAAGCCCTTCATCGGGAAAAGAGGCAGGGTGCCTGTAGAGTGGAGAAATAAATGAGAAGGGGGTGGGGGTGGAATTGGGGAGAAAGTACAATAGGTGAATGGAGGTGATAGGTCAGAGAAGGGGTTAGGAGAAGGTAGCAAAAGTACTTCCCCCACCTCACCCCAAATGAGGAAACTGGTGAACTCCAGTTTCCTCATTTCCCCTTCCCCCACCTCACCCCAGCTCCAACCTTCCAGCTCAGCACTGCCCTCATGACCTGTCCCACCTGCCTATCTTCCTTCCACCTATCCACTCCACCCTCCTCTCTGACCTATCACCTTCATCCCCACCCCCATTCACCCATTGTACTTTTTGCTACCTTCCCCCAACCTCCTCTCTGACCTATCACCTCCATCCCCACCCCCATTCACCTATTGTATTCTATGCTACTTTCTCTCCACCCCCACTCCCACCCCCCTCTCATTTATCTCTCCACTCTGCAGGCACCCTGTCTCTATTCCTGATGAAGGGGATTTTGTCCAAAACATCCATTTCCCTGCTCATCGGATGCTGCCTGACCTGCTGTGCTCTTCCAGCACCACTCTAATCTAGATTCTGGTTTCCAGCATCTGCAGTCCTTGTTTTTACCTCACCAACTTTAAGGGCATTTACATGCTCATTGGATGGACACATGGATGAAAACAGAATAGTGTAGGTTAGATGGGGCTTCAGATTGGTTCCACAGGTTGGAGCAACATTGAGGGCCGAAGGGCCTGTACTTCACTGCAACGTCCTATGTTCTATATCAATATTACAGAGTAAATGAACCAATTAGCTGGTATTTAATGACTTTAAAATGTATTTCTAAGTCTGGTTGGCACTGTGACAATCCATACTGCACAAATCTCCTCTTTGAAGCTTGTTTGAAGGCTTTTGTTCAGCATCTTATATCTCTAGGCCTCGTTTGAATATCATTCCTCTTTGTTGCTCATTATCTTAATACTTGCTGAGAATTGTTTTGGCAGGCATTGATTTGTTGGTGGAAATAATGATTTCACTGCTACTTTTGTCTGATGGGAAATGCTTATAATGAGCTCTCTTTCACTATTCATTTGATGAGGTCTTGAAATGCCAGAGGTGAAATGAGGGGCGTCCGGCAAGCGATCTCTAGTGGGAAAGTTGTTGTGATCTATTCCGAATTCTGAGATCTCAACAACTGGCAAGTCCTCCTTATTTTGGTACTTGGTGCAAAATGGTTGTGTTGCAATCATGCGACACATGATGAGACTTGAAATGTATGTGGTTTGTTGACAGATATTGTGCAGTATCCGGTGGTTGAATCTGTGTATTCTATTCAGGGTCAATGGCATTATATTTCACACCATTTTGCAATTCTGTAAAATAAAGAAGAGGGATGAGGCAGATTTTTATTGTCAGTCGATTGCATTCTCAATGGCTTTGATTCTAACCCTTACACCTTTTAGAAGCTGGGAGATCAGGGAGGGTGTAAAAATTCTTTGAGGAGGTAACTAACAGGCTAAGTAAAGAGGAAGCAATGGTTGTAATATATTTGGATTTTCAGAAGGTGTTTGATAAGGTACCACATTTTAGTTTACTTAATAAAATAAAAGTCCATAGCGTTGGAAGTCAGTTGTTATCGTTGATACAGGATTGACTAACTAATAAAAGACAGAATTGGGATAAGTGAGGCATTTTTAGGATTTCAGTTTGTACCTAGTGGTGTGACACAAGGATCAGTGCTGGGCCACAATTATTTACAATACATTAATGACTTAGATGAGGAAAGTAAATGCCAAGATTGCATATGACACAAAAATAGCAGTAAGGCAAATGGTGAGGATGCCACAAAGAGTCTGTAGAGGGATAGAGACAAGAGAGTGGGCAAAAACTCGGAATATAATGTGGGAAAATGTGAGATTATACACTTTGGCAGTAAGAAAATAGGAGTTGAATATTATTTAAATGGGAAAAGACTGCAAAAAACTACAGTACAGAGGGAATTAGGAGCCCTTATCCATGAATCACAAAAAGCATCCAAGTTCAGCAGGCACCAGGGCAAAAATAATGTTTGCCTCTATTTCAAAAGGGATGGTGTATAAAAGGAGGGAGGTTTTGCTAAAACTGCACAAGGCACTAACATACCACAGCTGGGATACTGTGAACCATTTGAATTCCTTAATCTAAGGAAAGGTATACTGGCAGTAGAAGCAGTCCAGAGAAAGTTCACCAGGCTTATGGCAGATATAGAGGGACTGTCTTTTAAGGAGAGGTTGAGTAGATTGGGCCTGTACTCATTGGAATACAGAAGAATGAGAGATGACCTTATTGAAACATGCAAGATTCTTAGGGATTTGACAGGGTAGATGTAGAATTATTTTTTCCCTTGTGTGCAAGTCCAGGACCAGACGGCATAATCACAGGATAAGGCATTGCACTTTTAAGACAGAGATGAGGAGGAATTTCTTCTCTCAGTGGATCGTCAATCTCTGGAACCCTTTACCACAGAGGGTCACCGAGGCGGGGTCATTAAATATGTGGTTACTGGGAAAAGGCAGGAAATTGAAGCTGATGATTTTCAGATCAGACTCAATCTCCTTGAATGGTAGAGTAGACTAAATGGGCTGATACAGCCCCATCTGTATCCTGAACAGGGCCTATTAGCCTACATATACTCTTACGCATTATGGCATTAAAAACTCAGAAGCAGGAAACCCAACGACACTCTGTGCCCCATTCAGGATACAGATGGGGCTCCTGCAAAATGTACCCAAAAGACACGGCCCTATCACTGAAATGTAACAGGAAGTGGAACTGTCAGGTTACAGGCTGGTTACTGAGCCCATCGTCTGTGTGCCCATCACCCTCCCCAGCTCATAGTTAATGCTGAGTTAGTGGTGCGTCTTGTCATTTTTCTACCTATTTTTATCACGTCCACTTGATCTTATCTGTCAATGGTTTTGCTTGATATGTCTGCAAATTATTATGGAAATCTATAAAATATAAAATTATTATGAAATGTCAAAATGGCTAACATGTTAAAATATCAACTATCATAAGAATTGGAGTAGGCTGTTTGACCAATTGAGCCTGGTCTGCCAGCGAGGGCTAATCCGATTGTCACCTTAACTCCATTCTCCTGTTGTCCCCCTGCCCAAAACCCTGTCTAATCCAGCCTTGAATATACGCAATGACCCAACCTGTATTGCTCTCTGTGGAAGAGAACTCCAAATACAAACTGCTCTTTGAGCGAATAAATTCCTCATCATCTCTGTTTTCAATGGAAGTCTCTGATCTTTAAACAGTGCCCCCTAGTGCTAGATACCCCCACAAGGGGAAGCATCCTCTCAACATTTACCCTGTCAAGCCAAGATCGGTAGAATGTCTAGATATATGCAAATAATTAAGACCATATGCAATGTTGTGGTCCTCGGAAAATGTCACACTGTCTGTCAATCAAAAACAGAGTTAACGTGCTTTACCCACTCTAAACCTCCAAATGCAGAAATGTAAGTATCCACTAAACTATCACATGTAGGGTTCTATACAACTTGGTAGACAATAGCAACAACAACTTAGATTTAAGTAGTGCACATAACATAATGAAACATCCCACATCACATCACAGAAGCATCATAAAGAGCAACAAGGGGTCATGCAGGGCAGATGACCAAAAGCTTTGTCAATGATTTTAATTAAGAGGGGAAGAAGTGTAATATAATTACATTTCTTTATTCTTCCATGGGATCTGGATGTTTCTGGAAAGCTCAGCATTTGTTGCCCACACCTAATCATTCTTGAATTAGTCAGGTTTCAGAGATCATTTCAAAGGGCATCTAAGAGTCAATCATGTTGCTATGGATCTGGAGCCACAAGCAGGCCAGATCGGGTAAGGATGGTAGATTTCCTTCCCTAAAGGATATTAGTGAGCCAGATGGATTTTCACAACAATCAGTTGTAGTCATTATTACTGTCGCGAGTTTTATATTCTAAAGGTATTAACCAAATGTAAATTACTCAAGCCACATGTTTGTATTAAAATCCATGTCCTGAGGTGATTAACTTATCCTTCGGAATTGCTAAACTTGTGATTTTACAATCGCACTCACGCACACTCTCTACCAAGCACGTACACACGCAAACACACATTCTCTCATGCGCACTCACATACACACACAGACACAAACATGCTCACGCACTTTCTCTCCTTCACATGCGCGCGCGCACACACACGCACACACATATAAGTCTATGGGGTGAATTTGCATTTGCAGAATTGTATTTGCAGATACATTCTATTTTTGTTCAAAACGCACACAATCAGTAGCCAGTCAATGCAGGCAATCAGTCCACACAACATTTTATAAATTCCTGCTTTGGAAATAGAACCTGTCTGACTCAAGATTGGGATACAGACAAGCTCTAACCTCACACCTTTAATGCATTGTCTGAGCTGAGATGTCACCTTTTTTTATAAAACCTTGTTATTTTGATAATGTGACTTATAAGAAGTTCTGGAATTTGCATATTAATGAACTGAAACCTGTAACTCATTCTAAAAGGGTGAAAGATTTAACAGCAATCTTGGTTTGTTCAATGTATTGTTTTAATTGCATGATGCTATGATCTTTCACTATAAATTCTGTGCCTTATGATCCTGCCCCACTAGTTACCTGATGAAGGAGCAACACTGTGAAACCTAGTACCTCCAAATAAACTTGTTGGATTATAACCTGGTGTTGCCTGATTGTTAACTTTGTCCTCCCCAGTTCAACACCAACACCTCCACAGTGTGATTTTACAGTTAGACCACCATTTCCCCAAGTCTTCCAGAATTGTAGAGGTTGATGGCGTAACTACCAATGGGGAGAAAACATAATTGTTCAAAACTCTCTCTTTTAAGGAATAATTACGCTTACCCCTAAATGCCATTTCATTTGTATAATTAAACTGTTCTTACACAAAGGGAAGTGTATCATATCAATGGAATCTCACTAAAATACTGTTATTGAATGTTCAGAAACCAAGACTCTTCTGTATGAGGAAATTATCTTTCTTCTTGCCGACGGAGATGCTGTTTACCCGAAACGTATAGTTTACAAAACCTGTCCAAAATCTCACGCATGCAGAATTTAATTGTGTATATCAAGAGACGTGGTAAGGATATCATCATCATGGAAATTACACAATGACTATCTTCCTCACCACCCCCACTCTGACTAAAGATTGTGAAATGTTTCTTGACGAAGGGTGTTCGCTGCAATCTCATTGGAAATTCCACAGTGTCTGCGATGGTAGTTTAAAAGTCAAGATCAGCACAAATTATGTCAGCGTCGCCCCGGACTGAAGGACAGAAGCGAAGTAAGCAACACAAGTCTATCGGATATCACTGTCGTGCTTTTGGGGAGAGATAGAGAGCTGTCGTGTGTCTGAGTGAGTCTCCCCATTACTGCGAATCTGTACTTGTTCTGAACTAAAGCATTACATTCGCAGGCACTTGTGTGAGAGAGAGCCGGCTGGGGGAGTGATGAGTAGGAGGGTAAGGGGGAAGAGAGTAGAGAAGGGTGGGGAGAAAGGAGGTGTGTGTGAGAGAGAAAGGGGGAGTAGATGGGGGGGGGGGGGAGGGCGGGAAGAGAGGGAAGACTGGCAAAGAGCTGCGTACAGAACACCATTGTTACTGGGAGGAAGATGGCAGGGAAACAGGAAGAGCGGGACAGAGAAGAAATTGGGTAGAGAGGGAGAAGATGAGGGCGCCGAGAAAGAGTTAGAACACAGTGGAATAAGAGAAAGGAGGGACAAAATAGACCTGTGAGGACCAAGTGTTTGAGAAGAGCTGGGAAGAGAGATTAGAGAAAATTGTGAAAGGAGGAAAAGACGGAAAGAATAAGAAAAGCAAGAGAGAACGAGTGAATGGAAGAGGACAGACCCTGTTTTATTCATGACCATTCACGTGATGTGAGAGTTGTTGGCCAGGACAGTATTTGTTACCCATTCCTAATTACCTTTGAGAAGGAGAAGATGGTAGTGAGCTATCATCTCTAACCACAGCATTCAATGTGGTGTGGGTACACCCACACTGTTGGCAGGAGGTGGGTTCCATGGTTTTGACTCAGCAGGAATAGATTTCCAAGTCCGGGTTATGCAGTTATGTGTTGATAACTGTTATCAAAGCAGCTGTAGCAAGCCACTGCGGGGAACATTATTGATGTTATATCCTGCAGCAATGGTCTTGGATAGTGCTGAGTTGCTTGAGTGTTTTACCTTGAACTCAACCAGCCAAGGAGAGGCTATTCCATTAGACTCTTGCCTTCTATCTTTTAGATAGTGGGCAGGATTTAGGAAGTCAGGAGGTAAGTTACTTGCTAGAAAATCCCCAGCTTCTCATCTTTTGTGTTTATGTGGCTGGTCCAGTTCAGTTTCTGTTCAATGGTGGTCCCCAGAAGGCTAATGGTGATGAATCCAGTGACGCAAGTATCAAGTGGAATCGTTGTGTTCTCGCTCACAGGAGGCGATTATTTCTTGGAACTTGTTTGGCAGGAATGTCACTTATTGGCCTAAGCCTAGATATTGCCCAAGTCTCACTACACACTTGGGCAGACTGCTTCAATGTCTGAGGAGTTGTGACGCGAGCATACCACTGTGCACTCATCAGTGGATGTTCCCACTTCTAACCTTATGGCTGAGGTTAATTATGAAGCAGCTGAAGATTGATGGGCCTGAGACACTGCCCTGAGGATGTTCCGCAGCGATGTCCTGACGCTGAGCTAATTGGCCTCCAATATCTACAGCCATTTGTCTGTGGTATAAATCCAAGCAGCTGGAGAGAAGGAAAGAGAGAGAGACAGAGAGAGATGGAGCTGTATTTTCAGTTTTGAAGGGACAATTTTAATCTGAATGAGGAAGAATAAAGTGCTGCTCACACATTCCCTCCATTCTCAAGGAATCCTGGGAGAATCCTGAACACTAGCTTTCAGGAAACTGATGAAGGAGCAGCACTCTGAAAGCTAGTACTTCCAAATAAATCTGTTGGACTATAACATGGTGTGGTGTGATTTTTAACTTTACCTACATAGTGGGTATTATTGATGGACTATTAATCCAGAGACCCAGTTAATGCCATGGAGTTGTGGGTTTGAATCTCACCATGGCAGATGGAGAAACTTGAATTCAATAAAAATATGGAATTAAAATCTAATGGTAACCATGAAACCATTGTCTGCTGTCAGAAAAAAAAACCATTGGTTAGCTTATGTTCCTTAAGGAAGAAAATTTGTAGACCTTACCTGGTGTGGCTTACAAATGTCTCCAGAGTCATAGCATATGGTTGACTTTAACCTGCCTTCTGGGCAATTAGAGATAGGCAATAAATGCTGGCCTAGCCAGCAATGTCAACATCTTATGAATGAATTAAAAAAGCAAATTCGTTGATGATACAAAAATTGGTTAGGTGGTAAATATGAGTAGGATAGCCTTCGATTACAGAAGGATGTAGTTGGCTGGTTAGATAGGCTGATCAGTGACTAATAAAATTGGTGTACATGTCCACCAGTCTCTTCAAATATCAGAACAGGTGGATAAAGTGGTTAATAAGGTATATGGTATACTTATCTGTATTAATCAAAACATAGAGTAGAGAGGTTCTACTGGAACTGTATAAAACATTGGTAAGGCCACAGATAAAGGATTGTGTGCAGTTCTGGAATCCACATAACAGAAGAGATGTGATTGCACTGGAGAGGTTGCAGAGGATATTACCTGGGCCGGAGAGTTTCAGTTCTGAAGAGAGATTCGATAGAGTGGGTTGTTTTCCATAAAGCAGAGGAGATTGAAAGGGGACATAGGCTGAGATGTATAAAATTATGAGAGGCACAGATAGACAGGGAGAAATGTTTCCCCTTGATGGAGGGATCAATGACCGGGGGCAGAAATTTATGGCAAGGAACAGGAAGCTTAATAGGATGTGAGGAAAAGAGGCTGGTGGGAATCTGGAACGCACTATAGTCTGTAAGGGTGGTAGAGGTAGAAGCTGTCATAGCACTGAAGAAGTATTTAAATGTTCATTTGTGATACAAGGCTTTGGGCCAAGTGCTGGTAAATGGGATGAGAATATTTGGGTGGCTGTTTTTGGGCTGTGTGAATGTGATGGGCTGAAAGACATTTTTTCCATGGAGCAGACTCTGTAGATCTCTCTGGCTCTATGTCTCTGGCCATTTACCTCAATGTTACACGTTGCACAGTAACCAAAGGGCAGCAGCTGCCCTGAATTTCATTCCTGTTGACTTACAACATGGATGGTGCTATGCTATGACACCCACTTTGACCCATGTCCATTGAACATTAAAATCCCAGTTTGAGTGATTGAACACACAGAATGTGGGTAACAAGTGCATGAATGTGAAATAACTCCATATGTTGTATTAATAATCCCTTTACTCAGAATATCAGGAACAGAACCATTGATGCAGCTTTCTATGTTAGTGAGTAAGCTAGACACTGTGATGACTGTTTCAGAAACTGTGTTATTTGAGAACATAGCAGCAAGGGCTATCATTTAACTTTGGTGAATAATAATAACATTACATTAACACAATGCTAGCCTGAGGGTGCTTTGTGTTAGTGAGTCATAACTGCATTGAGAAACTCTGGAGTAGCATAATATACCAGATTCTTGTTTTTTTTAACACTTTAACTGTATGTTTTAGAGTCATAGAGTCATAGAGATGTACAGCAGGGAAACAGACCCTTCAGTCCAACTCGTCCATGCCGACCAGATATCCCAACCCAGTCTAGTCCTACCTGCCAGCACCCAGCCCATATCCCCCTCCAAACCCTTCCTATTCATATACCCATCCAGATGCCTTTTAAATGTTACAATTGTACTAGCCACCACCACTTCCTCTGGCAGCTCATTCCATACACGTACCACTCTCTGCATGAAAAAGTTGCCCCTTAGGTATCTTTGATATCTTTCCCCTCTCACCCTAAACCTATGCCCTCTAGTTCTGGACTCCCCCACCTCAGGGAAAACACTTTGTCTATTTACCTTATCCATGCCCCTCATGATTTTATAAAACTCTATGAGGTCATCCCTCAGCCTTCAACGCTCCAAGGAAAACAGCCCCAGTCTATTCAACCTCTCCCTATAGCTCAAAACCTCCAACCCTGGCAACATCCTTGTAAATCTTTGCTGAACCCTTTCAAGTTTTTCAACATCTTTCTGATAGGAAGGAGACCAGAACTGCACACAATATTCCAAAAGTGGCCTAACCAATGTCCTGTACAGCCTCAACATGACCTCTCAACTCCTGTACTCAATACTCTGACCAATAAAGGAAAGCATACCAAACACCTTCTTCACTACCCTATATACCTGCGACTCCACTTTCAAGGAGCTATGAATCTACACTCCAAAGTCTCTTTGTTCAGCAACACTCCTTAGGACCTTACCATTAAGTGTATAAGTCCTGCTATCCCAAAATGCAGCATCTCGTATTTATCTAAATTAAACTCCATCTGCCACTTCTCAGCCCATTGGCCCATCTGATCAAGATCCCGTTGTAGTCTGAGGTAACCTCCTCCGCTGTCCACTACACCTCCAATTTTGGTGTCATCTACAAACTTACTAACTATACCTCTTATGCTCACATTCAAATAATTTATATAAATAATTAAAAGTAGTGGACCCAGCACCGATCCTTGTGGCACTCCACTGGTCACGGGCCTCCAGTCTGAAAAACAACCCTCCACCACCACCCTCTGTCTTCTACCTTTGAGCTAATTCTGTATCCAAATGGCTAGTTCTCCCTGTATTCCATGAGATTTATCCTTGCTAACCAGTCTCCCTTGGGGAACCTTGTCGAATGCCTTAATGAAGTCCATATAGATCACGTCCACCACTCTGCCCTCATCAATCCTCTTTGTTACTTCTTCAAAAAACTCAATCAAGTTTGTGAGACATGATTTCCCATGCACAAAGCCATGCTGACGATTCCTAATCAGTCCTTGCCTTTCCAAATGCATGCACATCCTGTCCTTCAGGATTCCCTCCAATAACTTGCCCACCACCGATGTCAGGCTCACTGGTCTATAGTTCCCTGGCTTGTCCTTACCACCCTTCTTAAACAGTGGCATCACGTTAGCAAACCTCCAGTCTTCTGCCACCTCACCTGTGACTATCGATGATACAAATATCTCAGCAAGAGGCCCAGCAATCACTTCCTTAGCATCCCATAGAGCTCTAGGGTACATCTGATCAGGTCCTGGGGATTTCTCCACTTTTATTCATTTCAAGACATCCAGCACTTCCACCTTTGTAATACGGACATTTTTCAAGATGTCACCTCTGGATTACTCCTGGTGCTATGAGCTAGTGAGGGCAGGAGTAGGAGAATAGAGCAGATGAATGCACGGCTGAGGAGCTGGTGTATGGGGGAAGGATTCACATTTTTGGATGATTGGAATCTATTTTGGGGTAGAAGTGACCTGTACAAGAAGGACGGATTGCACCTAAATTGGAAAGGGACTAATATACTGGCAGGGAGATTTGCTAGAGCAGCTCGGGAGGATTTAAACGAGTAAGGTGGGTAGCACTCATTAACACTAGCAACCAATTTATAAACATCTCGATGCTGAAATACTCACTGCCCTGTTCAGCTCCCTCCATGAATGCTGTCCCTCTGTATCCCTGTAACCTCCTTCAGCTCTCTGAGCCCTGCAACAATCAGAACTGGGTCCTTTGCCCGTCCACTATTTCTTGAATCATTCACTGATCCGTAAAATGTTCTCTCTAAATCTCTTTGTACCTCCTTCCTCCTTTCAGACCTTGCCTCTTTGACAAAATCTTTTGGTCATCTGTCTTTGGCGTGATGTCAACTTTTGTCTGATGATGCTGCTATGAACTGCCTGCATTAAAGGTGTGATCTGAATGCAAATTGTTGAACATATGGATTCCTGCTTCACTAATCTTCCATGCCACTGAATTCCCAGTCTCCCACTGGAAATGACCAGTATGGATAGAGAAGTTATCTCAATGTAGCCACTGGATTAGAGACTCTGCCACTCCATACCATCTGATGTGATCTCACTCAACGTGCATTTTCTCTCATTTTAGGATGTTTAGAAAAGCAGTAAGGCACCTTGTTCAGCAAATCGATTCTGGAGGTGAACTGATCCCAGCCACCAGTGCTTATGACTCAGACAGGTTTAAGCCTCTGTGCCTGGTTAACAGGAAAACAAACGGTCCATTCTGGAGAAAACCAAAATATTGCCCCACTGATTTCACACTGAAACATGTACTGGGGAATGATGAAGACAACTTGATATCAGGTGAGTTATGTCCTGCCTATGTGTGTGTGTTCATTGAATAATATTGTCAGGCTCTTTATGATAGCAAAGAGTTGGAATTGTTTGTGTGTTCTGCTCAGTCCTTTTACATCCCCAAGAATTTTTATCTCCTTTCCTGGAAACTTTGACACTTTTGTTGGTTTGCTGTTTAGCCAGTCTCTCTGGTAGCTCACCCAAATGGGCAGCCTTCACATGTGTACCAGATTGTGAGTTGGACATTTATGGGTTAAAGCTCTATCTGGGTGTATAATCTATGGTGACGCTTCAGTGCAACACTGAGGAAATGCTATGGAGTCAGTAGCCCTCACATTTTAACTGAGGCCTGTCTGGTTACTCGCTCAGCTGGGAGTGAAAGATCCATTGCACTACATCGATGAAAAGCAATGGAGATCACCTAGGTATCCCGGACAATATCCCACAATCAATATCAATGGAAAACAGATTATCTGATCATTTCCACATTACTTACTGCACATAAATTCTTTACGAAACGACAATGACTCCACGTCAATCGATGCAGACCATCCTGGGATGTTCTGAAATTGTGAAATGGTTTCATGAATACCAGTCCTTCCTCTGTTAGGCATCACGGCTGAATATGTGCATCTGACATCCAATAGTTGTTTTTGATTAAGATCCGGAGGGCAATTTTGAGTTGAATTGAATTTTCCTTCTTTGGTATTTGGATTAATAGAAATTCCCTAAATAATGCCTCACTGAGACCATGTAACTCAACACAGACTGGCCTGGGGTTTCATACATGTCCTTCAGAAGCCCAATATGTGGTAGTTCGATTTGGGGAGCATTCATTGTGTGCTTTATTATTGTCAGTAGCTGCAGAAACCTTTGTCAGAATTATGGAAGAAAATTTTAAACAGTCTATCCTAAAATGAATTTGTGATCTAATTCTTCAATCTCACTGTACAATTTCTTAGAGATGTGTTGCTATAGAAAAGAATGAATCAGAGCCATGGGAGGGGAGTGAAAAAGAGTTGGGATCTAAAGGAGATTCCCTCTAGGCCTCAGGTCACAGTTTTGCTCCTGAGCTGGGAAGTGACCAGTAATTCTCTCTTTTTGTCAGAGGGTTTATGTTCAACCATAATGATTTCAGAAAATCTGAATCTGGTTGAAAATCCTTGAGGGAGAATACAGCAGGCACACAAAATAATTGGTAACTGTTGAGTACCATTCTGGCCCCGAAGCCAAATTAGGCTTGGGGTCTCATTTCAGTTGAAGCGTTGAGCCCCAAATAGGCCACAAGGAAGCACTGATGCCTGTACATTTTAGACTGGCCAACCTCTTGGCAGGTCTACGAGGAGAAAGTGAGGACTGCACATCAGAGTCAAAAACTGCCGTGCTGGAAAAGCACAGCAGGTCAGGCAACATCCAACGTTTCGGGAATAAGCCTGTCATCAGGAATGTAGGGTGGAGGGTGGAAGGGGCCTGAGAGATAGACATTACTACAATAAATTATAAACTACTTGGGGAATCGAATTATAATTCTGCATCAGTGAGTGGCTTTTCATTTGAGTTAAAATCAGGTCTATGATTTGGGATGAACTTTTTACGTAGCTGAAAAATTTTCCCCCTTATTTCTATGTCTTAACAGGTTTTTCTTTTATTTACTCATGGGGTGTGAACATTGCATTTTGCCAGTGTTTCTAACCTGCCCTTAGTTGCCCCTTGAGAAAGTAGTGGTGAGCTCCCTCCTTGAACTGCAGTCTATGCACTGTCAGTACACCCATAGTGCCCTTGGGTAGGGAATTCCAGGAGTTTGATCCAGCGACATTGAACCAGTGGTGATCTATTTCTAAGTCTGAATGGTGAGCGCCTTGGAGTGGAACTTGTAAGTGGTGGTGGTCCCATGTATCTGCTATCCTTGTCCTTCTGGATAGAAGTGATTGTCTAAGGATCTCATAATTACGTCAGTGCATCTTGTAGATAGTACATATTGCTGCTACAGAGCATTGATGTTGGAGGGAGTGGATGTTTGTGGAGGTGGTGCCAGTCAAGTTTTTTCCTGGATGGTGTCAAGCTTCTTGAGTATGTTTGGGCTACACTCCTTCAGGCAAGCTTGACTTGATATATGCTCAACAATGATGACAATAAATTGTTGTCATTAGCAAACAAAATCGCACAGCCACAAGTCTGCTGCTACCCCATTTTGCTTATTCTTGTCATGTAGTCTGTTAGGAGCTTGGAACTAGTTAACTATGAACAAATGATTATGTGTTAGTGTTCCAGGTGCCACAGTCATGGCTGCACTAGAGTCATTGTTGTCATAAAACACTGGCTTAATGTAGTCTTGGTACCATGCAACTTTTTATTGAACTCAGAGCTCTAAACATACAGAGTCTAAAAAGTGTTTTCTTAAATTTAGGAATAATCAATCAGAGTATGAAATAACCCCATGTTAGTTTGGAATTTTCAAAAGGCTTGGCAAAACTACGTGTTTATTGTTTTTGCCATTCCCTCTATCTTTGCTGTGTACTCCTTTGCACTGTGCTGTTATCTCTAACAGCGAGTCAGTACCATCAACTCCAGTACCATTAGGAAAGCGATTGTGCCGAGCAATTGCTGCTGTAACTGAATGAACCAGATGCAAAACTATATACCAGTGGAGAAAATATTACACGTTAATAAGCATTTCACCTCATTTCATACAGTTCAGCAGAAGGAGATGTCCTTCAGTTTCTTGGAGACGGTGGATGGGTTCATCAAAGGAAAGGCAAACGTCAGTCTCGACTTAGTCACAGGAAAATTTGAAGGTTCAAAAGCCAAATGTGACACCATTCAACTACAAGGAGTCAAACAACTTTACATCAGTGTCTCAGAGCTAATCAAAAGCCTCAAAGATCGGTAAAGTACACTATTGCGAATATACACATTTTAGTAATGTCACTTGAGAAAGGATCAGTTGTTACTCTAAGAGAAATGGGACTGAGGGACAGGACAATACCAGGTGGTCCAACAGGTCTGCCTCAACCTGTAATTGGTAGCCATGATGTGGAGTTGTCAATGTTGGACTGGGGTGGACAAAGTTAAAAATGTCACAGCACCAGGTTACAGGTGACACTATGATCTTTTGCTGTAAATTCTATGGCTTACGATCCTGCTCCACAGTCACCTAATGAAGAAGCGCCACTCCGAAAGCTAGTGCTTCCAAATAAATCTGTTGGACTATAATCTGGTATTGTGTGATTTTTAACTCTGTAATGGTTAGAGCAAAACTAATTCAGTCCTCCATGACTGAGTTAGTCATTTGTCAGCAGAGAATATGTCAACAGTTTATAAATTTGCATTCAAACAAGATTTGTGTGTTTTGAATTGAGCTTTGGTGAAAGTCATTAAAAGAATAATTTTGAGGTTCATCGCATCTTCTGAAAATAAATTACCTTCTTAATCATCGTAGCTGAGAGAACAATGCAGGACACTAAAAGGGTCATTTCAGCCATTGAATCTATCCTGGCTCCTTTAAGGCCCGTTCAGTTGCGCTCCCCTTCTCTCTTCCCACAAATCCTTGCAATTGTTTCTCCTTCAAGAATTGATTTGGTGAAGGCGACTATTGAGCCTATCAGGCAGTGTTTCCAAATCTGAGACAATCGCTTGTATCTGGTATAAAAGCTCTGATCGACCATCTTTCAGCAATTTGAAACAGTTTCTCTTTATTTATGAAAGCAAAACCGTTTGGCAATCTTTGCCATGACTCCAAAAGGTCAATTAGTGGAACAGACCTGAGGGGATCTTAAATCTTAAACAGATGCAGAGGAAGGATCAGGGCAGCACTGTTTTTTGCTGCCGTTGGCCTGCCCATTGGTTTAATGACATGGTCCCACTTTGGGGCCATGTTTGAAGAGGCGGGTCAGGGTGAGGGAATTGATTGGTTAATGCACCCACAAGCAGCCTTTAGTTAGCCCATCAAGGCCAATGGAAGAGTCAGCTGTCGTGATTTCTAATTTCAGTGCAGTTCCAGCTGATGAATGGACATGGCTTCCCGATATCAGACTGGAGAGCCAGTGCCCTATCCATAATTTTAACCCTCCGCCCACAACCCTCCCATTAACCCCTTTGGCTGTAATTGCAAGATGGCTGGAGCTGTGTCTACATGCCACCCTGTGGAGGGACCACACCCTCAAAGGTGAATGTCAGGCTGTTGTTTTGAAGTTTCTGAAAAGTCTGTAGAGAGCAAAATAAGTTTCATTGTAGCAGAGAGAGCAGTACAGAACAGAAAAGGGCCATCGAATCTATATCGGCTCCTTCAAGGCCCATTTGCTTACACACACTCTCTCTCTCTCTCTCTTTCCACAAATCCTTGCAATTATTCCTCCTCCAAGAAATGATCTTTTGAAGGTGACTATTGACCCTCCCAAACCTATACCTCCGCCCCAAACTACCTCAGCAGTTTGCACCTATGATGGTGGGCTGCCAATGTTTCAGGGCAGGAGGACTTCCTATTGGCCTGGCATTCTTAATTAGATAGGTACCTCTTCAAGGGCAATTAGAGATTGCCCAGCTGGTGATGCCCACATCGCTTGAAAGAATAATTTGAAAACATAGTGGTATGGATTTGGCTTTCTCCTTAGGAATTGCTGTCTGGGTCCTACACCAGTAAAAGTGGGTTTCTCACCTGCGTTTTAGATTAGATTAGATTCCGTACTGTGTGGAAACAGGCCCAACAAGTCCACACTAACCCTCTGAAGAGTAACCCACCCAGACCCATTTCCCTCTGACTAATGCACCTAATACTATGGGCAATTTAGCATGGCCAATCCACTTGACCTGCACATCTTTGGACTGTGGGAGGAAACCGGAGCACACAGAGGAAACCCACACAGACACAGGGAGAATG
Organism: Chiloscyllium punctatum; assembly: GCF_047496795.1. Lineage (NCBI taxonomy): Eukaryota > Metazoa > Chordata > Chondrichthyes > Orectolobiformes > Hemiscylliidae > Chiloscyllium > Chiloscyllium punctatum. Next base: position 12,492,042 of record NC_092780.1, on the reverse strand, counting down.
TGCAAATTCCACACAGACAGTTGCCCGAGGCTGAAATCGAACCTAGGTCCCTGCCGCTGTGAGGCTGCAGTGCTAACCACTGAGCCTCTGTGGCCTTTTCCCAATATCCCTGCACATCATTTCTAACCGCATAACCACTCGATGCCCTCTTAAATGCCTCAAAGTGAACCTGCCTGCACCATCCTCCCTCCCGAGGATGGGTGTGGCAATCACAAATTAAAATTCACTCCAGTCCTCATTGGCTGATGCTAGACGTGTCTCTGGTTCAATAGCTAACACCGTGGTTTGGGTGCCAGGGTTACTGAATTTTTTGTAGGTAGGATGTTCTGAAATCCCACTCATTTATAATTCTCTTCTACTTTCAGAAAAATTGGACCTTCCTGGGAGCTGATTAAAAATACTTACTCAGGAGATCTCTGCATCATAACCGAAACATTAATGTCTGTTGAGCCGATTTCACTGAAGAAAGTTAACAAGGGAGGATCAAAAGTATATATTGCATTGTCTCACATCTCCAAGGTATGGATGGCTGCATGAAGTAACCAATAGCATTGAGAAAGTAGCCATTGGGATTACTGTGGTTTCTCAGTAACCAAGATTAATGAAAGGGAAATAAAATTTTCAGTCACAAAGTGACCTATTAAATCAGTTTGTCCAATCTGTCCCATAAAAATGTCTTACAATACAACAATCTCACCATTCAACATCAACATTTACAGAGCATCTTTCATGAAATGTTTGTTATGGTGAATAGTTTAATAGCTCAGTAATTGATTATGTGAGTCTGATAACTGATCACAATAACAATAGATAACAATCAGTGCTTGATTGGTGGAGCCTGGGTGATGACTCAGGCCGAGTGATGTTGCTAGAAGGTGAGCTGTAAGCATGAGTGCAGATATTTTATAATCACAATGACCAACTCTCAAAGAGGAAAAGGTTAGATTAGATTAGATTACAGTGTGGAAACAGGCCCTTCAGCCCAACAAGTCCACACTGACCCGCCAAATCGCAACCCAACCATACCCCTAACCTAACACTACAGGCAATTTAGCATGGCCAATTAACCTGACCTGCACATCTTTGGACTGTGGGAGGAAACCGGAGCAAAACCACACAGACACAGAGAGAACGTGCAAACTCCACACAGTCAGTCACCTGAGGCAGGAGTTGAACCCAGGTCTCTGGCACTGTGAGGCAGCAGTGCTAACCACTGTGCCACCGTGCCATCCACAAAAATAAGGTACGTTTTGATGTGAAGTACCATAGAAGAGGGTAGGGAATACAGAGTGTATGTGCTCTCCAGATAGAAGGATTGTGATGTTGGGTGAAGTAATACTGTCCAGACCATGGGAGTGCAGTGATACAACCAGACATTGCGACCAGATCACAGAGGATAACTCAATTTCTATGTGGAACAACATACTGCACATTTACACAACTCCAACCTTCAGAATTGGAGTACAAGAGTCACAGAAGCAGTGTTGGGAAAATATCCCGCAAAGAACATCCCAGCGGCAAGCAACCTGAGACATGAAGTGACCACCTCAATCAGGGGCCAACAATATTCCCTCAAAGCTGTATGGCCTCTCTCAGAATCTGCAGGGAAAGATGGACTTCCCAAAACACTGTCCACAGAATTCTGGAGACCGTGCCAAACATGAGCATTAGAGTTCCACACTGACAAAAACGAAATGAACAGAAACCCTACAGGACGCTCCCAGAAAATTCAGAATGGTTGACCACTGTATTTGAAACTGTTAGAAAAGAGTGGCACCTCTGCATTACTCTGAGAAATAGAAAATGTACAAGCAACTGGCAAAGTGTTTCATTCTCTGACAAATTTGGTTTGACAACATTTAAGAACTGCATTCCATTCTGGTCAGAGTATTTTTTAAAAACGTCAAAAATTACACGACAGAGGGATCCAAGATGGCGGCGATCTAGCAAAATCGTGTTGCAGAGCTCTGCACTGCATCGCAAGTGGGACGAAGTCCTAGCCCACCCTACCCGGACCACCGCTATGTCCTGGGACTCGAGAAAGGTCGTGGAGTCCCAGGAAACAGTCAAAAACAACAACTTCCCTTGGTTTTTTGCTGTCCAGGGATGCCGAAGAAGGGAGGAGGAGCATCCAAGGCCAGGCCCATGGCCCAGCCTGTAGGATCCTTGATTTCTTACCAGGCCCTTGTGAAGGAGCTCGTGAAATCTCGCGAGAAGCTGGGGAAGCAGATAGAGGAGAAGCTGGCCCCAATCTCTATCATGCTGCAGAAGCATGAAGAGCAGCTGGGAGACCTGAAGAAAAGAACACATGAGATTCAACACAGAGTCACAGTGATAGAAGCTGATACCGGTTCCTCCAAGGATAGGATCCAGGCCCTGGAGACGCAGGTCCGTAATTTGCTTGACCAAGTTGATGATATCGAGAACAGGGGCAAGAGAAAAAATATTTGGATCATCAGTCTGCCGGAGGTTAAGGGAGGTGAGTGGCTGCCAGAATTTATTGAGGACTAGTTGCCGAAATTCCTTAACTTGGAGTCTGGAATGAGAGGCTTGCAAGATTGAGAGGGCTGACCAGGTCACAACGCAGAGGTCAGGTCTGGGTCAACGTCCACGTCCTCACTTGGTGTGGTCTCATCATTATAGAGATAAGGAGAGAATCGTGGAAGCTTCCAGAATCCAGGGAAGGATCCGAAGGCCCTAGTTTACAAGGGCGCTAAGATCATGTTCTTCCAGGACTTCTCAGCAGTGGTGATCTGGAAAAGAAAATCCGATGATGGTGTTAACAGAAGACTGAGGGAGCTTGGAATCCAGTAATCTCTGAGGTATCTAGCGATGCTCGGTTCACCTTAGATGGATCTGTACATCTCTTTGACACACCGGAGAAGGCAAGGGACTTTGTGGGCAAACTAACCTAATCTGAACAATTTAGGATGTGCAAATAGCAGTGTTATTTGGGTATGTCTCTGCCTTTCTTTTAAAAAAAGAGAAAGCGCAGTTAGGGCTTTCTTTTCCTAACTTTTTGATTGTTAATAATCTGGTCTAAACTATGTTTGGCGACAGTTGGGATGTGTACTTTCAATTTCTAAGTTAAGTGATATCAAGGGATGGGTAGGGTACTTCCCCTTTTTTGTTTCAAAATTTCTTTGTTCACATTGTTAGTTCATGGTGTATTTTCTTTCTTTTCTGCTTGTGTTTACATTGCAGCTCTAGTTCGGAGGAGGGAAAATGGTTGGGATGGCTAGATACCTACTTACGGACAGTTTGTGCCTGTTCAGGTATTTAAATGCCCTGGCTGCGGTATTGGCAGAGGGATGGGAAGTTGGGTTTTGAGATGTGTAGATGCCCACTTTGGGCAGGGGGTGAGTTCCCCAATTCAGTGCCGTTGGCGCTTTATATGTTGGTTTATGTTTTGGTTCTTGTTGTATATAGTCTTTGATAGCTTTGTAGGTTTATTAACTGTAGTGGTTTTAGTTTATGCAGTTTTTATGTTTGATGGAATGTGCGACACTAATGCTCAGCAGTTTGTAATTTGAATTCCTCCTGTCTGGAATCTAAATGTTACTGCAGAAGATAATGGCTAATGACTTGATTAAGTGGTGTACCTGGAACATCAAGGGAAGACACTCACCAATTAAGAGGAAGAAGATACTTTTGAGTCTTAGAAAGGAAAAGGTGGATATTGCTTTGTTACAGGAGACCCACTTGGATGATAAGGAGCACTTGAAACTACAGCAGAGTGGCTTTGATCGGGTTTACTTTTCATATTTTAATACCAGAAGTTGGGGAGAGGCTATATTGGTTAGGAGGAATCTCCCATTTAAGTTACTAGATAGTGTTAAAGACACACCTGGGAGGTTTGTAATTCTCAGAGCCCTGATAAATGGGGAAGATTATAGTGTTTTAAATGTTTATTGCCCTCCAGCCCATCCCCTCAAATTTCTGGTAGATGCGTTCTCTAAATTGATCAGACTCCAGTCCCGGCATATTATTACAGGGGAAAATTTTAACTGTTTCATGGATCCCATGATAGGCAGGTTGCCTGAAGGACCCCCCCCCCCCCACCCCATACCCTCTTTACAAACTAAACAATTAGTGGATGTGTGTGTGGAGTTAGTGTTGGTGGACATCTAGAGGCATCTCCATCCTCCAGGTTGGGATTTTATGTTTTTTTCCAATCCACACAGATGTCACACCTGGATTGATTTTTTTTCAATCTCCGTGGCAACCCTGGACTTGATGGCATCTTGTACAATTGGTAATATTACCATCTCTGATCAGGCTCCAGTGTACCTGTTGGTTAAGATTAAGGATGTTATAGTGGTGCTGCAGTGTGCATTGAATTCCGTGCGCACGCAGTCAGCAAAGAAGGAACTTACTTTCAAAATGATTAATGTGGCATTTCAGATATTTCACTCGAAGTTATACAAATCTGAGGGATGTGAGGAAGGGTGGGCCAAGAAGGAGTCCTTTTTTCAGGATGTGGAGCTCCCAGGTGTGACCCCCAAACAAGAGTCTTTCTCAATGCCCCCTTATCAGAACAAGAGGTGCAGGAGGCTGTGAAGCAGCTTCAGAGTGGAAAGATGCCCTGTCCTGACGGACTTCCCAGCGAATTGTATAAGGAATTTACAAATATATTATCAGGCCCGATGCTCAACATGCTCAATGACTCGTACAGTCATGCTCATCTCCCGCCATCTCTAAGAAAGGCCGACATTTTGCTTATTCTTAAAAAAAGGAAGGTCCTGGAGGACTGTGCTTCTTACAGGTCCATTTCACTCTTAAATGTGGACTTCAAAATCCTCCCTAAGACCCTTGCGTTAAGGCTGGAGACTGTGTTACCTTTTATTGTGAAAGATGACCAGACGGGCTTCAAAAAGGGCCACAGATCCTCCAATAATGCTCGAAGGCTGCTTAATGTAATTCAAGCATGTCAGCAATAGTCAATACAGGGATTGATGATTTTTCTAGATGTAGAGAAGGCATTTGACTGAATTGAGTAGCTGTAACTTTTCTATACTCTGGAGCGGTTGAACTTGGACAAAGCCTTTATAAGATGGGTAAAGGTTGTCTACAGAGACCTTCTCTCTGCGGCCATCATCAATGGGGTGCGATCAAGCAATTTTAACATTTTTAGGGGCAGCTGGCAGGCCTGCCTCCTTTCGCCATTGCTTTTTATGCTGGTGATTGAACCACTGGCGGAGGCCATTCATAGGGATCGTAATATATTGGCTCCAGAAGTGGCGTCAAAATTACATAAGATTTCATTGTACGCAGACAATATCCTCTATTTTTTGTCAAGCCCAGCCCTTCCGGTGCCTTGCCCAATACAATGCGTCACATTTGGCACCTTTTCGGAGTACAAGATTAATTTTGCAAAATCAGAGGCAATGCATATGGGTCATCTTACGAAGGTGCTAGGTCTTGAGGGCAAATCTCGATTCTCATATAAGTGGTCACGGGGTGGGGGGGTTTGTGTATTTGGGTATATTTATTACTCCAGTTCTTGATCGGCTGTTTAAAGCTAATTTTGTGCAACTATTCGACAAAATCAAACAAGACCATCAAAGATGGGAGGCGCTTCCAGTCTCATGGTTAGGTCAGAGAGCACTTTTTAAGATGAATATTCTCCCCCGTTTGCTATACCCTATATGGATGCTCCCCCTGATTTTTTGATAAGCATATGTTCAGGGGACTGAATGGTTGGTTCAGCTCTTTTATTTGGTATGGTAAGCGGCCCCTTATTAAATTAGCTCAACTGCAATTGCCTCACAGACTGGGGGGGAGTGGATCTCCCAGGTATTAAAAACTACCAATTAAGATCGCTTTTATCCTACGTGAGTGTTTGTGCTTGTGAGGACCCTCTTTCAATATGGTTAGATATCGAAGCCTCCCAGGCAGGGCGCCCCCTTGCTAGCTTTCTGTTTCTGGACAAAATGAGGACAGTTAGGGAATATTGCCATAACCCAATAGTTATCAACACTGTTAAAGCATGGAGGGCAATTCGGCAGAGGGAAGGCAATATTGGCAACTGGGGATGATAGATTCAGGATTCAAACATTGGGCAGCAAGGGGTGTGCCTTGCATGGGCGATCTATTTGAGGAAGACACAATGATGTCCTTTGATCAGTTAGCATGGAAATACGAGCTATCTAACAGGCACCTCTTTTGTTTTTTTCAAGTTAGGGATTTTATTCAAAAGAGACCGCACTTTTGACTGATCCCTACAAATCCAGCATAGAGAGGAGGGTGCTCAGTGCTAAGGGTACACTTTCCGTCAGCACTTTACATCATCAATTGGGGGGGTGCCCCCTCAGATGAGTTTGATCAACTCTGCAGGGTATGGGAGAGAGAGCTAGGTGTTAAGGTCTCCTCAGAGGTATGGGAAGATATTTGGGAAACACAAGAAAGATATCAAATTGCAATAGGACCCATGCTTTACAATTGAAGATTGTCCAGAAGGGTCCACTTGGCTCTGATCGTTTGTCAAAATTTAAACCAGCATTATCTTCACCATGTGCCAAGTGCAAGGTTGGTATGGGCATTCTTACCCATTGTCTCTGGTCCTGTGGTAGATTTCCAAAAATACTGGAGTGCTGTGGCGGGTGCAATGGAGAGGATTTGGCATGTAAGGGTGGAGAAGGACCCGATTTCACTTCTTCTTGGCCTGCCCAGTATGTTCCCTGTAGATGCGCATAAGAAAAAACTTTTCAGCATGCTCACTTTCTGCGCAAGAAAGAATATCTTTCTTCCCCAGCCCTGTCGGGTTGATGGAGAATTGTTATGGAGCATATCCCCTTGGATTTTCTCACAAGGATGGGTACACCACAAAACTGAGAATTGCTATGAGACATGGCAGCTCTTTTTGGAATACCTACTCACAGATTTGTTTGCCATACTAATAAGGCTTTTATATAACTGTAACGATTGTGCTTTACAAGTCAAATATCCGGAGAGGGGGAGCTGCGAATGTGTGAATATGTGAAAACTAATGCTCTCGATATTTGCGAGTGAGTGTTTTGTTTGGCTGAACTATATTATTATTATTTATTAGTTTATTGTTAGTTGTTATTTATTTAGTTAAGTAGTTAGTTGGAGTTATTTATAGATATTTTTTTTTCTATACATGTTTATACGTTTGTACATGAGGGTGGTTTGAGTTTTTAAATTTTTTTGGTGTTCTTTGTATTATTTTGTACTTGAAATATTAAAAAAAATATTTTTCATTAAAACTATATATTTTCTTAAAAATCACACGACACCAAAGTTATAGTCCGACAGGTTTATTTGAAACCACAAGCTTTCGGAGCCTCACTCCTTGTTCAGGTGCTAACACTAAGGAGAGCAGAAGTCACAGAGTGTTAGAGACCCTTGTGCAAGTTATAGCAGTGGAGTGGGACAAGGCCATGGAGCCATTTGAAGATGATACAAACATTATCCATTCCACCTGAAGTTACATAGTGCAGTGGATCTCAGCCAATGAGCCACAGCTTGGTGAAGGTGGTACTTTAAAATAATCGGGAAGCAGAAGCACTTTACCTGAGTGTAAAAGGCTGCATCCGTGCATCTGATCTCCTTCAGAGCCCAGAGTCTATTATTGAAGGTGGTATTTACTAACACCAGGCACTCCTATCAGCTGTACATGTGCATACCTCCAAAGGTGCAAATACATAATTTTCCACAATCACAGATGATATATTTGAAATACTAATATTTTTGATCCATTTTAACATTTTGTATTCACTACATTGCAAATCTCTCTAGTAAGGCTGTAAGTGTAAGTAAATGTGACGCTATTCATAATCAATTCATCTGCAACTAGTCGGTTTGCTGTGGCATGTTTTGTCTCATTGAAGTATGCCTTGGTGCTGAGCAGTTTGGGAAGCCCTGATGTAATGTCCTGCATGAGGCAATAAACAAGATTAAAATGCAAGGCAATCAGCAGGATGAAGACATTCAAAATCTACTCTGGTCACAGCTTTGGCAGACAAAGTGAGTACAGGGGAAAACTCAGGTCCTGATTAGCACGAACACTGAGGGGAATCTAGGATGGGCAACCGTAAAAGCAAGGATCTGAATTAGAGTGGTGCTGGAAAAGAACAGCAGGTCAGGCAGCATCTGAGGAGCAGAAAAATCGACGTTTCGGGCAAAAGCCCTTCATCGGGACTCACTAAAAGCAAAACAAAGAAATGAGGCTGCTGAAGATCTACAACCAAAATGGAAATTGCTGGAGAAAATCAGCAGGTCTGGCAGCATCTGTGGAAAGACAAAAACCATTAACATTTCATTTCCAGTGACTCTTATGAAAAATATAGATTCTTAAGGCACTTTTATAAATCCCTGGATTCACAAAACAACTTAAAACCATTGATTCATGCTTCTTGCTTTCTGTAGAGAAGTAGATCTTGATCGACCTATATCTTATGCCTGTTTATCTTTGATGAATATACTTTTTTTTCAGGCAGGTACAGAGTACACTCTTTTGACTGAGAGAACACTGGAGATTCCCAAGGGAGCAGTCCTTGCCTACAAAGTGTGGGACCTGACTGTATCAGAAGATGGCACAATCTGTAAGTGATTGAGCATTTTACATGTTTCACCCTTTCTGAAGCCAGATCCATTCCGCTTCTAAAGGTTTGCGAAGGAAACTCTCCTGAATATCAATTTTAGTGTGATGGTGTTTGCCTAGAAGTGTGGTGGAGCTAGGTTCAATAGCTAGTTATTTAAATAGAAAAAATGAGCTGTGTTACAAGGGAAAGGCAGGAAAATGGCATTGTGCAAAAGTGCTCAGAGAGTCAGTGCAGCCCTGATAGGCTGAGAAACAATTCTGTGATTCAGTTCTGCTCAGTGAATGGCATCTCCATCCTGGATGGTCCTGGCTTTTTGATCTGTCCTAATGTTTGCCGTAGTGAAAAGCCAAATCAGAAAAGAAGAAAAGTGCAAATCTGGAAACAGAGATATGAGTTCAAAATCCTACCACAGCAACTGGTGAAATGTAAATTCATTGCATTGATAAAAAAGTATGGAATAAAAGCTATTCTCAGTAATAGTGACTAAGAAATTACTAAAGGGCTGTTAGCTGAATGATTGGTTTGTGACGTAGCTAACAGTGTGGGTACAATTCCCACATCAGCTAAGGTTACCACGTAGAGCTCTACTTTCAACTTCTTCCCTCACAGGAGCTGTCTGATACTCAGGTTAAATCAGTTGTCTGTCTGTCTGTCTCTCTGTCTCTCGAATGAGAGCAGCTGGTAGGATGATGGCGACTTAACTTTTACTGACAACGAAAGAACCAGATTGTGGTGAATTAAAGCAAAAAACTGTAGATGCTGGAAATCTGAAACAAACAAAAACTGCTGGAGAAGCTCAGGCAGGTCTGGCAGCATCTGTGGAGAGAGAAACAGAATTAACGTTTCAGGTCCAGTTCTGAAAAAGAGTCACTGGTCTCAAAATGTTAACTCGGCTTCTCTCTACACAGCTGTTGCCAACTTGCTGAGCTTCTGCAGAATTCTGTGTTTGTTTCAGGTTACCAGTATCCTCAGTATTTACCTTTATTTGTGTATTTACAATTATCCTTGGATTGGAGCTCTAATGATCATCCCACTGTGTGAATCTCGATGGTGAGTAACAGTGAGTGTTTTTCCATGTAATCAATCTGAACAGTCTCACTGAACAGCCCAACACACATTCATGAGAGGTAGGACTGGCAGCTTCATGTGCTAGGGTATAGATGCCATGGGAAGGAGAGAAAGGGTGTCAAGTTAGGAGGGGGAATGGTGTTTTTGATTAGGGATAACATTATAGATATACTTAAGAAGGATGTTCCTGGGAGAACACCCAGTGACATTATCTGGGTGGAACCGAGAAATAAGAAAGGGATGATCACCTTATTAGGATTGTACTATAGGCCCCCTAATAGTCAGCAGGAAATTGAAAAGCAAATATATAAACAGGTCTCAGTTATTTATAAGAATAATAGAGTGTTTATGGTGGGGGTTTTGACTTTCCAAACATAGACTGGGACTGTTGTAGTGTGGAGGGCTTGGATGGAGAGGCATTTAAGTGTGTTCAAAAAAATTTTCTTATTCAGTTTGTGGATATACCGACAGGAGAAGTTGCAAAACCTGATCTTTGTTTGGGAAATAAGGCAGTGCAGGTGGCTGAGGTGTCAGTGGGGGAGCACTTTGTGGCAAGTGATCATAATCCTATTACTTTTAAGTTAATTATAGAAAGGGATAGACCTGATCTAAAAGTTAAAGTTCTAAATTGGAGTAAGGTAAATTTTGACGGTATTAGGCAAGAACTTTCAAAGGTTGATTGGGAGAGGCTATTTGCAGGTAAAGGGCTGGTTGGAAAATGGGAGGCCTTCAAAAATGAGATAATAAGAGTCCAGAGACAGTATATTTCTGTTAGTATGAAAGGCAACTCTGGTGAGTGTAGGGAATGCTGGATAACTAGAGAAATTGAGGTTTTGAGGAGGCATATGTCAGGTATAAACACCTAAGATTGAGAGAATTCCCAAGAGGACTATACTCAAGAGGGAAATTAGGAGGGCAAAAAGAGGACGAAGAGACTCTACAAATATATTAAGGGCAAAAGCGTAACTAGGGAGAGAATAGGGCCTTTTATAGATTAACAAGGCTGTCTATGTGTGAAACCACAGAAGGTGGGTGAGATACTAAACAAATATTTTGTGTCAGTATTTACAGTGGAGAAGGGCAGTGACGTTAGGGAACTTAGGGAAATAAATTGTGATATCTTGAAAAGTGTCCACATTTCAAAAGAGGAGGTGCTGGAGGACCGAAGGTCATTAAATTCGTAGGGCCTGATCAGGTGTATCCCAGAACTCTGTGGGATGCTAGGGACAAAAACGTTGGGCCCCTTGCTGAGATATTCGTATCATAAACAGCCAAGGGTGAGATGCCGAAAGGCTGGAGGTCCGCTAATCTGGTGCCACTATTTAAGAAAGGTGGTAAGTGTCACAATTATGGTCTTTTTACAAGGTGACGATGCCCTTGAATTTTTTCCTGAGGAGGGGGTGGTAATTGGCTAGACTCCAACTGGGCTGAGTTTGAAAGGTTTATTGGGGCCCTTTTTATTTACCCCTAACAGATAATGCCTCCGGCCTAAGGCTTTCATGTCTTAAAAAAACAGGCATAATCAAAAGGGAATGGTGTGTTAAATTGTAGCTAGCCATCGTTTTGACTAGAGTTTTTGATTCAGTTCAACAGCAGTGTGCATGAAGAAAGGCTGCTGGGCAAGTCCAGCCATAGAGTCATAGAGGTGTACAGCACGGAAACAGACCCTTCGGTCTAACCCGTCCATGCCGACCAGATATCCCAGCACAATCTAGTCCCACCCCCAGCACCTGGCCCATATCCCTCCAAACCCTTCCTATTCATATAACCATCCAGATGCCTTTTAAATGTTGCAATTGTACTAGCCTTCACCACTTCCTCTGGCAGCTCATTCCATACACGTACCACCCTCTACGTGAAAAGGTTGCCCCTTAGGTCCTTTTTATATCTTTTCCTTTTCACCCTAAGCCTATGCCCTCTAGTTCTGGATTCCCCCACACCAGGGTAAAGACTTTGTCCTAGTTTCAAACTTCCAGCTCAGTTACTGCCTCCTTGACTTGTCCGACCTGCCTATCTTCTTTTCCACCTATCGACTCCACCCTCTCTTCCTTGACCTATCACCTTCATCTCCTCCCCCACTCACCCATTGTACTCTATGCTACTCTCTCCCCACCCCCACCCTCCTCTAGCTTATCTCTCCATGCTTCAGGCTCACTGCCTTTATTCCTGATGAAGGGCTTTTGCCCGAAACGTTGATTTCGCTGCTCGTTGGATGCTGCCTGAACTGCTGTGCTCTTCCAGCACCACTAATCCAGTATTTGATTTTCAGCATCTGCAGTTATTGTTTTTACTTTGTCCATTTACCCTATCCATCCCCCTCATGATTTTGTAAACCTCTGTAAGGTTCCCCCCTCAGCTTCCGACGCTCCAGGGAAAACAGCCCCAGTTTGTTCAGCCTCTCCCTATAGCTCAAAACCTCCAACCCTGGCAACATCCTTGTAAGTCTTTTCAGAACCCTTTCAAGTTTCACAACATCTTTCTGATAGGAAGGAGACCAGAATTGCACACAATATTCCAACAGTGGGCTAACCAATGTCCTGCACAGCCGCAACATGACCTCCCAACTCCTGTACTCAATACTCTGACCAATAAAGGAAAGCATACCAAACGCCTTCTTCACTATCCTATCTACCTGTGACTCCAATTTCAAGGAGCTATGAATCTACACTCCAAGGTCTCTTTGTTCAGCAACACTCCTTAGGACCTTACCATTAAGTGTATAAGTCCTGCTAAGATTTGTTATCCCAAAATGCAGCACCTCGCATTTATCTGAATTAAACTCCATCTGCCACTTCTCAGCCCATTTGCCTATCTGATCAAGATCCCATTGTAATCTGAGGGAACCTTCTTCGCTGTCCACTACACCTCCAATTTTGTAGTTGCCAGTTATACTCTTATGCTCATATCCAAATCATTGATATAAATGACGAAAAGTAGAGGATCCAACATTGTGACAGTCTACTAGTCACAGGCCTCCAGTCTGAAAAACAACCCTCCACCAACACCCTCTGTTTCCTACCTTTGAGCCAGTTCTGTATCCAAATGACTAGTTCTACCTGTAATCCGTGAGATCTAAACTTGTTAACCAGTCTCCCATGTGGATTCTTGTTGATTGCCTTATGAAGTCCATATAGATCACATCTACCACTCTGCCCTCATCAATCCTCTTTGTTATTTCTTCAAAAAACTCAATCAAGTTTGCGAGACACAGTTTCCCACGCACAAAGCCATGCTGACGATCCCTAATCAGTCTTTGCCTTTCCAAATACATGTACATCCAGTTCCTCAGGTTTCCCTCCAACAATTTGCCCACCACTGAAGTCAGGCTCACAGGTCTATAGTTCCCTGATTTGTCCTTACCACCTTTCTTAAGCAGTGGCACCACATTTGCCAACCTCCAGTCTTCTGGCACCTCACCTGTGACTATCGATGATATAAATATCTCAGTAAGAGGCCCAGTAATCACTGCCTTAGCTTCCCACAGAGTTCTAGGGTACACCTGATCAGGTCCTGGGGATTTATCCACTTTTATTTGTTTCAAGATATTCAGCATTTTCTCCTTTGTAATATGGAGCCAAGTACCCGCTCTCTAACCTCAAGCTTGTAAATCCTGCTTTGTTTCATTTTTACTCTTTGTGTAATGTTCGTACAGGACTGTTGTGAGATATGTATATTGGGACTGTTGCAAGTATTTTAGGAACAGCATCATTAATTTGGGATGATCTGTCGGATTTTTGGATAGGATAAGTTATTTGGTATGCTATTTTCTGTTCTTTGTGTTTCATTCTATAGTTTTGTAAAGAAGTTCTGTTTTGTTGAAAATGTGGCAGTCGTATCAGCTAATTTACTCTGGGAATATCCACTATACACTTACCTAGAACAAATTGCAATGTTATGGTCTGGGCTACCTGCTTAAAAATGTTATGAGGGGTCAGTCCTGGTCCATAACATAAGGACTGGTGAGCCTTACATCAGTGGTGGGTAGGTTGGAATTAGAATCCCTACAGTGTGGAAACAGGCCCTTCAGCCCAACAAGTCCACACCGACCCTCTGAAGAGTATCTCACACAGACCCATTAACCTATATTTTCCCCTGACTAATACATCCCTGAACACTATGGGCAAGTTAGCTTGGCCAATTCACTTAACCTGCATGTCTTTGGATTCTGGGAGGAAACCAGAGCAAACCCATGCAGACACGGGGAGAATGTGCACACTCCACACAGTCAGTCGTCCGAGGTTGGAATGGAACCCAGGTCCCTTGTGCTGGGAGGCAGCAGTGCTAACCACTGAGCCACCATGCCGCCCCAAGTTGTTGGAGGGGATTCTGAGGGTCAGGATTTATATGCATTAGGGATAAAATGTGTTGCTGGAAAAGCACAGCAGGTCAGGCAGCATCCAAGGAACAGGAGAATCGACATTTCGGGCATAAGCCTGAAGAAGGGCTTATGCCTGAAATATCGATAATTCCTGAAGAAGGGCTTATGCCCGAAACGTTGATTCTCCTGCTCCTTGGATGCTGTCTGACCTGCTGCGCTTTTTCAGCAACACATTTTTAGCTCTGATCTCCAGCATCTGCAGTCCTCACTTTCTCCATGCATTAGGGATAGTCAGTATGGCTTTGTGCATGGGAAATCATGTCTCACTAACTTAACTGAGTTTTTTGAAAAGCTGGCAGAGAAGATTAATGAAGGTAGAGCAGTAGACACTTCAGCAAAGTGTTTGACAAGGTTTCGCATCATAGACTGGTTAGCAAGGTTAAATCACATGGAATCTCGGGTGTGCTAGCCAATGGATACAAAATTGGTTTGAAAGTGGGAGACAGAGGGTGGTGGTGGAGGGTTGTTTTTCAGACTGGAGGCCTGTGACCAGCAATGTTCCACAGAGATAGTGCTGGGACCACTGCTTTTTGTCATTTACATAAATGATTCAAATTATTCAAAATGATTCAAAGGAGGCATAGTTCGTATGTTTGCAGATGACACCAAAACTGGTAGTGTAGCAGAGAGTGAAGAAGATTATCTCAGAGTACAATGGGATCTTGATTGGCCAATGGGCCGAGGAGTGGCAGATGGAGTTTAATTAAGATAAATGTGAGGTGTTGCGTTTTGGTAAGGCAAACTCGGACAGGACTTAGACATTAAGTGGTAGAGCCCTGCAGAAGGTTGCTCAACAAGCTTTTGCTGAATAGAGAACTTAGGATGTAGCTGCATAGTTTCTTGAAAGTGGAGTTGCAGCTAGAAGACAGTGAAGAAGGCGTTTGACATGCTTGCCTTCATTGGTCAGTCCATCGAGTATAGGAGTTGGGATGTCATGTTGCAGCTGTGGAGGACATTGGTTAGGTCACTTTTGGAGTACTGCATTCCACTCTGGTCTCCCTGTTATTGGAAATATGTTTTTAAACTTGAAAGAGTGCCGAAAGATTTTCAAGGATGTTGCCGGGTTTGGAACATTTGAGCCACAGGGAGAGGCTAAATAGTCTGGGACTATTTTCCCTGGAGTATCGGAGTTGAGGGATGACTTATGGAGGTTTATAATATCATGAATAGGCCATGAACAGAGTGAATAGTCAAGGTCTTTTTCCCAGGGTGGGATGTCCAAAACTAGACGGCATAGGTTTAAGGTGAGAAGGGAAAGATTTAAAAGGGACCTAACAGGCAACTTTCTCACACAGAGGGTGGCGTGTGCAAGGAATAAGCTGTCAGAGGAACTGGTGGAGGCTGGTGCAACTAAACTTTTAAAAGGCATCTGGATGGGTATATGAATAGCAAGAGTTTAGAGGGATATGGGCCAAATGCTGGCAAATAGGACTAGATTAATTTAGGATATCTGGTCAGCATGGATGAGTTGGACTGAAGGGTTTGTTTCTGTGCTGTACTACATTGTGATTATAGAATCAGAAGAAGGAACAATGCTGGGTCATTTTTTTCTCTCCCTTGTACTGAACCAAGTGTAGTGCCTCTACCTTTCCTCCAGACATTGGGAACTAATTCAATGCAAGCCAAAGGATTGAATCTTGAGATTACTGAGTCTGCATGAGTTCATTTCCCACAGTAAAGGCTCCTCACCTCTTTACCTTCTGCATTATCTTTGATGTGGAAGAACTTCAGTCATTAAATCGCACAGCTAAGCTTTTCAGTGATCAGCAAATCTCCATTGAGTGAATGCATTTGTATACACAGAATAGAAGGACATTCTACATTTCTATACACAGGATGGAAGGACATTCTATGGATGTGGATGTAGGTTTGCTCGCTAAGCTGAAAGGTTCATTTTCAGACATTTCGTCACCATAGTAGGTAACATCTTCAGTGAACCTCAGGATGAAGCACTGGGACCTGATTGTTCCTGCTGATGATTCCTGCTTTCCATTTATATGCTTGGGTTTCTTTGTGTTGGTGATGTCATTCTATGTTTGTTCCTAGCACCTCTGATACTGATTCTAGTTGTTGCTTAATTCACAGCTCTTTTTCCAATTCGTTTTTAGGCCTCTCAGTGCCAAAAGAGAAGAATCAATTGATGTCATGGTTACATGCTGACAGTCTTAAAGGTAAGATTACTGGGGTAGCCAGTTGAAAATTGCCAAAAGGATAGGCCATGGGCCTGAAAGAATTAGGAGAATAATAGAACAATTATGGTATAACAGCATGAGGAGTAAAATAACAATGTTGAATGGAGGAAGCTGGCTTTGATTCCACCTTCCAGAAAGGTGAGTTTTGTTTGTTTATTCAACAGGGATTACGAGTATCCTCGGCCTCAGCATTTATTCTCTGTCCTTTATTGCTCTCAATTAGAAGTGGCCACCTTCTTGAACTGCTGCAATCCATGTGGTGTAGGGACACCCAAAGTTCTATTTTTAGGACAGTTTAAGGATTTTGGCCCAACGACAGTGAAGGAGCAGTGATATAGTTACAATCCATGATGGGTGGCTGTGAGGGGGGTGTTTTATTACCATGTACCTTGTTCTTCATGGTGTTAGAACTCACTGATTGATAGAATGCTGTCAAAGGACCCTTGATGGGTTGTTGCACTGTATCTTTTAAATGGTATATATTGCCTCTACTGAGCGTTAGGTATATGGGGAGTGATGGTTGAAGCTATTAAACAGAGTGACACTGAAGTGGTCTGCTTTGTTCGGAATGCTGCTGAGCTTTTTGAAGTGTTGTTAAAGCTACAGTCATCCAGACAAGTGAAAATACTCCATCACACTCCTGACTTGTGCCTTGTTGATGGTGGACACAATTTGAACACTGAGGAGGTGAGGCAGGATTCCCAGACCGGGACCCATTGGCTGTGGTTCAGTTGGTAGTGCACTCACTCTGAGTCAGGGGATTGTGTGTTTGCAGATCCACTCCATGACTTGATGCCAATTGCTAAGTTGACTCTCCAGTCATTATTGAGAGAGTCTGCACTGTTTGAGGTGTTTCTTTTGGATAAAATGTTAAACCAAGGCCCTCTCAGGTGAACATAAAATATCACATGGAATTCTTTCAAAAAATAACAGGGGAATTATCTCCAGTGTCCTTGCCAATATTTATCCTTCAATCAACATCACTTAAAAGAAAACATCAGGATATTATTGTCATGTTAATGCTAGTGAATCAATCTCTTATCCAGGATTGATGAACTCTGGATGGATTTGTTTACTAAACTCATTAAAACATATTTTAAATTGTAAAGTAAAGATTACAGCAGAGCGACTGGTTTCGGTGTGCATTGTCTGCACATCCAGCCAGACTGACTGCTCAATGAGATTGTAGCCTTCATACACACAGCACCTGGAGTCCTTACGGATGAAGTCCCTTGAAGGAAAATGCTCACGTTCAGCAGCCGTCTGCTTTCCCAAAGGAGCGTTTAACAGTTTATAAAAACAAGTGAGCCTGTGAGTCTCTATAAACGCAAGTAATTTACTGAAATGTCCAGACCACGTGATGAAGGTTTTGTCTAGGGGTGCTGTTGATTTCCATACTGTGATACTGTATGTTCATTCTTATTTGTCAAGGTTTTTTTTTGACGTTGTGTTCTTTGAAGCCTGGACAATTTCCATTTGCAAGTGTTTGGTTTTGTCTGTGTCCTACTCGGATTCTCTGACTCAAGCACCATTGCTAGCATTTATTTCTGAAATGACTGTCTCCTGACTTGGGCCACTGATCAGTGAGGATCTCATTGAATGGTGGAATAGGCTTGAGGGGCTGAATGGCCTACTCCTGCTCATGTCTTCCTATGTTCCTGTCAGTGGTTTGCAACTCCTTGCATCTCCCTCTTTACTTAAGGTCTATCATTATCTCTAACATTACTTTGGACTCAGGCTGATGCTTTTGTAGCTGTTCATCTTGAACAGGGGTCCCAGTCTAAGAATAAAGGATAAGCCATTCAGGATGGAGATGAGGAAGAATTTCTTCACTCAGGGAGTTGCGAATTTGTGGAATACTCTATCCCTGAAAGCTGTTGGGGCCAGTTCATTAGATATATTCAAGAGAGAGCTGGATGTGGCCCTTACAGCTAAAGGATTCCAGCAGTACGAAGAGAAAGAGGGGGTGGGATTCTGAAATTGCATGATCAGCCATGCTCATATTGAATGGTGGTGCAGACTCAATGGGCTGAATGGCCTCCTTCTGCATCAATTTTCTGTGTTTCTATGTTTGTATGTAACCTCACCTGTCTTACAAATGAGCTGCTCCATGGTGGAAATCCTCTCATCGAATTGACACTCACTTTGCTTCCTTCTTGCTGTTTCATCTGTGTGACACTAAGAGAGCAGAGCTATCCCTTATCTTTAAGATAGGATTCTCAAGTTTGGATTTTTTCTGGAGCCAGTGTTCAGCCTTTTCCTCCTGAACTTTCAGGGTTCCCCTTGCAGCAGAGAACTGGCCTGACTAATTCACAAGAAAGTAAGGAGTGCCATTCTTCTTTCATGTTCAATTCAGCAATTTTCTTGAATATCCTACTACAGTTTCTGATCTGTTTCTGACACCTGGCTCATTCCATAGATTGTGACTAGCGTTAGATGTGCTCCAGTTGCAATGAAACAGGTCTACAATATAGCAATCTGCACTCCCAGGCAGATTGACTTGACTGTACATACACTCCAGCACCATTGACCTTGTATGCGTGTACCCTCATATGCTGCTAGTTTTACATTGATAGGTTTTATCATAGTATTCTAGAATACTATGTTCTTTTCAAACTGCAGCATTAGCATGTTGGCATGTGTCCCTCTGCCCATCTTAGCTAATATTATCACAAGTTTTCTAAAGACAGATGATTCAAATTTTTGCAAACTATTCGGAAGGTTTGAGAACATTGACGTTTCTCATGAGATTGAAGGAGTAAAAAAAGTGTTCACCATTCATTGTCACATTGTGATTCATCAATCAACTCCTGCCTGTACCTCAGACCGGATACCCAGATGGGTCTGTATTGTAGCTCAAATGTACTGCTTGTGTGTAGAACATAGAACATAGGAAAATACAGTGCAGTACAGGCCCTTCAGCCCTCGATGTTGCGCCGACCAAAGCCTACCTAACCTACACTAGCCCAATAACCTGTAATCTGTTTGAATTGTTCCCCGCCTTTTTGTTTAGGTGTTCTAATAATTTTGTGTCAATCATTTAGTTTGCGCTTATGACTTATAAATTTCATCAACCTGTGAGGATCATTTTATGTTTACATCCATCCTTCAATACCTCTTTGGTGCTACACGTCTTTGGTTCATCAAGCAAATCTTTCTGGAAAGCGTCCATGGGAGTGGTTGTGATTATCAGTGCAACAATTCTATTTGCTAGCTCCTCATCTGAAAAATCACATATTGAACCCTTTTCTCTGCACCTGCTTATGAAGTGAGTTTTGGATTATGTAAGCTTCTTCTTCAATGGTACGTCTTCTGGTTGATGAACATGAAATTTTAATCTGATTCTCAATGGGTCTTCTAATCTGACCCATATTTTTTGGGGTTCTTTCAGCTCTTTAGCTGTTAATCCTTACGTACTAAGCCTGTGTCGACCTTCATTCCCAAATGCTAAGCAAATCTTAATGACTTGTTTTTCTGCATCAGACACATCTGAGACTAGAAAGCATAGTGCTGCATGCTGTTTGAACATTTTAAATTTTGATCAGAACACTACTGTGCTCCAGTTTAAACTAAGGCATGTTGTGAGCATCCTGACAGTATCCCTTTGAACTTGCCTTCCTGACTGTAGATTGGGTAAATTTGACCTGCTGTTGCCTTTTAACATTTTTTCTGTGTTGTTTTAAATATTAAACTTATTCAATGTAGCAATCTTGTTTGAGTAACTCTCTTGAATCCTTAGACAATCTTCAAGGCTTTGAAATCTTTGCAGTCTTAACATATGTGAGAAACATCTTTCTTAATTTCTCTCTAACTTTAAACAAAGTGGTGGATTTACACTGTTCAAAATAAAGTATTCATTATAACGAAGCATCTAATTGCAATGTATGCTGCTGCCCTGTCAGTCAGATTGACCCGTAGGCAAAGTTGCAGCCTTCATAGAATCCCTACGGTTGGAAGCAGGCCATTCGGCCCATCGAGTTCATCACCATCCTTCTAAATACTATCCCACCCAAACCAACTCTCCCCACCCTAACCCTGCATTTTCCCATGGTTAATCCACCTAGCCTGCACATCCTTGCACTGTGGAAGGAAACCAGAGGAAACCCACACAGACACAGGAGAATGCGCAAACTCCACATGAGACAGATGTCCGAGGCTGGAGTCGAACTTGAGTGTGGTGAGCCACCATGCTGCTTATCTTATATACATACACCTTAAAGATGATGTTCCTAAAGACTAAGGAACATGTCTAACATTTACCATGTTGCTGTTTATGGGGACTTACTGAGTGCAAATTGGCCTGCCAGTTTTACTGCATTGCAATAGTGATTGCACATTAAAAATAAATTGGTTATGGCGGGTTTAAGATATATAAAATGCTATAGAAATGCAAACTTTCTTTTTCTCAAAATTCTTTTCAACTCCAATGTGTAATCTCTCAACTATGCCTTACTGGCTCCACCAATATATTTGACAAGAACTGCAACTCAACCTCGACAGTAACGAAGCCCATTCCATCTGGCTCAAGCCACTCCTTAAGAACTCTGATGTGCTTCCATCCAGCTCCTTTGTTGTTTAATTAGAGTGAGCCTGCTGGGATTCAGAGTTACTGTTCTCTCTAACCACCAACTGGAGGTCATTGCTCTTTGTACGGTCTGTCACCAAAGTCCTCTTCATCCACTACCAGAATGTTGTCTGATTAATGGCTGTAACTTTAGTCCTTAACCTCATCGACTTGACAACCAGCTTCTTAAAGGCTGTCTATGAGGTTGGCTGCCTTCACCCTTTAGCTAATCTAAACCCCTACAGCTTGGGTCCTCTGTAAATTTAGTCTCTTACAACATTATCCCAATGATTCCTTATCTCCCACAAACACATTTGAGATCCTAAGTCTCCAAGTCTCTGGCATCTCCCATTTTATGTGCGAAGTTACTAACCATAGTCATGGGTCAGAATTGGCTCTCGTGCCTCTGGAGTCAGTAGCTTGTGTCGTCATGTGTCAACTCAGGGCCTTGAGCAATAATTGAGGCAGACACTCCAGTGTATCACTAGAAGATTGCTGCACTATCAGAGGCACTCATCTTTCAAGTGAGACACTAAATTGAGGCCCTTCTCAAAGTGGGGTTCAAAGGTCCTGTGGCATTATATCATAGAATAAGAACGTAACATAAGATCTAAGAGCAGGAGTAGGCCATTCAGCCCCTCGAGCCTGCTCTACCATTTACTACGATCATGGCTGATCTCATCTCGGCCTTAACTCCACTTTCCTACCTGCTTCCCATAACCCTTCAACCCATTACTCATTAAAAATCTGTCTTATCTCCTCCTTGAACTTACTCAATGTCCCAGCGCCCCACCCCTTGAGATAAAGGACAGGAAATGTCATTACCACAGAAAATGACATTAAACACCCAAAGAAACCTAAACACATAAGTAGAAAGTGGGCCATGCCACCAGTGCTTCATCCAGAAGCTCACTGATGATGTTACCTAGTATGGTGACGAAATGTCTGAAAACAAACCTTCCAGCTCAGCGAACAAACCTACATCCAGAACCTCAACCTGAGCTACAAATCTTCTCAAAACTCGTTGATTTCTTTCCATTCTCATTTTCCTTCTGCACTTAGCTAATTTCTTTAAGAAAACACCTATATGCCTCAAACACTTCCTGTGGAATGAGTTCGACATTTTAACCACTCAGAATGAAATTCTCATTTCTTTATTGGTAAATGTTTATGTCATTTAGGTTTCTGTTTTCCCACAAATGCGCAGATTTATTTTACATTGCCCTTTCCAGCCGATGAGAGGGTGGTGCAGAGTAAAGCTGACTGCACAGGTTCAGTCCCCACGCTGGCTGGGCTGGTTCCTGGAGGCCTTGCATTCTCACCTTACCCCATACTTGTGGAGTGGTTTCCTGCAAGTTATTCTGACTCTCTAATCGGGAGAGATGCCAGTTTTCCTTTGTGGACTCCTCGCCCTCATTCCAATCCATTCATAATTTTAAAAACTGTGACTAAGCCTCCACTGGGTTCTCTAGTTTGAAAATAGGCAGGACCCGTCTCTAGGCCAATATTCAGCTCGCCCAGTTTAACTCATGCTCAATTCCTTTAAGCTTCAGTCTTCTTCCAGGACTGTGGCAACTCCAAATGTTTTCTCCAGTCTGTCAGTCATAGTTCCTGTTTGTAGTATAACCAAAGTCAGAAGTCACACAACACCAGTTCAATAGGTTTAAAATCACAAGCTTTCTGAGCGCTGCTCCTTCGTCAGGTGAAGTCATGTGAAAGCATGGTGGCTCAGTCATTAGCACTGCTGCCTCACATCCCAGAGACTTGGGTTCAATTCCAGCTTCGGGTGACTATCTGTGTGGATTAGATTAGATTCCCTACAGTGTGGAAACATGCCCTTCGGCCCAACCAGCCCACACCGACCCTCCAAAGAGTAACCCACCCAAACCCATTTCCCTCTGACTAATTGACCTAACACTACGGGCAATTTAGCATGGCCAATTCATCTGACCTACACATTTTTGGACTATGGGAGGAAACCGGAGCACCCAGAGGAAACCCGTGCAGACACGGGGAGAATGTGCAAACTCCACACAGTCACCCAAGGCTGGAATCAAATCTGGGACCCTGGTGCTGTGAGGCAGCAGTGCTAGCCACTGAGCCACCGTGCCGCCCAGTACATTTGTATGTTTTCCCCGTGTCTGCGTGAGTTTCCTCCGGGTGCTCCGGTTTCCTCCTATAGTGAAAAAGTGTGGGATAGGTGGGATAGGTGGGATAGGGTTCGGTAGATTAGCCATGAGAAATGCAGGGTTACAGGAATAGGGTGGGAGGTGGATCGGGTTGGGGGATCGGGTTGGAGGATCAGTGTGGACTTGATGGACCAAATGGCCTGCTTCCACGCTGTAAGATGGGGGTGGGGAGGGTGGTATTTCTGGCTGATTCTTTGCATTTCCTCATTGGTGCAGCCATCGATATCACGGAGGAAAAGGCGGGGTCAGGGTAGAAGGTCCAACTTTCCAACTCAGCACCGCCCTCTTGAACTGTCCTACCTGCCCATCTTCCTTCCCACCTATCCGCTCCATCCTCCTCTCCAAACTATTACCATCACCCCCACCTTCATCTCCCTATCACACTCTCAGCTACCTCCCCCCCACCCTCCCATTTATCTCTCAGCCCCCTTGGGCCACCCCCCACATTCCTGGTGAAGAGCTCATGCTCGAAACGTTGACTCTCCTGCTCCTCTGATGTTGCCTGACCATCTGTGCTTTTTCAGCGCCACACTTTTCGATCCTGATTTCCAGCATATGTGTGTGTGTGTGTATCTGTGTGTGCATGTGTATGTGTGTCTGTAAGTGTATGTGTGTGTGTATCTGTGTGTTTGTGTAAGTGTATGTGTGTAACTGTGTATATGTTTGTGTGTGATTGGGTGTGTTTGTGTGCGTGTGTGTAACTGTGTGTGTGCGTATCTGTGTGTTTGTGTAAGTGCGTGTGTAACTGTGTGTAAGTGTGTCTGTGTCTGTGTGTGTATATGTTTGTCTCACTGCATCACTACTTTCTGTCTATGAGGCTAGTGATTCATCAGGTGATCATCCAAAAAAAGTGATCACTTGCTTTTTGAAGTCCTCCTCACTGAAAACACTCCTGGTGAACTTCACAGTCATTATTATCAAATGGACCATGCAGTTAGTACCAACACTGAAATTGTGCCAAGGTTAAAGAATAGTCCACACAACATTCATGATCCTTGTCCTGAACCTTACTGCTTCTAACAGACCGACTCTGTTTCTTTCAGTGAAAGGTCATGAAGGGCTTGAAATCTCCCGTGAACTCAAGTGTCTAGAAAATGGTTTGAAACATCAGCTCCTGGAGCAGACATGCCAGATTATTGAAGACCCTGAGCTTCACTCAGTTCTCAGTGAGATGGTAAGATGAGAGTTTGATGGAAATATTAATTGGAAAGGTTGCCAAACATTGCATTGTCTATCTCAATTGCAATTTCCCATGTGTATCTGGATTATTCCTCTAACTTTTTAATTGAGGAAAGCAGACGATTTCACAGCCTTGTTTTGATGTGAGAAAGTATAAGGAGGTATGATTCTTTCCATGGCAATGGAACATAACCCTGGATCACCTTTAGACATTTCAAGCTTTCGTGACAACATATTCTTTGTTTAAAAAAGGAGTGCATGAAGAATGAAGGGGAATCAGTTCACCTCCTCCTTACCAAGGAGCTTAACAGTTTGGGGCATCCCATCTGGAATTCTAACAAATTGGGGAACATTGACTGGCAACTGGCTGTAACAATATGATGAGGTAATAGTGACATCAGTAGAGAGCAAGAAGAGAGCAGCACCAGTCATTACTAGAAGATGTACTCACTCACAGTAAGCACATATAGTTGTTTAAATGTCAGAAACCAACCAGAGGCATACTATCGCAATTCTTATATAGAAATAGTTACCAGTTGAAATATTTATATTGGAATATAGGATCCAAACCAGAAGCCAGCACTGATCATTGGATTATAAAACAAGGAACAGTGGATACTGGTGATCTGAAACAAAAACAGAAATTGCTGAAAAACTCAGCAGCACAGTGAGCATTTCGAGTCTGACTAATCTTCTTCAGAACTGCCAGTAGCGAGGAAAGAGATTTTTTTTAAAAACTGCAGGTCCTGGAATCCAAGGTTGACAAGATGAGATCAGGAGGTGGAGAAGTCAGGTCCTGAAGAAGGCTTATACCTGAAACATTGACTTCTCCACCTTGTGATGCTGCCTGGCTTGCTGTGTTCTTCCAGCCTCCTGTTTGTCTACAGTAGCAAGGAAAAGCTAATATTATACCAAAGCCCGCATGGGAGTGTGTGTGTGGGGGGGGGGGGGGGGGGGGGGGGGGGAGGGGGAGTGTGCAGGGAGGAGAAGTGAGCAGATAGGCAAAGACAGAGCACACACAGAGAGAGATATGAAAGGTATGGGTAAACAAGAAGATGATGGATAGCAGACTAGGACAGAATAAAAGCTGACTAAGAGATAATTGGAGCCAGGAGTGAAAAAATGGCTTAGCTATGATGAATACAACCCATATAATGTAATAATGAGCCTAAGAGTATACAGGGAACGAGTGACTGTGCTAAAAGGAACCCACGTTACAAGAGGACTGGGTGTGGGGGAGATAAAGTTATTGAACTTGATGTTGAGTCCTCGAGGCTGCAGGGTTCCCAAAGGGTTTACAATATGGTCTCCTCTACACCGAGGAGGTGAAATGAGGCTGGATGACCACATTGCAGAACACCTACACTCTGTCTGTGCGAATGACCCTGAGCTTCCAGTTAGCTGCCACTTCACCACACCACTGTATTCCCACACCAACATTCCTGTCGCAGGTCTGCTGTAGTGTTGCAGGCAGCCTCAGTGCAAGCTCAAAGAACAACATTTCATTTTCCAACTGGGGACCCTGCAGCCTCTAGGGTTCAACATTAGGTTCGATACCTATACAGGCTGACTCCATTCTTCACTCCCAACTCACCCCCCTCCCCCATTTCGGCTTCAGTATAAGTGCCAGTCTTTCCTGGCTACTAACAATTCTGATGAAGAGTCACTGGACTTGAAACGTTAACTGTGCTTTCTTCCCACAGATGCTGCCAGACCTGTTGAGTTTCTCCAGCAGTTTCTGTTTTTGTTTCTGATTACTGTATTACTTGTCTGTTGTTGGAACACTCATTGATGCTTTTGATACCTTCAAGATAGTCTCTCATCTTCCACCATCTACAAATCTGAAGTCTTCTAAAACTTGTATCCTGCACCAAGATCCACCAACTCATTGTTCATTGACCTATAGTACAACCGGGTTCCCAGAAGTTTTCTTTAAGTAAAATTCTGATCTTTTGTCCCTTTGTTACCTCACTGTCCCTAACTCCTACAGCCCTGAAACCTGTGGAGATCTCAGCATTCTTCCAGCTTTGGCTTTTTGTAAGTTTTCACTCCGCTCTTTGCTCTCCTATTAATGTCTCCAAATATTCAGTCTCTGCTTTATCTTCTAGAACTCCCTGCCTGCCCCCCCCCACTACTCATATGAGTTTTCAGAGGACCGTAAGAAATAAGATCTTTGGGCCCTTCAAACTTACCCCTTCATTCTATAAGTGGCTGGCTGATCTGTCCCAGGCCTCAACCCCTCTTTTGTATCGGCCCCTCAAAGCCCTCAATTCCTGAAAATTTCAAACACCTACTGACTTTTTCTTGAAATACTTTCACTGATCTAGCTCCCACAACTTTCAGGGGTAGAGAATTCTAGACATTTCCTACCCTCTGAGAGAAATTCCTTTACATCTGTTTTCCGAGTGCCCCCTTATTTCATAAACTGTGTGACCTAGTTTGAGATTCCCTCCCTGACATTTTCTCAATGACAGATGTTAGGCTAACTGGCCTATAGTTTCCTGCTGTCTGTCTCCGTCTCTTCTTGAACAAGGGTGTCATATGAGCAGTTTTATGATCTGGAATTCTCCCAGAAACCAGTGGGTTCTGACATATTTTGACCGATGCCTTCACCATGGTGGCAAGTTGTCAGGTTCTGGTGACTTGTCTGCAGTTAGTCCCATTAGTTTATCAAATAGTTTGCCTGTTGTGAAAGAGACCATTACAAGATTTTTCCCCCATTAGCACCTTGCTTATCTGATATCTTTGGAATGTTTATACTATCATTCTGTGAACATTAGTACAAAATATTGGCTAAAAAAATCTGCCAATCGCTGTTATCAATTCCCCAGTCACAACACCCCCACCTACGTTAGCTACAAGAGCTTCTTTCTTAGAAGCTCTCACTCTTTGCTTTTATGTTTGTTCCCAAATACTTTCATAATCACTTTCTGCCTTTTTATCAGCTTTTAAGTCACTTGTCTCTGATTTTGAAAGAATTCCCAATCCTCTGGCTCACCATTAGTTTGCATCATTTTGTATACCTGAAATTTTGATTGGGTACTCTCCTTGATTGCCTTTGTTGATAACAAGTGGCTCATCTTTCTCATCAAATCCTTCTTTTTGACTGGAATAAATTGTTAATAAGCATTAAGAATTGTCTGTTTCATGTTTGCCACTGTTCAACTACTGACATTCCCCTTAGTCTATTTTCCAAGAGACAATTCCAAGAGTCGCCAGGTTTATTCAAAGCTCGTACTTAAGTTGCCGGTGTTGGACAGGGTGGACAAAGTTAAAAATCATATGACACCAGGTTATCATCCAACAGGCTTACTTGGAAGTACAAGCTTTTAGAGTGCTGATCCTTAGTCAAGTTGAGGACATCTTCCCTTGTAATGCAGCCTTTTCTGGCCAAACTTTTAGTTTCTTCTGTTGTCTCACGTTTTGGTTCAGTTCTGGATGTGATTTTGCTCACCGAGCTGGAAGGTTCGTTGTCAGATTTTGCGTCACCATACTAGCTAACTTCATCAGTGAGCCTCTGGTGAAGCACTGGTGTTAGTAACTCGCCTTCTATTTATGTGTTTAGGTTTCCTTGGGTTGGTGATGACATTTCCTGTGGTGATGTCATTTCCTTTTGGTTCAGTTTTTGTTTAGTTAGAGTTCTGTGAATCTCCTTGTAATGTTTACCCATATTCAAACATCATTTTATTCGCGCGATGTTGGTCTTGCTCTCTTACTTACGCTCTTTTGTTTCCCAGCTCTGCGATGCCTGTGCAGGAATCGAGTATAAGCTCTCAGAATTGAATAAGTTGGATGATGAAGGAAAAGAATGTGCCGAGAAGCTGCTGAGCATTTGGAGTGAGGATCAGCTACAGAATGCAGGCGAGAACAAGTTGCTGCAAGCAGTCTGCTTTCTCATTGCAGCGTTGGAAGGTAAGGAGCCAACAAGCCAATATTCAACTTTGAATTATTTTGGAATGATGCAAATGAACATCATGTTCTTACAAAGACAAGTTGTACTGTAATTGTTATATTGCTGAACTGGAGGCATGGCCTAATACGCCAGAGAACAGGCATTCAATTTCCATCTCGCTGGCAGATTATATCTGAAAAATAAAAATGAGAGTGCCATTGATTAGGGTGGCACAGTGGAACACTGGTTAGTACTACTGCTTTGCAGCGCCAGGGACTCAAGTTCGATTCCAGCCTTGGGTGACTGTCTGTGCCTAGTTGCATATGCTTCCCCTTGTCTGTGTGGGTTTCCTCTGGGTGCTCCGGCTTCCTCCCACAGTCCAAAGATGGGCAGACCAGGTGGATTGGTCTTGGGAAATTCAGGGTGAGGGTACAATGAGTGGGATGTCCTTCAGAGGGTCAGTAGGACTGAAAGGGCTGAATGGCCTGTTTCCACACTGTAGTGGATTCTATGATTGATGTAAAATCCAATTAGTTCACACAGCCCCTTTTTGTGGAGAAAATTTGACCATTGTTATCTTTGGTCTGACTCCAGTATGATTCCTTCTGGGGTGCTCTAGTAAGAGACTTTGAGTTAGCTGTTAGAGGTCACAGAGCTGGGGATGAGCTCTGGTGGATGAAGATGGTACAAGGCAGATAAGGGTGGCAGACAATGACAGTGGATCCTCTGATAGGAGTAACTGTAAACAGCAACAACAGTGAGACACTTAGCTGTGTGAAACTATTATCAGCCCTAAAGCATGGTGTACTCACAGGACTCCAGTACGGGAATTAATGACAGCCTTGTCAATGACACGCATGCTGAGAGGATGAATTTAAACCTTTAACCCTGCCTAACTAGACAGGGCACAAGTCTGTCCCCGGCTTAAAGTCTTGAAATTTGATAGGCCCAATTTCAAGAATATTTTTCAGAAATCCATTAAAGCTCCTTGAACAGCACTTTAAAACCCCCTAGCCACTACTATCTTCAAGGACAAGTGCAACAGATATACAGGAAAAGCACCACCTGCAAGTTCCCTTCCAAGCCATTTACCATCCTGACTTGGAAATATATCGCCGTTCCTTCACTGTCACTGGCTCAAAGTCCTGGGATTCCCTCCCTAATGGCATTGTGGGCCTACCTGTGGCACATAGACTGCAGCAGTTCAAGAGGCAGCTCATTATGAAACTTGAAAGGGTTCAGAAAAGATTTACAAGGATGTTGCCAGGGTTGGAGAGTTTGAGCTATAGGGAGGGGCTGAACAGGCTGGGGCTATTTTCTCTGGAGCGTTGGAGGCTGAGGGGTGAGTTTATAGAGGTTTATAAAATCATGAGGGGCATGGATCGGGTAAATAGGCAAGCTCTTTTTCCCAGGGTAGGGGAGTCAAGAACTAGAGGGCATAGGTTTAGGGTTAGAGGGGAAAGATATAAAAAAGACCTGTGCAACCTTTTCACACAGAGGGTGGTGCGTGTATGGAATGAGCTGCCAGAGGAAGTGGTGGAGTCCAGTACAATTACAACACTTAAAAGGCATCTGGATGGATATATGAGTAGGAAGAGTTTATAGGGATATGGGCAAAATGCTGGAAAATGAAACTAGATTAATTTAGGATATCTGGTCGGCATGGATGAGTTGGACTGAAGGGTCTGTTTCCATGCTGTACAGCTCTATGACTCTATAACTAGGGATGAGCTTTAAATACTGGCCCAGCCAGCGCATTCACATCCCACGAGTGAATTAAGGTCACTTTTTTGTCCTGAACCATTTTTAAATTTGTTCTTGGATTGTGGGTGTTGCTGGCTGGGTCAGCATTTTTGATTGACTCTACTTGCCTTTGAGAAAGTGATGGTGAGATGCTTCTTGAACCACTGCAGTCAGTTGGCATGAGGCTGTTAGGAAGAGAGTTCCATAGTTGTGCCCCAACAACAGTGAAGGAATGGCAATCTCTTTCCAATTCAGGACAGCCTGTGTTTTGGACGGGAATTTACAGGTGTTCCTTCACTGTTGTTGGGGCACAACTATGGAACTCTCTTCCTAACAGCCTCATGCCAACTGACTGCAGTGGTTCAAGAAGCATCTCACCATGTTCCCATATATCTACTGCCTTTGCCTTTCTCGGTGGTAGAGAGCCATGCTGTTGAAGTAGTCTTGGTGAGGTGCTGCGCTGTATCTTGTGGATGGCTCGACGGTTCAGAATCCTGAGGAAGGGTTACACCCGAAACGTTGACCTCGCCACCTCCTGGCTTGTTGCTTTCTTTCAGCCTCCTGCTTGTCTACCTCGGATTCCAGTATCTGCAGCTTCTTCTTGTTTCCGACGGTGGTAATGGCATTACTTCAGGCCTTTGACAAAACTCCCTCTCAAAGTTAATGAGGAAGCACTTAAAATGCAGAAGTCATCACAATTACAGACATTTTTAAGAGGAAGTGTCAGCATTTCAGGATGCTGTTACTCTCGGACCTTTGCAAATATCTTTTTCTCTTTTTCAGATCTGCCGTTAGCAACACTGCAATTACTGGTCAAGAGTTTGAAGCTGCAGATTTTACCTCAGCAACTTGGCCTGGTAAGGAGTGAGCTGAGACTGAAAAGGGGGAGATAATTTCATTTGGACTAAGACACACCACCAAGTGCATTAAATTGGAAATACTGAACACTTCGGAATTAATAAAGGACTGACTAATTAATACACAAAATTAAAATGGGAAATATGGATTGTTCAGGTTGAATAATAGTTGATGGATATTATAAATAAATGGAAATGGAAGTATTGATACTAAGCACACACTGAATTAGACTCAAACAATTACTGAACTTGAGATAAATAAAAATCATGAATGAACTCCAGTTGGAACCTAAGTATTCAGAGGTGAATTCAAAGGGAAATAAGAATAATGTAGTGAACTATTCTGGGAATAGTGAAAACCTAGGAGTGAATTAAATTAAAGACAATTCACGAGGAGGAGCGATATTTGGATAAATTAATTGCAACAATTTAGCAAAGATTTAGAGACAGGGAGAATGAATGTGCTGCACTGCCTCTGACAGCAGGGGTGTCTCTTGAGAGAAGCAGTGTGAAGTTCTGAGCTGCCAAAGTACTGAATGGAAGCATTGATGGCAGCCATTGCTGGCAGCAAGATCTGAGCTGCCTTTTGGTGTCTGGCTGTGGCTATGTTCAGTGCAAAATGCAATTAAAGGCATTTGGCTGCATCCTTCATAACTAAAGTGCTAACTCTGCTGGACTACCTTACATGAATTGTTCATGCTCTGAGGGCACAGATTAAAATCCCAATTAATAATTCTCGATTTGAAAGCTAATCTCAGTAATAGTGCCCATGACACCATCATGAACCCATCTATTCTGCTGTCCTTAGCTGGACGGTGTCTCTAGACTCACAGCAAAGTAGTAGAGTCTGAAATGCAGGAAACTCCGTTGTATCAAATTACTACAAAATCTTCCCTGGAGCATCAGAAGCTGAGGGATGACTTATAAAATCATGAGGGGTGTAGATAGGGTAAATATACCAGGTCTTTTCCCTGGGGTGGAGGAGTCCAGAATTAGAGGGCATAGATTTAGGGTGAGAGGGGAAAGATTTAAAAGGGACCTAAGGGGCAAGTTTTTCACGCAGAGGGTGGTGAGTGCATGGAATGAGCTGCCAGAGGAAGTGGTGGAGGCTCATAGGATTGCAATATTTAAAAGGTATCTGGATGGGTATATGAATAGGAAGGGTTTAGAGGGGTATGAGCCAAGTGATGGGAAATGGGACTAGATTAATTTAGGATATCTGGTCAGCATGGATGAGTTGGACCGATGGGTCTGTTTCCGTGCTGGACAGCTCTATGACTCTATAAGGGTTAAAACCAGATGGCACTGCAGGCACTGCATGGACTGCAGTGGTTCAAGGTGGCAACTCACTGTCATGTCCTCAAAGGTAGTCAGGGATGGACAATGCCCACATATTGGCAAGAAAAGAAAAAAGGAACTGGGAAAGTGCAAACCTTTCATTTGCCTGTATTTTCCTTTTGTTTCTGAAGGTCACCAGTATCATCAATAAGCTGGAAGATACTCAGGTGGGCCAGACTCTGGACGTAGACACCAGCAATTTGTCGCGGGTTGCATTTGGAATAACTGCAGAGATCCTGAATGAAATTGGAATCCAGGTGGAGGGAGAAGCTTTTCAAAAGATGAGAGAAACGAGTCTGTGTGAACTGTCCATTGCTTTGTACTGTCTGGAAGCACTGAGCAATTATCGAGAGTGAACCCAGAGAGGGATAATACATAGATTTTTGTTTTTTGTTTAATTGTTGTAAAGCTCAAAGAAGATTCCCATGTATTTTATGAACACTCATTAATGCATGGCTTTGAAGCAATAATCTGAGCGTCTCTCACAGATTTTATCTGTCCCGAGAGATCATAAATGGCTGGACACTTTTTCCATTGTTCAGAAAGATACACACTAGTAAAGCAATCCACGAAAGGCAAATAGAACCAACCAGCTGGAAAAAAATAAAAGCACATCACCAGTAAAGACTCAGAGTCTGTCCTGGGAATTATATACCAATTAAAGTTCCCTCTCCCTCATCAACTCATCAGTTTTATTCCCTTCTCTTTCTCATATGCTTTCCCCTTAAAAACACCAAAATATTCACCTCAACCACCTCCACTTATAGCAAGTGTCTCACTCTCTGGACAAGACAAGTTTGGATTAAATTTCCAAGACTTTTATTGGAATATAAGAATAATTTGCAGTTGGTATTGCTGAAAAAAAGAAACATGAAGTGGACGTTCTCTGTCTTGCACCCATCAAGACCAATGCAAGAATGCCAAACTTCAAAGTGAGCAACAATTCTTATCGCATGGGAAAAGGGGAAAGGGTGCTGATTGGTCGCCCAATAATCCCCTCTCCAAGCTTCATTGGTTCTCAGTGTCGTGGACTGCCTGTTGTTGCAGCAAAGGCCGTATGATTGGCTGGCACCTTTGGCATTAGGAGATCATCTCCCAAAGGCGGCCACATAATGGTCAATAAATGCCTGAGGGAAAGTGGGCGAAGTGAAGGCTAACTTGCTCCTCATTTTTGTGCTTGGTCGCATTAATGTGGAGGGTGGGGAATAGGAGTTGGACTCAGAGTGAAGCCACCATGGGTGACCAAGGGCCCAACCTCCCAAATAACATTCAGCCCAGAAAGTACCTAGCTTTGCAGAGTTCCCAACAGTTGGAATACTTAGACTCTTCATTGCCCTTCAATATGGCTGATCAAGGCCCTCAAGGCACCCTCTCATTGTTCACTTCTTTAGGGCAGTTGGGGCTGGTTAATAAATTCTGACCTCCCGACTGATGCTTGCAGACCCATGAATAAACAGAAACAAAGTCAGTACAAACTACAGGGCTGGAGCAAGGACCCCACACAAACAGTATGTGATAGTGAACAATTATTTTTGTACATTTACATTTGTTATTTTGTGCATTTATAAGCCTTTTCCTAAAAAAAAGTAAATTATAAACCTTACTGTATTGAAACCATGACATAAAGATAGTCTCTTTTTCATTTTATGATCTTGAAAATCCCATTATGGAATGTGATAATGACCTTTCTTTAAAAGCATAAGACAAGGATGTGAAAAATATTTCTGACCTTAGCAAAAAGAAGTTACCTGACATCCATTGTAAATACAATGTACCAGGGTGCTTGTTCCATCAGGATAAGGGGGGCGGGGGGGGGGGGCAGGAGGAAGATTCGGCTAGTAACATGTTGTTGATCGGTCTGTGGAATAGTGTTCAAATGTTGACGACAAAGGCCTTCTGCTTGCCAACAACAACATGATTTGCTCTCAGGTGGCTGAACACCTTGTGGGTGTGAATGTTTGGTCAGCAGCAATTGGACCTCCGGAAAGGAGAGTAGTGTTCTTCCCCCGTGGCAAAATATCTTCCTCAAGTATGAAGAAAGGCAGGTTATTTCCCATCATCAGTTGCTTTATGCTGTGGCTTTTAACCAAGAAAAAAAATCAGAGACTTAATAATTTGTGAAACAATTGCTCTGTGCCTTCTACAGCAAGTGGAAGTATCTGGAGAAGGAAGATTGAGGAATGGCAGGATCTGACAAGCCAAAACGATCATCTCAGTGAAGCCTGGGGATGGGGACCATTGAATGGCCTTCCCAATTTTATCCTCTAATGGTTTTATTTGTATATGTATCTTTCTGTAGGAGAGCGTAGGGGAACGAGTTATATGTTGACAATTCATCAATGTTTACCCGTTCAGTTTATTTATGATTAGATTAGCTTAGATTAGATTCCATATAGTGTGGAAACAGGCCCTTCGGCCCAACCAGTCCACACCGACCCTCCGAAGAGTAACCCACCCAGACCCATTTCCCCTTTACTAATGCCCGCAATAGTATAGGCAATTTAACATGGCCAATTCACCTAACCTGCATATCTTTGGACTGTGGGAGGAAACCGGAGCACCTGGAGGAAACCCCATAATAACCCTTTTAAAGTACAGAAACCTGGTTCATGCTTCCTGTCAAGCTGAATTTCAAAGACAGGCAAACGGAGGAATTCGGAAAGCGTGCCATAGACGCATATGATTCTGACTTCTGAGACAATTTATTTCCAGCGTGTTCCCCCAGGGAGTCGTAAAAATCACCAAATTTCACAAGGGCGCCAAGAATTGAAAAAGGAAGCATTTGCATCATGAGCAATTGTTGTAAATTGATGGAGAGAAAGTGATAAAAGTAACTATTTCATATAAAGAACTGAGAACAAATGAGCCGCAGTGGAGTAAAGGGCAGGAATTTCTACTTGGCTGTGAGGTGGTGGGACTGGTGAGAAAAATAGACGTATTGAGAGGCACGCATGACTATTCGCTTCATTTCTGATGAAGAGCTTATGTTGGGAAACATTGATTCTCCTGCCCCTCAGATGCTACCTGACCAGCTATGCTTTTCTAGCACCACACTCTTCAACAGTTAGTCTAATTTTATGAAGTGTTTCCCACGACAGGCAACAATATGGAGAGGCCAACAGCTTAAAAGGTAAAGACAGGTAAACTCCATATCAAAGGCAAAATTAAAATACTGCACATGTAGCAATATGGAGTAAATCTAGCATGTACCCGAAGTACCCACGAGGCAGGAAGGAAGTGGTGCAATCTAAGGTCCTTAAATGATTATTAATTGACCATTTAAAGAGTTTTGATCACTGGCAAATCAAGAAAGCCATCAACAGATCTTCTTGCCCAGCATTTAAACCGAGGTGGTGAGAAGGGGTTGAATATCTCTTCAGGAAAGATAGGGCCAATTATTTCCCCTCCTTGCTGCTATCTCCAGTGATGGGAACATTCTCCCCATCTAATGCCAATCCCCAGTTTCCCTGAAAAGACAGTAGGTCATTCTCCTAGAACCACTGGAGTTATTTTCTGATGATAAGACCATAAGACCATAAGACATAGGAGTGGAAGTAAAGCCATTCGGCCCATCGAGTCCATTCCGCCCTTCAATAATGGCTGATGGGCATTTCAACTCCACTTACCCGCATTCTCCCCATAGCCCTTAATTCCTCGAGACAACAAGAATCTATCAATCTCTGCCTTGAAGATATTTAGCATCCTGGCCTCCACTGCACTCTGCAGCAATGAATTCCACAGGCCCACCACTCTCTGGCTGAAGAAATGTCTCCGCACTTCTGTTCTGAATTTACCCCCTCTAATTTTAAGGCTGTGTCCACGGGTCCTAGTCTCCTCACCTAATGGAAACAATTTCCTAGCGTCCACCCTTTCCAAGCCATGTATTATCTTGTACGTCTCTATTAAGTCTCCCCTTAATCTTCTAAACTCCAATGAATACAATCCCAGGATCCTCAGCCGTTCCTCATATGTTAAGACCATGATGTTCGGTGTTGCTCCCTTGGTTTGGGTGAGTGTTCCCGAGTTCTGGCCGGCGGCAATAAAGTACTGAGGATCTACCCTGCACAAAACCATGTTGCCTATCACTGATAAGCCACTTCCTTTCCAAATATAAATAAATTTTATCCCTCAGTACCTTGTCCAGCAACTTTCCCACCACTGACGTCAGGCTTACTGGTCTGTAGTTACCTGGAATATCCATACCACCCTTCTTGTACAGGGGGACAACATGAGCAACCCTTCTGTCCTCCGGCACCTCACCTGTGTTTAAGAATACTCAGGCCCCAGCTATTTCTTTTCTCTCCTCCCTCAGCAGCCTGGGATAGATCTCATCCAGTCCTGGGAATTTGTCCACCTTAGTATCCTTTAGCCTACCCAACACATCTCCCCTCCTTTTGTCAACATGATCTAGAGTAAACAAATTTCTATTTCTAATCTCAGCATTCATAACCTCCTGTTCCTCAGTGAACACTGATACAAAGTAATCGTTGAGAATCTCACCCATTTTCTCAGGTTCAACACACAACCTTCCTTCCTTATCCTGTACTGGACCAACCCTTTCTCTGGTTACCTTCTTGCTACTTACATAAGAATGAAAGGCCTTGGGATTCGCCCTAATTCTGCCCCTAAGAATGTCTGGTAAAGGTAGAAACATAGAAAGTAGGAGCAGGAATAGGCTATTCAACCATTTGTGCCTGCTCTGCCTTTCAATATAATCCTGGCTGATCATCCAATTCAGTTCGCTGTTCCTATTCTCATCCCTTTAGCTCTAAAGCAGCCCTGGTGGATATGAACAGGCTGGCTGGTAGTAGAAGGTATAATCTACAGAGATTGTAGCATTATAAAATGAAATTGGATAACTATTTGAAAAGGAGGAAAAGAAAATGGACTTGAAGTTAGCTCCAAATGAACAATTAGCAGTGGAACAATGGAGTAAATTATTTTTTTTGGACTTGAACTTCCATCAAACATCCTAATAACACAGCAAATACATACAAGAAGATTTCCACTGGCACCTTTAGAAAAACTAGATAGTCCCTCAAAGAACCCAATTCAGAATCCATTACAAATCCCAATATTATTTACAACTTTGTTTCACGTTCAGATCGTTCTTAGCCCCACATTCCTTTAGCTGAAGAATAACTTGAAACATTAGCCAAATCTCTAAAAAAATTGTTTATTCTCTTATGCATAATTTCAGTCTGATCTGTAAGTGCTTTCTTTACAAGTAGACAATAGAGATAATTCGATGAACACTACATATCTACACCCTGTAAACTCAAAATAAATCCAAATGAAGAAAGGCATTCTTTGTATAAAATTGAAAAAATTGTAAAAATTATTTTCTAAATGCAACATTGAAATTAAAAACTGATAAAAAATAATCAATCCATCTTATAGTACAACGAAATTCTACAGCAAATCAAATATGGATACAACTCTAAACATGTCAGACTGATGTGCAAATCTTCTCCTCCAATGGCACATCCTCATAATGCTCCACCTGTTGGTCGGGCATGGTGTTGCAGTTGTGAATTCCCAGATTAAAGGAGCAAAACAACAGTGTCCAAACACAAATGGATGCAAAGAGGGAATTTAAAAAATAACGTGGGGTGTATCCCTCCCTAGGAATCTTCAGGTTGTTCTTGCATCTTTCTTCCTGGTTCAGGGTGCCATCAATATAGAGTGAGGAGATAGTGTTCTGTCATCTGAAGTAGGCAATGAAGTGGGAGGTTTTATAAATGGAGGCACAGCTAATAAATATTTAAAACTAGGGGGTGGGGTGAAGGTGGGTAGTGTTATTACCAGTTGCTGGTTTCACATCAGGTATGATGCAATTGGCACACACGAGAGCCAGTTCATGCCACTTACTCTTTGCCAACAGAGGGAGCCAATGTCCTGGGTCTCTATCTATTACAGTGGTGTAAATACTGAAGGCGTTTGACTTAGATCTTCAGTTAAAGTGAATCATACGGGACACAAGCAGGAATGAGGATATTCCTGAAAAAGGCCCATACACAACACTCCCACTCCCTCTCCACTTACCCATCCTGTGTTAGTTAAAAGTGAACATTCTTTGAACATGCAAGTCCACGGTTTCGTTAAACGGAACATGTCAAAGGATAATAGTCTTAGACAGTTGCAGGCATTTAGTGCTCCCTGCTTGAAGGTCCTACATCAGTGCACATAATTCTTGTAAGAACACTGGGCACATACCACAAGTGTCCCTGGGCTGTAGCAGTCCAGTCTATTATACTGAACATGTCTGGAATAGGTCTAAAGCCAGTCCTCGTGGTCAGCTTATCGAGGGCACATTAACACATGGTCGGCGCAGCATCTCTTTTTGTAAGTCGGTGGCTCTACACAGTTACACACAGAGTTCAATCCAGCAGTGGCACAGCCACATACACTTCCAATGCCACCAGTGAGCATTGCAGAACACCCCATGGTTACGGGTCCTTGGGCTCCAGTCGGTAAGACAGGTCGTAAAGTAACTGCTGATTGTCAATCACGTGGAGCTGACGGACGTACGCCTTAATCTCAATGTGGTTTGCGGCCATTTCGGATTCCAGTTCTTTTTGAAACCAAAAGAAAAGCATGAATGTGAGTATTTTCAACACCAAATGGCTCGGTGACCATCACGGTTTATCTGGCTGCGCTCCTGCCTCAGTCAGGTTGTGGTTTCAATTCCCACTTCAAGAACCCAGAGCACAACATCTAGCCCAACACTCCCAGTGCTGTACAGAGGGAGACGCTGCACTGTTGCAGATGCCATTTTTCAGATAAGATATTAAACTGAGGAACTGTCTGCCCTTTCAACTGAATTAAAACAGTTGCATTGTCAACATTTTTTGACTACTTTTTACAGTTAAACTTATGGGGTGACTATTACATGGATACCATTTTTGAGGCACTGAAATTCATGCTGTATCATCAGCAGAAGTCCAATTGATCTCTAAACGAATGAGAGGAAAACAAATTACGGTAATTCTGAAAATCCGGTGTGGAACATAACAGCCAGCGGACTGGAAGACTGGGCGAAGAGCGGAACAACCGGCAGATTGGAAAGTTGGAGTGGGACGCGACGGCCGGCGCACAGATTCAATAAACATCGATCTGTTGTCTGTGAAGAACTAGGGTTGACTTTTACTTGAGGTATAGAGAAAATCACAGCATATTTGCTCAAAAATAGGGGGTCAACGTTTACATGAGATCAACTATTACTCGAGTATAACGATATATATCAAAGAGCAGCAGTATCCTAATCAACATTTATATCCTGCAGTCAACATCACTAAAAACACAGATTATCTGATCACCATTGCTACATGTTGTGATCATGTTCAACAGAACAATCAGGGATACCTAATGTGGATTTACTGTCCCCAATCCTTCTTATTGATCTTAGTCTGATACTAATTGCAGAAGGAAGCCTATGAAGACTTCAGCAGAAGAGAAGCTCAGTCTTATTGAACATAATAGATGTAAACCATTTTATAATATTTAATGGTTAATCACTTTACATTTGACTTACATGACAGGGTTTGAGAGACCTCAGGCAAGACTTAAGAGTAAAAATACATTATTATTTGCGACATAGAGTTTAACACTGAACTTGAACCCTGGAACTCACACACACACTGATTCATTCCTCCCAAGAACAATACCCTGAAGGGTACAGCTTATCTAGTAAGGCCAGTGAAACCTGACAGGTACTAAATACCTTACACAAGAATTATCGTATTGCTGTTTGTCAGAGCTTGCTGTGGCAGCTGCCTTTCCCTCATAGTAACTGTGACTACACTTCAAAAATATTTCATTGGCTGTGAAACAGCTCAGGAACCTGAGGTTATGAAAGGCGCTATAGAAATGAAAATTCCACTTCTCCATCCTTTCTTCAGGTGTGCCCCCCCCACACCCACAATATTCCTGGTGGCAATAAACTCAGAAAATTATGAGCTCTCTCTCTCTCAGTCTGGGCTGCTTTAATCGTTAAGGCTAATGCAATAGTGGGCTGGTCTCTCAGCAATCCCCAGGTCATGGACAGTAAATATCAGTTCCAGTCTCTGTTCCTATTTGCCATCCAGTTAACCTTGCTAGCATGTTAATGTATGGCGTACGGGGGATCTAATTGAAATATACTTTTGAAGGATGAGGGGGGAACTAATTGAAACAAACAGAATACTGAATGGCCTGGACAGAGTAGATGTTGGGACGATGTGTCCGTTAGTAGGACAGGCTGGGACCTGAGGGCAAAGCTCTAAAATAAAGGGAAGATGTTGTGGTTCTGTTCGCCGAGCTGGGAATTTGTGTTGTAGACGTTTCATCCCCTGTCTAGGTGACATCCTCAGTGCTTGGGAGCCTCCTGGGAAGCGCTTCTGTGTTGTTTCCTCCGGCATTTATAGTGGTTTGTCTCTGCCGCTTCTGGTTGTCAGTTCCAGCTGTCTGCTGCAGTGGCCGGTATATTGGGTTCAGGTCGATGTGTTTGTTGATAGAGTCTGTGGATGAGTGCCATGCCTCTAGGAATTCCCTGGTTGTTCTCTGTTTGGCTTGTCCTATAATAGTAGTGTTGTCCCAGTCGAACTCATGTTGCTTGTCATCTGCGTGTGTGGCTACTAAGGATAGCTGGTCGTGTCGTTTCGTGGCTAGTTGGTGTTCATGGATACGGATCGTTAGCTGTCTTCCTGTTAGTCCTATGTAGTGTTTTGTGCAGTCCTTGCATGGGATTTTGTACACTACGTTGGTTTTGCTCATGCTGGGTATCGGGTCCTATGTCCTGGTGAGATGTTGTCCGAGAGTGGCTGTTGGTTTGTTTACTGTTATGAGTCCTAGTGGTCATAGTAGTCTGGCTGTCAGTTCAGAAATGTTCTTGATGTATGGTAGTGTGGCTAGTCCTTTGGGTTGTGGCATGTCCTCGTTCCGTTGTCTGACAACGGAATGAGGACATGCCACAACCCAAAGGACTAGCCACGTTACCATATATCAAGAACATTTCTGAACTGACAGCCAGACTACTACGACCACTAGGACTCATAACAGTAAACAAACCAACAGCCACTCTCAGACAACAACTCACCAGGACATAGGACCCGATACCCAGCATGAGCAAAACCAACGTAGTGTACAAAATCCCATGCAAGGACTGCACAAAACACTACATAGGACTAACAGGAAGACAGCTAACGATCCGTATCCATGAACACCAACTAGCCACAAAACGACACGACCAGCTATCCTTAGTAGCCACACACGCAGATGACAAGCAACATGAGTTCGACTGGGACAACACTACCAATATAGGACAAGCCAAACAGAGAACAGCCAGGGAATTCCTAGAGGCATGGCACTCATCCACAGATTCTATCAACAAACACATCGACCTGGACCCAATATACCGGCCACTGCAGCGGACAGCTGGAACTGACAATCAGAAGCAGCAGAGACAAATAACTATAAATGCCGGAGGAAACGACACAGAAGCGCTTCACAGGAGGCTCCCAAGCACTGAGGATGTCACCTAGACAGGGGACGAAATGTCTGCAACACAAATTCTCAGCTCGGCGAACAGAACCCAACAACGAGCACCCGAGCTACAAATCTTCTCACAAACTTTGATAAAGGGAAGACCTTTAGGAATGGAGAGAAGGAGAAACTTCTTCAGCCAGAGAGTGGTGAATCTGTGGCCTTCATTGCCACAGAAGGCTGTGGAGACCAGGTCATTGGGTATATTTAAGATGGAGATAGATAGGTTTTTGAGAATCAAGAGTATCAAGGGTTACGGGGAGAATGGGGTTGGGAAACGTATCAGCCATGATTGAATGGTGGAGCAGACTCAATGGGCTGAATGGCTTAATTTCTGCT
This sequence comes from Chiloscyllium punctatum, assembly GCF_047496795.1. Taxonomy (NCBI): domain Eukaryota; kingdom Metazoa; phylum Chordata; class Chondrichthyes; order Orectolobiformes; family Hemiscylliidae; genus Chiloscyllium; species Chiloscyllium punctatum. Next base: position 12,450,214 of record NC_092780.1, on the reverse strand, counting down.
CCTATGTATTTTGGTCTCCTGTCACCCCAACGTCCTTCAGAACTTAGCCTCTCCTATTCAGGTAACAGCTGGAATTGGAGTGAGACAACAGCCATCACCTTCAGCAGTGGCGTATTTGTCACATCATCTCCAATATTACAGACCTATTGACTTTTCAGGTTCTTGTAAGTGGAAAGTATAGGTGATCTGATCAGTAAGTTTGTGGATGACACCAAAATTGGAGGAGTTATGCACAGTGAGGAGGATTGTCAAAGGATATAGTGGGATACAGATAGATTCCAGATTTGGGCAAAGAAACGGCAGATGGAGTTTAGTCCGGACAAATGCAAGGTGATGCATTTTGGAAGATCAAATTCAGGTGTGAATTGTATAATAAATGACAAAAACCCTTAGGAAAACTAACATACAGAGGGATCTAGATGTACGAGTCAACAGATCCCTGAAAGTGGCAACACAGGTGGATACTGTGGTCAAGAAGGCATAGAGCATGCTTGCCCTCATTGGCCGAGTCTTTGAATGTAAACATTGGCAAATTATATCGCAGTCGTACAAAATTTAATGGGACCATCTTTGGAGTATTGTATGCAGTTCGAGTTAGCACACTACCAGAAGGACGTCGATGTTTTTGAGAGGGTGCAGAGGTGGTTTACCAGGATGTTGTCTGATCTGGAGGTTTTTAGATATGAGGAGGGGTTGGATAAACTCAGATCATTTTCACTGGAAAGACAGAGGCTGAGGGGGCAACCTGACAGAGGTCTACACCATTATAGATAGGGTGGGTAGTCAGAGGCTTTTTCACTAGGGTGGAAAGTTCATCTACAATTCAGCACAGGTTCAAGGTGAGAGGGGGAAAAGTCTAAGGGAGAAATGAGAGAAAAATCTTTCACACACAGGGTGATGGGCGCCTGGAACACACTGCCAGTGGAGATGGTGGTAGCAGGCACATTAATAATGTTTAAGGTGTATCTTGACAGACACATGAACGGGAGATAAACAGAGGGAGAGAAACCATGCCTGGGCAATAAGTAGGGGTCTAAATAAGGATTAGGAATTGGCATGGTTTCGGTGGGCCAAAAGGCCTCTTCCTGTGCTGTATTGTACTGTTTACTTTTCCAAGATTATTTCCTGATAAATCACTGTTGCTGGAGTTCATGACTCCTCACATACTGAAGCAGTCTGTGATTGAATGCAACAAAATCTGGGCAATATCCAGGTGTGGGCTGACAAGTGACAAGTAACATTAATGCCACACAAATGCCAAGCAGTGACGTTCTCCAGTGAGAGAGAATCTAATCATAACGCCTTGAGACTCAACGTTGTTACCATCACTGAATCCCCCACTTTCAACATCCTGGGGTTACCATTGACCAGAAACTCAACTGGACTAGCTATATAAATACAATAGCTGCAAGAGCAGGTCAGAGGCTGGGAATACTGTGGTGAGTAACTCACTTCCTGACTCTCTTAAATCCTGATGTGGGGTGCTGGTGTTGGATAGGGGTGGACAAAGTTAAAAAAAAAATCACACAACACCAGGTTGTAGTCCAATATATTTAGTTGGAAGCACAAGCTTTCTGAGCGCTGCTCCTTCATCAGCTAGCTAGTGGAGCAGGATTATAGGATACAGAATTTAAAGTAAAGATCATAGTGTCATACACTGACATGATATATTGAACAAACCTAGATTGCTGTTAAGTCTTTGATCTTTTAGAATGCTTTGCAGGTTTTGATTCATTAATATGTAAATCCCAGAACTTCCCTACTTTGGAAATAGAACCAATCTGACTCAAGGATGGAATACAGACAGACTCTAACCTCACACCTTTAATGCATTGTCTGAGCTGAGATGTCACTTTTTTTCAGAAAATCTTATGTTAACTCGGGAATGTGAGAGAAGTTCTGGGATTTACATATTAATGGATCGAAATCTGCAACGTATTCTAAAAGATGAAAGACATAACAGCAAGCTAGGTTTGTCCAATATATCGTGTCAGTTGTGTGACACTGTGATCTTTTGCTATAAACTCTATTTTATGATCCTGCCCCATTAGCCACTGGTGAAGGAACAGTGCTCCGAAAGCTAGTGCTTCCAAATAAATCTGTTAGACTATAACTTGGTGTTACGTGATTTTTAACTCTTAAACCCAGTTTACCATCTAAAGTCGCAAGTCAGTAGAGTGATGGAATACTCCCCACTTGTCCTAATAAGTGCCGTTCCATCAACAATTAAGAAGCTGGACACCATCCAGGACATAACAGCCTGCTTCACTGGCACCACATCCAGAAGCATCCACTCCTTCAACCACTGACGCTCAGTCGCAGCAGTGTGTACTTAGAAACAAGATGCACTGCAGAAATTCACCAAAGATCCTTAGATAGCCCCTTTCCAAACCCATGACAACATCCATCTAGAAGGACAAGGGCAGCAGATACATGGGAACACAACCACTTTCAAGTTCCCCTCCAAGCCACTCACCATCCTGACTTGAGTTGAGAGTGTGTTGCAGAAAAGCACAGCAGGTCAGGCAGCATCCGAGGAGCAGGAGAATTGGCTTTTCAGGCATAAGCCTGTCATCTGGAATTCCTGATGAAGGACTTATGCCTGAAACGTAGACTCTCCTGCTCCTCGGATGCTGCCTGACCTGCTGTGCTTTTCCAGTACCACACTCTCAACTCTGATCTCCAGCATCTGCACTCCTCACTTTCTCCTACCATCCTAACTTGGAAATATATCACCATTCCTTCACTATTACTGGGTCAAAATCCTGGGATTCACTCCCTCAGGGCATTGTGGGTCAACCTACAGCACATGGACTGCAGTGGTTTAAGAAGGCAGCTCACCACCACTTTCTCGAGGAACAACTAGGATAGGCAATAAATGTTGGGCCAGTCAGTGACGCCTATATCCCATAAAAGTGAATTTAAAAACTATGTGATTGAGCTTTGCACCGATCTCTTTCAAAATGCTGGATTGTTACCATCATGGGGATATGGTACCATGGTGGTTATAACACTGGTCTAGAAACTTCAGATTCTTGTGTCAAAGCTCACTGCACGAGTGGAGAAATCTAGTCATTTGTGAGCTGCTGCCAGATTAAATGGTTCTTGTAGCTACTGTATCTATATAGACAGTCCAATTGAGTTTCTGGTCAATGGTGTCCTCTGGTTGTTGACTGTGGGGGATTCACTGTCAGTAACAACTTTGAATCTCAAGCCATTATGGTTAAATTGCTACATGGTTGCAAACACTCAATTGGAGCACTAATGACTTCCAGGAAAGGGAAGTTGCCACCTCTATCGGGTTGAATTTGCTCTCACCTTGAGTATTTGTGATCTATTCAGTCACTACTGCCTTCTCAGCTCAGAATGGCCTTAGCAGCATAAACCATACCCTGAAAATGAGGAGTTCTCTGAGAAAGCAGCCCCTTATCTCAACGTCAAGCATACTAACCTGCATCTGGCCCTGGACAAATCTTAGTCCCTCCAACAGAAAGAGATAACCCACTGGCAGAATTATTTACTTTGAACAAATCTAATGAATGACTTCACATCGCTATCCCTAAGGGTGACATCTATTGTTTCTTCTCAAGTTAACAATCGCGTGACATTGCAAAAGCAGTTTCCTTAGTTCTCTCCATTAACTTACCGAGTGGGGTACTTCGATATTTCCTCATGGTCCGCACTGCATTGGCCACCATGTGCTGTAAGAGAGGAGGAGATGGTTGACTAATGAAAACGATTTTGCAGTGTACCAAGAAACAAGACACTGTTCTCACACCTAATTACACTTCAATTACAGTATTCTTGTACATAACGGTTTTCCAGTGCCTTACCAGACTGTTTCCTTTTGTATTTCTATGAAGTGTCCTGGAATGATTAGCCATATTAAAGGTGCCATAAAAATGGATATTGGTGTTGTAAGTGAATTTAGGCTTAGTAGCCCACCCTTTACTCATCTGGTGCTCCGCTACTCTGAATTGCCACCCATCAGCTCATGCACCACAGTAACCCAGCCAACCCCTCACCCTCAGCTGGGGGCCTGTTACCTCAGTTGGGTGGGTGTCTGGTTTGAGATACAAAGTAACATCAACAGTGCAGGTTCAATTCCTGCACTGGCTGAGGTCACTATGAAGGTCCCACCTTCTCACCCGGAGGTGTGGTGACTCTCAGGTTAAACCACCACTAGTCGTCTCTCTCTCTCTCTCTCTCTCTTTAATGAGAGGGCAGCGCTCTGGGATTATGGTAACTTTCATCATCCGCCACACGCAGGCACTCTCTTCTTCAAAAGGCAGTGGAAGCAGAATCATTGAATAGTTTGAAGGCAGAGGTAGAGAGATTATTGCGAAGTCAATGGGTGAAAGGTTTCCAGGGGTAGGCAGGAATGTGGAGCCAACAGGTCAGCTATGATCTTATTGAATGGTGGAGCAGATTTGAGGGGCTGAATGGTCTTCCAACTAAGGTTGGAAAGCGATTAAAGAAACCCACAGTCCGCAAAATCATAGGGAAACTTTCTGTCGCAAGTTTGCATTATTGCTGCACCACAGCTCACCAGAAATGCTAATAGTCCACAAATGTCACAATTTACACAGCAGTGAATCTGCCATTTGACGGCAGTGTCAAAGTTTATAAGTCATACACAATTCACTTGCAGCATTGATCATCACAATGTGACATTTGGATGCAGTTTTAAGACACATCATAGCTACCTGAAAAACACAAACATGATGACTAGCAGTTGGTTACTGTTCTCATGACTTTCAAGTAGTTTCAGGTGCCTCAATGGTGTCATCCATTTTGCTCAGTAAATATAATTGTAAGATTCAGATATTTCAATGTTAGAAGGAGCTGGGTGCAATTTTCTGAAATACGCTGCCTAGTGATATCGTGGTACATCATTCAAGGTTATGATTCTTTTGGGATGGTGCAGTGTGCTGGAACACTGTCCCTTTGTATAAAGAATGGTGCAGTGTGCTGGAACACTGTCCCTTTATATAAAGGATGGTGCAG